>NW_026067943.1:5949576-5983711 GCF_014885135.2 Alexandromys fortis
TTGGTGAGCTCCCAATAGATCAGCCCCACTGTCTCAGTGGGTGGGTGCACCCCTCGTGGTCCTGACATCCTTGCTCGTGTTCTCCCTCCATCCGCTCCTCATTGGGACCTTGGGAGTCAGTCCAGTGCTCCAGTGTGGGTCTCTGTCTCTATCTCCATCCATCACCAGATGAAGGTTCTATGGTGATATGCAAGATATTCGTCAGTATTGCTATAGGATAGGGTCATTTCAGGTTCCCTATCCTCAGCTTCCCAAGGGACTAACTGGGGACATCACCTTGGGCTCCTGGGAAGAAACCTTTTGTTTGCATCATAGGATTTCTGGGAATGTCTTCCTGCCTTACATCCTTCAGGTGAAAATATGGTTGCCATACAGGCCCCAAAGACTGCCTGAAACATCCTTTGGCTCTCTCTTGCTCTTTGTGCCCACACACCAAGGGCAGACACAAGTGCAGACACACAAAGCCGTCACATTCTAGTCTCCTGTGCTGGCCGACGTTAAAGCTGGTAGACCCTGCTAACCAGTAGCTTTGATTTTGATTCAACAGGATTTGTTTTCTTCTCAAAATTCAACTAAGTCAAAAAGTACATCACTCCTGTCCAGCCAGCTCCCCACATCTGCCTCCCTTTTCGGTGATGAAGATGAAGAGGTAAATGTTGTTATTGCAGCACCAAATAATTAACCTAGGACAATAGAAATTTGGGTTTTTGGTTTTATGAATAGCCAGAGTGCCATATAGTAGAAAAGCGTGATGGAAAACCTCCTGGCTTACCAATGTCTGGTCAAGTTTTTATAGTAATACAACTAGGAAGACATTAAAATCTTGACTCATTTATTGGGGAAAGCCAAATAGTTTTTTTTTTTTACACTCTTTTGATAAATAACTTTAGGGAGGATGGATCTCTTGGATCCAATGATATATGAGAATATATTGGATGCAGTGGCAGGAGTAAAGAAGAGACAGCTGTGTTTAAGGTTTACATTTCTTATTCACTGTGAGTGTAGAGAGTGGAGTGGTAATGAAAAGTTAGAGGGAAAAAGATCCACATTCAAGCCCTTATGTAGTATTGTGCAGTGGTCAGTCCCTGCAGCTGTGGTTCCATACTCAGCTCCATTATTGCAAACCCAGATCTTCTGCAGCACCTCCATCTTCTGTGGGTTAAAGGTCACTAGGTTCTTTGTAGCCCCTGAAACAAATAATGCCACGTCTTTGCACAGTGGTTGGTACAGGATTTAAGTGCGTGGTGGGTGAAAGCTGTTGTCACTAACATTCCCCCGGACCCCAGCTGCTTATTTGTCTTTTCTACCTTACAGACTTTACTTACAGACCTCCTTTGTTGGTCTTTGGCTCAGGACTGTCCACTGCCATAGTGTATCCTGTTAAGAGTTTCATGTCATAAACCAAACCTCTACACATACAACACCCCCAACACATGCACACACACAATAATAATTTAAAAATTTTTAATTAAAAGAGTTCTGTGGTAATCTTGTTTTCTCTCTGGACAGAGGTTGCAGACCGAGGTGTGTGGTGTTTGAGATTGTTTCCCCAGGCTTGTTATACTCTGCTCCTCGTGGGAGAATGACTTTTTTGGGTTTCATGTGTATGAACTGGTGACACCTTTGTATGCTTTCCTGTCATTTGTCCTTTTAGGATAATCTTTTTGGGAGTGCACCAGCTAAGAAGCAGGTTCCATCTGTACAGCCTCAGAGCCAAGAGAAACCAAAACCTTCAGAGCAGCCCAAAAAGAAAGCATCTGCTTTGTTATTCAGCAGCGATGAGGAGGTAGGTTAAGGTTTGCCCACACATGAGATTTTGTTCGAGCTGTTGTAAACGTGTCCTCTTTCTGTTCCATACTCACTGGAGCTGGTCACCAAAAGATGGTGTTTACAAGATGGTCTCCTTTAAAGAAAAACATTAGTGTAATGTGTTAAACATTAACACTTTCAAAATGGAGTTAATATGGCTTCCACCACAAGGTTCATGGCTGAAACTCTGTAACAAGAAAATAAGCATTCCCATCTAAGGTTCATTGAGGTGATAAGGAGCCTGTGGTGTGTTTTGCTAAGTATGATAGAAAACGACAATCTGGGGAGAAGCGTGATGGGAGTGGAGAGTCTGGTCTGCAGTGGCAAGTGGGGGCTTAGCGAGGTCTGTTATCCAAGTTTTTCCCTGTGTACTCAGAAATGGGTTGCCTTTCCTCCAGGTACAGGGAGGACTCTATTGGTTCTGCTTCACAGTGGAGATTTGGGGTGTTCTGTTTTGTTTTACTATTAGGGGACGGGGCAAGGAGAAGGTCAGAGGACTTGATGCTTGTGCTCTCTTTGTTGCCAAGGTGCCACGCTTGCGGGTGATGTGTCCAGGGCTCTGTCCACTGTGCATTGTCTGTTAAGGACCCCTTTGTGTCATTAGGCTGGGATTAACCACCTTTTCTGTAGGGTGGTGGGTGTTCACATTTGTGAGTTGGATGCACATCAGCAAAATCAAGAGTAGCTTAATCATTATTCAGATTTAGCTGATCAGAAGACCATGAATATAAATGAAATTTAGATTTACATTTTATCTTAAAAGGATGAGAAGCAAAAATATAATAAAATCCAGTGCCCTGAGTATGAAAGGTCTTTCTGGCACCAGGGATGTATCTTAGATGTGCAGTACTTATCCAGCACGAACAAAACCCTGATTCTATGTTCAGCACAGGGAAATAATAAAATACTAAAAATTAAAAAATGAAAAGCTATTAAAAGAGCTGGTGTTGTAGCCTAGAGGTGAAGCACTCAGGGTTTCTGCTGCTGTGATGAAACACCATGATCAAAGCAGTTTGGGGAGGAAAGGGTTAACTTTTAGCTTCCTGGTCCATGCAAGAGTTCATCACTGAGGGAATTCAGAGAAAGAGCTCAGAGTAGGAACCTGGAGGCCAGAACTGAGGCAGAGGCCATGGAGGGGTGGAGCGTACTAGCTTGCTCCCCATGGTTCACTCAGCCTGCTTTCTTATAGCACCCTGGTTCAGCAGCCAAGGGGTGGCCCCACCTCCAGTGAGCTCTGCCCTCCCATGCCAACTATTAATGAAGAAAATGCCCTACAGGGCAACCTGGTGGGAATATTTTCTCAGTTGAGGTTCCGTCTTCAAAAATAACTCTAGCTTGTGTCAAGTTGACCCAAAACTAGCCAGCACTAGAAAACCTGGGTTCAATCCCCAGGTACCGTTTGTATTCCTGGCACTTGAGAGGTGCAGGTATGAAGAGCTGAAGTTCAAGATTATCCCAGCCATACAGCGATTTAAGGCCAACCTGGGCTACTTGGGACCCTTTCTCAAGAGAAAGAAATTTAAACTGGTAAAAAGGAAGATTTTCCTATTTAATAATGTTTGCTCTTTCATTATAGGGAAGCTAGAGGGTACCAGGTTACAGAAAACGTGTAACTACAGTAGTGTTTATTGAAGGCAGCTGACGAGAACTTGTTTTCTGCTCAAATGTGCATATTTATTATAGACTCTCTGCCCCTCCCCCGTGTGTGTGTAGTACACAGTAGTAGTTTATGAGCACATGTGTACAGATGAGCCTTCCCGAGGTGCCGGGTGTCCCGCTCTATTACTGGGTGTCCCGCCCTGTGTTGGATGTCCTGCTCTGTGTTGGGTGTCCTGCTCTGTGTTGGGTGTCCTGCTCTGTGTTGGGTGTCCTGCCCTGTGTTGGGTGTCCTGCCCTGTGTTGGGTGTCCTGCTCTATTACTGGGTGTCCTGCTCTGTGTTGGGTGTCCTGCTCTGTGTTGGGTGTCCTGCCCTGTGTTGGGTGTCTTGCTCTATCACTCTTCTTATTCTTTGAGACAGTCACTGCACCAGAGCTAGGCTGATGGCTGGCTAACTTGGTCATCCTCCTGTCTCCATCTCCTCCAGCTAGCCATGCATGGCAATACCCAATGTTGTTTGTGTGGGTGCTGGGGATTTGAACTCAGGTCCTCATACTTTGTCAGTAGTACTCTTACCTCCTCTCCCCATCCACCTACCCAGTCCTCATTGTTTTCCTCTTCCGTGTTTGTAATCATTTGCCGTGTAGAATTCATCCCACCATAGTGGTGTCAGGAAAAGAACAATCCTAGCCAAAGCTGGTGAGCAAAAAGAAAGCAGAATGATGGTGACCAGGGTGCGAGGACTCCCTGCTTGGCTCCCCTGGGATCACCTAGGGACTTTAAAGAGTATTACTTGTAGGTGTGGCTTTCTCGCTGGAATTTTCTTTAAAGCTCTGTAATCATTGCTGCACATGGCTGTTAGAGGAGCAGTTCTTAACTGTCAACCTTTTTTATTACAGTGGTTTTCATAGGTTGCATGGTGTATTTGAGCACCACTCCTCATCACCTTCTCTTGCCTCCTTCCCTGTCCTGGTGATCCCCTTCCTTTTCTGCTTTAGAATTTTACTTAAAATATCCCCTTCCAAAGTTGACATAGTGTTACTTTTTACATTTCTCTTTGTTTATTCCCTATATAATTAATTTTGGTTATTTAAAATAGACAAGTTCTTTTGCCTTTACACAAAGTGGAACCATAGCAGAGAGAAGTTGGAACACGCGTGGAAGAGGCATGAGTGAGAAAGTGTGTGTAGTCCAGAACCGAGGTGTTCAAAGATAAGACTTTTCTTCGAATATGCTTAATTCTTAGTCTGAATGTAACTTTTTAATGGATAAAATTTTATTTTAGTTGTCATGTTCCATATATAAATTAGCTACTAGATAACATATCTCTACCAGTAAGCAATGCTCCGGTACCTTGCATGTGAATATGTGTGTGTGTGTGTGTGTGTGTGTGTGTGTGTGTGTATTTGTGTGTACATATATGTGTGTTGAGTGGAGGGGATGAGGCTTGCTGTTGTCCATTTGTAGTTTGGCTAGCCTGGGATCCTCCTATCTCTGCTCCCTGCCCCTCAGTGCTGGGAATACTGGCATGTGTGGCCATTGTGGATCTTTTAAACATGGGATCTGGGGATTTTAACTCAGGTCCTCATGCTTATGTAGCAAGTGCTTTTGCCCACCTAGCCATTTTGTTAGTATTGCCCTGTAGATTTCTAATGCATGTTTTATGTTTTAAGGACCAGTGGAATATTACTGATTCCCATACCAAGTTAGCATCTGACAGTAAGTCCAAAGGAGAACTATGGGACTCAGGGACCATCCAAGGCCAAGAAGCAAAGGTTGTGAAAAAGACCAACCTCTTTGAGGAGGACGATGATGAAGCAGACCTGTTTGCTATTGCGAAGGACAGGTGAGGTCTTCACAATTGCAGGCAAAGGTCTAGTGTGTGAGACGGTGTTTCTGTTGCTGGTGGTTGATGTTTCGCTGTCATGCGTGCACAGGTGGAGCTGTCCTTGCTCTTCAGTGGAAACATTTGCCTTGATTTTTTTTCTCTGACATTTTCTTAACCTTCAAACAGTTTTTTCTCTTAAGGGTTTAAGAATGAGATTGTTATAGTTTATGCCCCCACCCTCCTTAGATCTACCGTAAAGAATGTTCGTTCATCAGGTGATTAAACAAAATGTTGTGGAACCACACAATGGCCCGTTATTCACCAAAAAGGAATAAAGTGCTGATATATGATAGGACATGAGTTGACCTAGAAAACACATTAATTGAAGAAGTCACATATGATCACAGATTGAATGATACTATTTATATGAAATGTCCAGAATGGATCAACCCAGAGAGAGGAAGTAGGTTGGTGGTTGCCAGGGGTTGAGGGGAGACAGGAATTGAGAGTTAATTTTTAAGAGGTTTGGAGTTCCTTTGAGGTGATGAAAATGTTAGACTATGGTAATGGTTTTCAGCTCTCAATATGTTAAACATATCGAAAGGTATATATATGATTTTCGAGACAGGGTTTCTCTGTGGCTTTGGAGCCTGTCCTGGAACTAGCTCTTGTAGACCAGGCTGGCCTCGAACTCACAGAGATCCACCTGCCTCTGCCTCCCGAATTCTGGGATTAAAGGCGTGCGCCACCACTGTCTGGCGAAAGGTATATTTTAAAGGGGGTAATTTTATTATGTAAATTATAGTCCAGTAAAGCTACTCTGAATCAAAAAGTAGCAGAAAACAGGGTTGCATTGAAAAAACTGGCTCTGTGCTCTGTGGCTCAGCTGGAAGTAGGCATAGCTACTCTTAGTTCATTATCTGTTGGAGAAGGTGATAATTGGAGAATTCTGTGCTTGTGGCTACCAGGAGTGCAATGTGTCTGTCAGATCTAAGAGCTAGTGCAGCTGCACAGTGCAGAAAGTGACCGACAAGGCTTCGTGAGCAGGTCTCTGGGCTCTTGTGCATCAGGTTCTTCTGAGAGGCAGAGGCTGCTGTTTGTAAGATTGAAGTCTTTCTATCCAAAGATTTTTCAAATCATCAACTTTAAACTGTACATAGTCAACAAATGATGGGAGTTTGTGTATTGTGGATGTGCCCAAAAAGAATAGTACTTTTGTTTTTAAATTGTATTCCTCCTGAATTTGATCTTCTATTTGTTCATATAGCCAAAAGAAGACTCAGCGAACGTCACTCCTCTTTGAAGATGATGCTGACAGTGGAAGCTCTCTGTTTGGCTTTCCTCCTGCATCTGCTCCTCCTGCAACAATGGTATTCATTTTCCCAGACCCAGAAAATACCTGTAAGATTGTGCTACGTGAGTAGAGATGCCACCTTGTCAAATCTGAAAACCCGGCCTTGGAGTTGCTGTGACAACACACTTAACTAAAGGAGGAAAGGTTCCTTTGGCTCATGATTTCAGAGGGTCAGTCCTTAGGCCTTGGTTCTGTTGCAGCTGGACCTGTGTCAAGGCGAACCTCATGGCAATTGAGGCTACTCAATCCGTGGTGGATAGAACACAGCTAGAGGGACAGGATATGGGAAGACAAGACTTAGCTCCCAAGGGCACATCCTCAGGGACCTTCCTTCAGTAATGCCCTATGTCCTAAAGTTGCTAGAACTTCCTCAAATAGCACCACTCTGAGCCTTTGGGGGCACTTCATCTTTAAATTGTTAATGGTCTAATGTGCTTTACTTTTTTCCCCTTCTTTAATCACTGAAGTATTGCTTGTTGTCTTCTGCTTTTGTGAATTCCCATCTTTGATTTCAAGTTGAAATCATTTTTCATTTTAAGTATCTCTTACTGATAATAACTAAAATTCCTTTTATTCTAATTTTCATTTGTAATATTTTCAATTATGTTAGTATTGCTTTGCATAGTTTCCTACATCAGCCTTCCTAATTTGGCTAGGCATTGCTTTCTTGTAGGCTGTGGGTAACTCCAGGTTGGTCACATACCCTCAGTTCCCTACTTTCTAAACTCCTGCCTTCCAGAGAACAGATTGGTGAGCTGAGCTGGTCTGTCTTGCAAACTTGAGCAGCTGCTCTGTGTCAAATACTGTGCCTTGTCATTTAGTGAGTGGTGCTTTCAGATGAGTGGACACGTAGATAAGGAATAAAGTAAAGGTAACGAGTGAAATAGTGTATTTATTCAAACAACTGAAAAGAGAACAGAGAAACCCTGGGTGACATTTGCATCTGGGACTTGCCATAAACATGAAGATAGTCTTAAGACAGAGGAACCCAGGGTGTGCAACATGAGAGCTGGCATTTACCTTAAGGAATGGCAAGCAAGGAGAAGGGCACAGTGGGTTGACTGGTTGCTGTGGCTGAGTGCAAAGAGCACAGATTTGGAGTTGCAACTACTGAGTGCTGTCCTTCAGGTGAACTGTAAGTGAAGAGACTGATTACTAGCAGTAACAAACAAAGTCTGAAGTGCTGTGGTCTTAAGTCTGGAGGAATCCTATTTGTTAATGTCTTCCATCTTGAGGCCACAGTTACTGTCCTATCTGCCCTTCCTACACTATACTTAGCACATGCCTGAATGGACTGGTTTGGGCTGGCTTTATACATCACCATGCTATTCAGGCATAATTTTCTAATCATTGTGGATGTTATTTTCTCTTCTCTTGGTAGAAAAAAGAAAGCATCTCTGAGGCGCCATCTTTGTTCAGTGATGAGGAGGAGAATGAGGTACCATCCGGTGTGAAATCGGTGAATGTGAAGGTTGATAATGCCAAAGAGTCCCCAGAGGTGGGGCACACTGATGTGGCTAAAGTAGAAGAGAAGGTAAGCTGCCTCTTTGGTTTGCTAGTCCATTTGTGACACATACAATATCCCTACATTTTCCAGCACTGAAAATGCTTTTGCGTAAATAAATGTGTTTGTAAGAAGACTAGAAAACTTTCACTATGGTAAGAAGATAGCCTGTGCCCTTGCTGTTCAGGGACTCCTCGATTAGGTTCACTTTCTAGCTGAATTCCTATATGCAGTGAAATAAAAGGCTCCTCTTTTACTCTAGCGTCATGTTGGGTAGCAGTGCATTCTGCCTCTCTGCAGAGTGCCGCTCCTCATCTCATGCTTCACGCTGACTTGCCCTGTATGTTTTCTCTCTTTGCTTCTCTCTGATGTCCTGTTTTCCTTGGTTCTATGGTCCTCACTTCTGAGTTCAGATGTCACTCTCATGAAGCTAGGTTTCCATGCTTTTACTTTTTGTTGATGTTGGCTAAATCAGAGCAAAGTGAAATGGGTTTTCCTCTGAATAGTATTCTGTTCTGAAGGTTTGTTGTCTCTTTCTGGAGGCCTTCAGCTAACGCTGTTGGCTGTAGCCGGGGATTCATGTCAACAGTTGCTTTCTGCTTGTGGTGTGCCCTGTGTTTCCTACTTCTCTGTACTCTGTAGGTTCAGCTGTTTCTCCCAGGACCTGTGCGAAGAATGTTTCATTTACTTTTCCCGCAGAAGCTCCTGATAGTGACAGTGAAATTCATGAACCCGAATCACTCTAATCCTCCCCCCTAGTGGCTGATGTAGACAGGCTGATTGCTCTGTCACAGCCATTCTACCCTTGACTCAAACTGTTATGCTGCCCTGTCCCTAAGTTAAGTGTAAACTCCTTGAGAATTAGGTTTGTTCGTTTTCTTTTTTATCCATAAGCACTTAGCATTACTTTATATGGTATTACTTCTATAATGAAACATGCTTCTCCACTGAAAGTTGGGATGCACTCTTCAGTCAATAGTGTGTTTAATTGGACACCATTTTTCTTTCTTGTTCTGACCAGTGGTATCTTGCCTGAGTTGTGATAGTATTGGGCTAATGTTGTACTTTTAGTGTCATGTTAGAAATTGTTCTATGTAGACGGACAATGTAAGGCTACAATTTGAATGTGTGATTTTGCTAGTTAAGTTTCCATCTAAGACATACATATTAAAACTAGGAATTAGGATCCATTCCTTATGATTGACCCTTATTGACATTATTATTTAGAAATTCTTTCTAGTAAATAAGCAACATCAGGGTTATAACTACCCTTTCACTTTGTAGGAGGAAGAGGGGCCTCTGGCTTAACAGGATCGGAAAAATCATCTTTAACTTTAGATTGTCTGTACAAGCCCCTTGGTGACTGTAGTGTTTTGTCCCATGGTAGTGTATGTGATAAGCTGTGTTGCACTGAGTCATGTTAATGTGAAAGTTAATGAATTAATGGTGACCTTGTGAGGGCCATGGTAGGGTTTTACTTTCTAGTTACTAATTTTTTCCTGTTTCTGTTTGTAGGAAGAACTTTTGACTGCATCTCATCAGGAAGCAGTTGAACCTTCTGATTTATTTTCTTCTTCATCTCCATTGGACAAAGGAACCAAGGGTAGAACCAAAACTGTCCTTAGTTTGTTTGATGAGGAAGATAAAGTGGAAGAGCAAAGCAGTGCCTGTGTGCCACAGAAGGAAATGGCAAAGGTGAGCAGGGCAGCAGATGTGAGAGTGCCCAGAGATGAAGGGACTTCCTTTCAGACGGGGCTGCTGCTGCCTTGCAAGGGCTGGGGAAGGCTGGGTTTCCAGTGTAAGTGTCTGTGGATCTCTCCACTTGGATGTTGGTTCCCAGGCACATCTGTGGCTTCCCCTTAAGTCCCTCAGGTTAGTGAGGGACACAGAATCTCACTTGCTTCTTCTGGACGTATAGACCTTGTTGCTCTTTGTTGAAATAGGAAGCGGCGGCGGGGCTGCGTCCCCAACACCCCAGCCGCTTGGCTAGCTCATGCCCGAAATAATAACACACAAACTGTATTCATTTAACTGCTTGACCCATTTCTATCTAGCCTCTTCTAGGCTAATTCTCACATATTAATTTAGCCCATTTCTAATGATGTGTGTAAGCACCCCAAGGTGAGCTTACCGGGAAGATTCTAGCCTATGTCCAGTCCATCCTGGTCGGAGGAGCTTCATTGCGTGCATCTGCCCGGGAGAGCTGAGCATGGCGTCTCTGCTCCAGCCCTCTGGAAGCAGAGCAGAGTCTGACCTCACTTCCTCTTCCGCCCAGCATCCTATTCTGTTTATTCCACCCACCTATGTTCTAAGCTATGAGGCCAAGCAGTTGGTTTATTATAATTAACCAATTACCTTCCTCCATCAGCTCTTGAAAAAGGGAAGATAGGGAGATGTGTGTACTTCAGTTATTCTAGCATGCAGTTTTAGAAATATCAGTGGTAGAAGGGCCTTTTATCAGTTTATCAGGTATCAGAAACCCTTTCTCTAAAGGCTGTATGAAACTGTGTTAGCTTTTGCAGGCCATATGGGTTCTTTTGTAGTTGCTCATCTGCCATTGATTTTGGATCTTTGTGATGATCTCTGCTGCACAGTTACACATCTATGGGCACAAGAATAAGTATTGAGAATATAGTTAGAAATTGTATTAGTTTAGGAAATGTCAGTAGTAGGTTCTCTTTAGAGTCTAGGATCTTTCTAGCCACAGGTGTTAGGTTTTCAGTACTAGGCCTACATTTCTATCATTGAGTCTGCCTTCAGTCCGATTAGACAACTACTGGTTGCAGCTAGAATACAAGTGCCACTATTATACTGTTAAGGAGGCCTTATTGGGCTGCCATTGTTGTGGTTTTTTGATTTATACCTAGTTAGGACTACTGATTGATTTTTTTCCCATGGCAGCTTGTAGGCACAGATTGCTTGTTCATTTCCCCACTGCTGAGACCCAAATAATCACACAGAAATTGTATTAATTGTGACACTGCTTGGCCAATGACTCAGGTGTATTTCTAGCTAGCTCCTACATCTTGAATCAACTCATTTCTATTATTTTATGTTTTACCACAAGGTTGTGGCCTACTGGTAAAGTTCCAGCGTCTGTCTCCTTCAGCAGCTACATGGCACCTCCCTGACTTTGCCTACTCTCTTTCTATATCCCTTCCAGCCTGGCTATATTCTGTCCCACCATAGGACAAAGCAGCTTTATTTATTAGTCAATAAAAGCAACACATATACAGAAGGACATCCCACATCAACAGCTTGCTTAGCACTTTCCAGTAGTTGTGAGAGGTAATCCTTGGGGAAGGAAGCTACCAAGTCATGTCTAGCTCACTTCCTCCAAGTCCTGTGTCTGTAGTATGTTCTTGGGGGCCACAATGACAATGGCAATAACCTTTATTATATGGGGTATCTCTTAGAAATTGCTGATAACAATGTGAAGGGAAGTTTCCTATGCTTGGAACGGGAGGTTTTGTTAGTTTATGGCCCTTGCAGGGAGCACTGTTACCCCATGTGTATAACTCCATTTAAATTATATATACATATAAACATGCATACACACAAGTAGATTTTTAGTAACCTTATAAAATACTGAAATTCTCTGTGATCTTTTCAAACATCCTTAGTGTTATTTACTCTCATTCCCCTTCTGTATTTATCTCATTACTTTTGAGATTTATCTTACCCTAGTCAGAATGACTAAGATCAGGAAAACAACTGACAACAAATGCTAGAGCATGTATGGGGAGTGGAACCTTGATCACTGTTGGTAGGACTGCAGATTGGTGCAGCTACTCTGAATATCAGTGTGGAGAATTACACTAAAAGTAGATCTATCATATGCCTCAGCTGTACCACTCCTCGGCACATGTCCAAGGACTTGACCTCCTACTCCACAGACTTGTTCAGCTGTGGTCATTGCTGCTCTACTCAACAGTAGCCAAGAAATGGAAACAACCTAGATGTCTTTCAGCTCGTGACTGAATAATAGAAATGTGGCATATATACAGTGGAATGCCATTTACCTGTAACAAAATATAAAATCATAAAATTTTTATGAAATGGATGGAACTGGACACTATCATACAGAGTGAGGCAACCCAGTCCTAAAAAGACACACAACATATATTCCAATAATTTCACTTCTGAACAGAGTAGTCTTGTTTTGTAAGGCTGTGTAGTAATAGGAGCAGCGGGTCTGCGTCCCCAGCACCCCGGCTGCCTGCTAGCTTATGCCCTGAAATAATTACACGGACACTGTATTCTTTTAAACACTGCCTGGTCCATTAGTTTCAACCTCTTAACCCATTTCTAATAATCTATGTAGCACCACGAGGTGCGCTTAGCACGAAGATTCTAGCCTACGTCCATCCTGGAGAGCTGAGCTGTGGCGTCTCTGAGCTCACTTCCTCTTCCTCCCAGCATTCTGTTCTGTTTACTCCTCCCACCTATGTTTTAACCTATCAGGGCCAAGCAGTTTCTTTATTGCTTAATCAATGAAATCAACAGATTGATATATGACACTCCCACATCAAGGCTGCTATTGTTTTGAACCCAAACTAGACAGATATATCTTTTTAAAATTTTATTTTGCATATATAAGTGTTTTTCCTTCATGTATCACGTGTGCCTGGTGCCCACAGAAGCTATAAGAGGCATCGGATCATCAGGAACTGGAAGTACATCACATGGTACTGGGAATCCAGCCTGAGTTCTCTGGAAGAGCAGCCAGTGCTCTTAACCACTGAGCTATCTCTCTAGCCTAAGACCAGATATATTTTAAAACTAAAGACTAATATTTTCTGAAAGTAGATGTTAAAATGCACAACACAGTCATAGTAAACTTAGCTTAGAAAAATAAGAGGAAAACCCAGCATAAGTGGGATTTCTCTTAAGAATGCGAGGGTAGTTGACTATATGAAAATCAGTCGATAGAATATATTGTATTAATAAAGTACAGGATGGAAATCACATCATTGTCATCTTGATAGATACAGAAAGAGTATTTGAAATAGTCCAAGCCCTTTCATGATTGAAAAAGCAAAACCAAAAGAGCACTTATCAAATTAAATGTAAAAGGAAGTGTCCTCAGTTTGGTCAGAGCATCTCTGAAAACGCACAGTTGACATTCTTGAGGCTAGAGACAGAAAACTTTCCCCTTAGGATTGATGCAGTCAGGTTCTCCCTCTTGCCGTTCTAGCTCTAGATGAGTACCAGGTTAGAAGCTGTCTATGTCAGATAACAAGAAGTCCTAAAAACTATAGAATATCTAAGCAACATTTGCAGAGTATAAAGTCAGTATATCAATATATTATAGTTTTATATAGTTTTTTATGAAAATAAAATTAAGAAATTCCATTTACAGAATCAACAAAATGTTAAAATACTTAGGAGTACTTATTGAAAGCATTACAAGACTTACACGTACAAAATTGTAGTCTAGGGGTCGGTGAGAGGGCTTGTTGAGAACAGGCGCTTGCAGCACAACATGTGAAGGTGGAAGGAGAGAACAGACTTTACGTGCTGGTCAGTCTGTCTTGTGAAACTGGCTCCAGGTTCAGTGAGAGACAGTCTTGAGGAAGGTGGAGAGTGACTGAAGAGGACACATGATCTTAACCTTGGCTTCTACCCATAGATGTGTGCTTATGTGTACACTATACATGTGAAGAGATAGTTTGGGGCTGAGAGGAGAGGGTGGACAGTAAGCATGAATGACCACTAATTTCTTGACTTTTTATGAGGGGTGGGTAAGATACAAGTGTATTTTTAGATTCTGATGGCTTTACAACTAAAAATATGCTGAAAAAAAAAGATCGTTGATTTTGAACAAATTATAAAACCTGGTGTCTTAGGATTTCTACTGCTGAGATGAAACACCATGACCAAAGAGCAAGTGGAAGAGGAAAGCATTTATTAGGCTTACACTTCAGCATTGCTGTTCTTCATTGAAGGAAGTCAGGACAGGAACTCAAACAGGGCAGGATCCTGGAGATAGGAGCAATGTAGAGGCCATGGAGGGGTGCTGCTTACTGGCTAGCTTCCTATGACTTGTTCAACCTGCTTTCTGGGTCCTGAACCCAGGACCACCTACCCAGGGACAATACCACCCACAATGGGCTGGGCCTTCCCTCTTTGATCAATAACTGAGAAAATGCCCTATATCTGGATCTCATGAAGGCATTACCTCAACTGAGGCTCCTTCTTCTCTGATGACTCTAGTTTATGTCAAGTTGACATACAAAAACCAGCTAGCACACCTAGGTTGTCAGCTGCGTTGGTTGCAGTGCTCTCTGTATGTGGTTGCGTGTGCAGGAGGACATCCATGTTTATGTGCTAGTGTGTAGAGGCCAGAGGTTGGCACTGGGTGTTGTCCTCTCTTGCTATGGCTTTCCATATTATTTGAGACGGAGTTTCTCATTGATTGTTCAAGATGATGGGCAGCGAGTTCTTCCTTGTTCTTCACTCCTCTGTCCTGCCCCCAGTTCTGGGGCTATAGATATGTACCACAAAGCCCAGTTTTTTATGTGGGTTGTGGGATGGTGGCTTAGGTCCTCATTCTGTGCTGCAAACACTTTGCCCACTGAACCATCTCTCCAGCCCTCCTCCTTTTAATACCAAGCCAAATAAATTGTTCATAGCAATTTCTACATTGTTCTTCCTTTCATAAATGAGATGGAGAACTTAGTATAGTTTGACTTTACCCCTCAGAGTGCTGCCTCTTCAGTTATTATGGATTAGGATTGGGTTATTTATTTATTTTCTTGGCAGGGGTGTGGTGGAGATAATGAAAAGTTTAGGTACTATAGGAAGGTACTATAGGAAAGTTTGTGCATATGCTGTGCTTAAAATTTATTCACCACTATTTTTGATAATTCATTTGTAACCACTATTTTGGGTAGTTATATAGTCGTCTGTTGTTCATTTTCCCCCTGCTGATTGACATGTAAGGCTGTGGTCAGACTTTTACCAGGGGACATCTTCATTGTGTTCATTTTTGATCTTGTCTTTTGCCCAGGGTCTCAAAACATCTGGCCGCCCCAAGAGCACAGGCGTCTTCCAGGATGAAGAGCTGCTTTTCAGCCACAAGCTGCAAAAGGACAATGACCCAGATGTTGATCTTTTTGCTGGCACCAAAAAAACCAGGGTTTGTAGCTACTGATTCCCACTGTGTTGGAGATTATGTGGCTCACAGTTTAGGCAGATTGCTTTCCTATTGGATGTGTAATTGGGGTGTCATTTTTTTTCAGCTGTCAGTGCCACATGGTGGAAGCCTCTTTGGTGACGATGAAGATGATGATCTTTTCAGCTCTGCCAAGACTCAGCCTGTGGTACCAGCTTTTTATTCTCAGGCGTGGGGAGGATAGGAAACAAATGCTCAGTTAAAGATGAAAAAAAATTCCCAGAGAATTGTAAGGCTTACTGTAAACGAATGACAGATAATATACGGAGCAGTGTGTCTGTAGGATGTGCTTTCAGAGTCTCTGATTGTGCTGTAGCCTTGTTTTGTTTTTTAAAGAGTTTGTTGAAGGACCCTTGCATATAATACGGACTACATTTTTGTGTCTTTCAGATGCAAAACTTTAAATCTGAGTTTTAGCCTGTGTGTATATTCCTCTGCTATACTTGGTTTTGTATGATTTTTCCTTTTTATTGCAGAAGGGATTCCTGTGTAAGTCACAATCTTTTTTTCCCCTCAAGAGCTGTGCATGCCAGGCCATCCTTCTGCCACTGAGCAGCATCTCGGCCCTAGAAAAACCCTAGTGCTTAGGATGCTATTTCTGAAATGCTACCTATGAGCCAGTTAATGTACTTTCAAAACCCAGAAGCCAAGTTCCTCTTTTCATTACTGTTTAGAATTTTGAAGATACATGCATGATAGATTTTGGTGTCTTTTTCTTTTGAAGGTACCAGAAAAAAAGGGAGTACTGAAAAAAGACCACCCTGTTTCTTTAAAGAGCGAGAAACCTCCTGAGTCTGCTCAAGGTAGCAAAGAGAAAAGCTTATGGAAAGCAGAAACACCACAGGTTAGAACTTTGTTTGAGGGCATTCAGCTCTTACCTCATCCCTCTCAGACAGTTCCTGGTATAGACTAGGGTTACTCAGAATTCTTGAGGAAAAAATAGCAACCAGCACCCTCCCTTTCACTATAACCTTTTATACCCCACTTTTTCCACAGGGAGAAACCCGTGATTCTGTATTTAATCATTGTGTTTAGACCAAATGCCAAATTCAATTTCCAATTTGATGTTAAGATAGAATAAAAGATTGTTTTTCCCTAGTACCTCTATTTCTCCCTCTGACCTTCATCAGAATAGAATTATGTGGATATATTTATATACATAATTCTCTCTCTCTCTCTCTCTTTCTCTCTCTCTCTCTCTCTCTCTCTCTCTCTCTCTCTCTCTCACACACACACACACACACACACACACACACACACACACACACACGTATATATTGTTTTTCAAGACAGGGTTTTTCTGTGTAGCTTTTTGGAGCCTGTCCTAGAACTCACTCTGTAGACCAGGCTGGCCTTGAACTCACAGAGATCCACCTGTCTCTGTCTCCAAAGAGCTGCGATTAAAGGCATGTGCTACTACTGCCCAACTAGAATTATATAATAATTAATACAAATAACATCTGGTTTCTTGGTTTCTCCTCAGAGTCACTGCTCCAAGATAGTTGTTATAAACTTCATTTCTAGGAAGGAGTCCTCCCTGTATGATGTAGGGCTTCTCCACAAAGGGAGCCAGACAATTGCAGTTGTCTCTGGGAATTTCACTGAGCCCCCAATGTCTGCACTTGGAAAATGAGGCACTTGGTTAGCCTATCTCTTAACTCATCTGGAATTCAGATGCTTTTGTGTTTAGAACTTGGGCACCAGGCTGTGGGAGAGCTTGTGTGTTTTTTTGGTATTTGCTGTGCTGTGTAACTCATCATGATAGGTTCTGACAAAACTACAGCTCTGATCTTGCTCATCATCAGTGTCTCCCTTTGCTCCTTGTGCCTCATATGATAGTCTTCCCTCCTCCACGCTGGAGGAGGCACCAGAGAAGTAATGGTAGCAAGCAGCCATGAGGATCCAGGGCAGAGGTAAAGAGCTGCAGACAGGGACCGCTTTGCTCTGTCACAGATTTACTTACAGATGTGAATGTAACCCAAGAGAGTTTGTTTCCTGTTTCCTCAATGGATTTTTAACTAAATTTATTTCACACAGGATTCTTCAGGTCTCACTCCATTTAAAAGCAGAGAGCCATCCAGTCGGATCGGGAAAATACAAGTAATTATATTGGATCTGGAGTCTTCATTGCTGCCTGTGGCACCTATAAAATTTGTGGATTTTCAGTTTTTTCAGCTGCTACCAAGCATTCTCTCATCTCTTCCCCTGCCAATACCATACCCTCCACCCTTGCCTAGTTGTTGCTTCTTATGGGCTGCTCTTTAATGTCTTTTGATCCCAGTGATGGGCACAAGTGTGTCCCATTGAGCCTGGATCAGGTGATTTTCCTACATTTATATTCTCTTGTATTCTACCTGTGTGCAACACAGACATCGTGTGTCACAGAAATCGTAAACTGCTCCTGTGTTTAAGAACAAAAACTGAGTTCCATTTTTCTTCTTTAGGCAAATTTAGCAATTAACCCAGCAGCCTTGCTGCCCACAGCGGCTCTGCAGACCCCAGGAACAAAGCCTGTTTCATGTGAATTAGCTTTTTCTTCATCTGAACCTGGAAGGAGCCATGACCCAGAAAGTGTGCCCACTTTTCCTGGGCGTGAGGAGGCTGGCGTGAGTTTCGATCTTCCAGCCCAGGCAGATACCTTGCACAGTGCAAACAAGGTGATCCAACTGTCTTCTGTTTGTTTGTTTTCTTTTAACCAGACCAACCAGACTACTGCTTTCTAGACCAGTCTGCTAACTTGGTGTGGTCCAGCCTCACCTCTCGCTTGAAGGAGACTTACCATCCTTCATTTAGCCCTTCCTCACTTCTACCTTCCTCCAGTTTCCTGATTGTGCATCTGCTTTTCCTTCCCCCACTGATCATTAAATACTAATCACACCAGACCCCCAGTCCCTAATCACATGCTATGTCTTGTTGCTGCCCAGTAGCCTTGGTACTTTCCCCACAATGCTCTACATACACCATGCCAACCTCACTTCCATGGTTTTTCCTGCTTACTGTGACCTGGGCCCTCTTTTCCGGGATTCCAAGCAGTTCCTGCCTACTAGGAAAGCTATTGCAAAAGATGTCCTTTATGGACTCTGAATGAATGTTTGCAAGTTTTCTTTCTATTTTAGTGAGTTTTCCTTTTCGTTCCAATCTCCCTTGTCTCTGAAATCTTAACGGGTGTCCAAGTAGGCAACAGGACCCAGGATGAACTGTCCCATGATAATTTTTAGTGTTTTCAGGTTTATTTTTTCCTATATTAAAAAAAACACTTGATATTTTGCTATTTCAAGCTTAGATTAGCTACTTCCTAAATTGTGTATGTGTGTTTTAAAGATATGTTTTATGTATTCTTTGACAAGTTCATGTATGCAGTGTATCTTGGTTGTGCCTACTCCGCCGGAGGCTCCCAGCCTCATCACTCAAAACCTCCTAAAATTTCTTTGAAGCAAACAGGCACAGTTAAGTATTTTGTCCAAAATAGGTTGTATCTTTTCAAAGCAAAACATACTTTTTTAAATTTCGGAATAATATCAAAAATATTCAATCCTAGTTACAACAGTTATTAACAGATTCCTCTTTTGAGGTTATCTCAGATGTTCTCCTGTTCCAGCCACATTTTATATACACATCTAATATTTGAATTGGTGTCTGCTGACTTGGAAAAAGCAGTGCCATTGGTTGCTTCTTTCTTTATTGCCTCATATCTCCTTGCTGATAAAGTTGGTCCAGAATCCCTCTTAATTCCTTTCCTCTTCTTTTTTTTTTGATGAGTTATGACTTTGAATTAAAGGGTGAGGAGGTGCCCATGTTTGTGTTTGTATGTTTTGCATCACAGAACACAGCGCACCTACTTTCTAGGTTCTAGCAAGACTGAAGCTTCTTTTGCTTGAAACTATTCTCAGAAGATTAAAATACAGGAACGGGAGGTCGCTCAAGTGGTTAAGAGCACTGTCTGCTCTTTCAGAGGACCTTGGTTCAATTTCTAGAAGCCACAAGACTGCTCACAGTTGTCTGTCACTCAGTTCTGGAAGATCTGATGCTCTCTTATGGCCTCCTCAGGCACTGCAGGAATGTGGCATGCAGGCACACATACAGGCAGAACACCTGTCCACATAACTAAACTAAAACATATTTTTGAAAAAAATCTTAGAAACAGAATACAAAAGGGTTACGAAGAATTGAGATCTGGAGTAGTAGGAACTGGTTACTCCCTTTTAGAAATCTTAAGGGCTGGTGAGATGGCTCAGCTGTAGAAGACTGGGCTCACAACCATCTCTTTGTTTTTGTTTTTTTAAGACAGGGTTTCTCTGTAACAACCCTAGCTGTCCTGTAACTAGCTCTTGTAGATCAGGCTGACCTCGAACTCACAGAGGCCTGCCTGCCTCTGCCTCTCAAGTGCTGGAATTAAAGACATTCACCATCACCGCCCATCCCAAAAAGACATCTTAAACAACTTTTTTATTTTAACCTTAGGTCAGTGGTTCTCAATCTGTGGGTCATGACCCCTTTGGGATCCCATATCAGATATTTGCTTTATGATCCATAACATTTGCAAAATTATAGTTATTAAGTAGCAATGAAATAATTTTATATTGAGGCTCACCTCAACATGAGGAACTATATTAAAGAATCACAGTGTTAAGAAGGTTGAGAACCACTGGCTTAGGTAATACCTAATTGAAGTAAACAAAATAGCTTTATGGTATTTTGAATTACTTTGCTCTGTTAGCCTTGACCACTTTTCCATCAGATCATGGTGTGTGTCTGTGTTTGCTTTGCAGAGTCGTGTTAAAGTGGGAGGAAAGCGTAGACCACAGACCCGTGCAGCTAGACGGCTGGCTGCCCAGGAGGCCAGTGAGGACATGAGTGTTCCCAGAGGACCTGTTGCACAGTTAGCCAGTAGTTCCATCTTACCAAATGGCCATCAACCATATCTGCAGCCCCGGATGGCCAGTGGAGAGAGCAGCTCTGAGAAAGCCATGGCCCCAGCTGCTCCACCTTGGGAAAGTGGTCCTACGTTGTCCACAGTGGACAGAAGCTTTTTCGTGACATCTCTGCCTCAGACTGAAAATGAGGCTGACTTGTTTGATTCTGGGGACATCTTTCCAAAGAGCATAGGATCACAGCCCATGGAGGGAACAAAAGTTAAGGCAGCAGAGACTCCAGCCCACTTGTCAGGAGGAAGTACAGAGAAGAGCCTTGTGTTCCCTGAGGACAGCAGTGCCGATGATCTCTTCGAGACCATCAAACCAAGACCAACAAAGAAAAGAAACCCCTTCCCCCTCCTTGAAGATGAGGACAATCTATTTGCAGATCAGAAAGGCAAAAAGAAAGAGTTGAAATCTGACAGTCATCAGGACATCATATCAAAAACACAGGACATTTTTGAGGTAAGAAAATATATCGTGTCTGAGTCTTTAAGGAAAGGAGCTGATTGGCTGCTTCAGCTATAAACTATGCATGTGTTGTGCTTGTGTGCTGTCTACTTGCTTATTAATCATGATTAGGTCTCTTGTTAATAACCCTAAAGGTGGTCCTTGCTGCCTTTAATATTTGTTATGAACCTTGAATTATTTCAAAAATGTTATTGTAGTCCTGGTTATAGAGCTCAAAACCTAGTATATGTTAGGCAAATGCTTTATGGTTCACTAAGCCAGAGCATAATCCCTGGGTCCTGATTTTTATGTATAGAGAGTGTGTGTGTGTGTGTGTGTGTGTGTGTGTGTGTGTACATGTTTTTAATTATTTTTTTGCTGTTTTTTAAATTTTTGTAGAATGGTGCTGCTGTCAGCTTTATGACATGTCCTTCTGTGACATATATGAACTCCACTGGTGCAGCTTGTGTGTTTAAACTCTGGTTCTGGTTGGGACTCTGTTTCAGCAGAGTTTTGATGCTAAGGCTTTTGTGGAAGTTGTTCAGATGTTTATTGAGCATGGTGGCCCTGGGGCCAGCAGGAGAGCTAGGGCATGTGTTCTTTCCCCTGAAATTTCAAGGAGAGGAGTGAGATCCAAACAGATCAGCAGGTCCTCAAAGTGATCTCAAGTGTTACTAAATGCCATGAAGAAAACTATCTGGGGCCGAGGACAGCCACAGTGGGAGGTGGCTACATGCCTCACTGCAGAACTGGCACCTGAACTGTGACTAGAAGAACAATGGGGACAAGTTGTGCAGAGACCCGGGTAGTGTCTTCCAGCCCAGGGAGTCTGTGCTTGGTCACTACATGTCTAAATTATTGAACTATTTTTAGTTTTAAAAATGCTTTTATTTACAAAATTTGTTTTGGGGCTTAACTAGGATGATATATTTGCTACGGAAGCAGTTAAACCTTTTCCAAAAAAGAGAGAGAAGGAGAGAACTTTGGAACCCAACTTGTTTGATGATAATATTGATATCTTTGCTGACTTAACTGTAAAACCTAAGGAAAAGTCAAAAAAGAAAGTGGAAGCCAAGTCTGTGTTTGATGATGATACAGGTGAGTATGGGTCTCTTGCCCCTCCCGTAAGTCTGGCTATCCTCAGTAGAGCATCACTGCCCACTGACTGCATTTCCTGTGGTTCACCTTGGCTCTTTCTTGGACTTCGTTTCTCAGTAGGTTTTCTTTTCTTTGCTGTGGAATCCTGGTTAGTCTAAGAATGTGATGTGTTGATAGACTAACCATTTTCATGAGGCATCCTTGTGCTATGCTGAGGTTTAAGATTGTGCCCAGCATTTGACCTCAAAGTGGAAGCTAGCTTTTATCTTAGTGCTCACCGCCATCACCTGCCAAGCACTGTTTGTGAAAAGAAAATCCATCAGAACCTTCTTTCACATGCTATCTGCAGGCCATGAAGTTGGTTGAGTCAGAATAGCAGCTGGACAGTGAGGGTCAGCAGCTGAAGAACTGCAGTGGAGCAGGCGTGTGCAGTGGAGTCACACGTGTGAGACATGGTCAGTGCAAGAGAGCAGGCCTGTGCATGTGAGACATGGCGTCTCCCTGAATTCTGTGTGTGTGTGAACACGCTGCACCCACTCACTCCTCACTGAACAGGCAAGCCAAATGCTGATAACTATAAATGATGGGCTCCTGGTGGATCCTGTGTTGGTAGACATGGACTGGAGCCATATCAGCACATAGAAATCTCCTTTGGTTTCAGTGTTTAAGACTGCTTTGTATTTAGCTGTTAGCTTATTAAGGACAATCTAGATCTGTTATAGATAATGCCATAGATTTTATCATTTTTGTACACCCGTCTTTATTATACACGCTGAAATTTTGAAGTGGTAGAATCTGACCAATAACATAGTTAAAAGTCTGAAACACTAACATGAAGATTCAGACCTCATTCTTACTGTTGAGACGTGCCACAGATTGACTCCTAGATTCCGAGAGTGCATTCTGTATTGTCTTTCTCTTTGTACATTCTCACTGTCCTTAAAAGCCAGAGTGGCTTTCCAGAAGATAGAAATCAGTTCAGTGTCCGTTTCTCACTTCATGTGCACATACACACTTTTTTATTTTATTTTTTTTATTAGAAATTTCTGCCTCCTCCTCGCCTCCCATTTCCCTCCCCCTCCCCGCCACTCCCCTTTCACTCCCTCTCCAGCCCAAAGAGCAGTCAGGGTTCCCTGCCCTGTGGGAAGTCCAAGGTCCTCCCCAGGAAGGTGAGAATCCAAACAGACTAGGCTCCCACAAAGCCAGTACATGCAGTAGGATCAAAACCCAGTGCCATTGTCCTTGGCTTCTCAGTCAGCCCTCATTGTCCGCCACGTTCAGAGAATCCGGTTTTATCCCATGCTTTTTCAGTCACAGTCCAGCTGGCCTTGGTGAGCTCCCATTAGATCAGCCCCACATTCTCAGTGGGTGGACGCACCCCTTGCGGTCCTGACTTCCTTGCTCATGTTCTCCCTCCTTTTGCTCTTCATTTGGACCTTGGGAGCTCAGTCCTGTGCTCCAATGTCTCTATCTCCATCCATCGCCAGATGAAGGTTCTATGGTGATATTCAAGATATTCATCAGTATGGCTGTAGGATCGGGCCATTTCAGGCTCCCTCTCCTCACCTTCCCAAGGAACTAGCTGGAGACATCTCCATGGACACCTGGGAACCCCCCTAGAGTCAAGTCTATTGCCAACCCTAAAATGGCTCCCTTAATTAAGATATATACTTCCCTGCTCCCATATCCACCCTTCCTCCATCCCAACCATCCCATTCCCCCAAGCTTTCAAGAAACTAGACTTTAAAATGCTAATTAACCCAATTTAAAAATTGGGGCACTAAACTGAACAGAGAATTCTCAACAGAGGTTCAAATGACCAAAAAACACTTAAGGTCATGCTCAACCTCCTTAGCGATCAGGGAAATGCAAACCAAAACAACTTTGAGATACCATCTTAAACCTGTCAGAATGGCTAAAATCAAAAACACCAATGATAGCCTTTGCTGGAGAGGTTGTGGAGAAAAGGGTACACTCATCCATTGCTGGTGAGAATGCAAACTTGTGCAACCACTTTGGAAATCAGTGTGGCGGTTTCTCAGGAAATTCAGGATCAACCTACCCCAGGACCCAGCAATACCACTCTTGGGAATATACCCAAGAGATGCCCTATCATACTACAAAAGCATTTGTTCAACTATGTTCATAGCAGCATTATTTGTAATAGCCAGAATCTGGAAACAGCCTAGATGCCCTTCAATGGAAGAATGGATGAAGAAAATGTGGAATATATACATATTAGAGTTCTACTCAGCGGTAAACACAATGACATACACACTTTTGTAGCTGAGAAATTTATACTAAAAAACAACCTGTTGTTTATGTATCATTATAAAACTTGGGTGCCAACAACTGAGCCAGGACCAGAACCTAAGAGGTTTCACTTTTGTATTGGTACTCAATAGTGTGTTATCAGAATTGGGTCTTTGGCAGTTTGTGTAGATGTGTCTCAAATTACCATTTTCTTGCCTGTCTTAACTTTTTTTCTTTTTTCTTTTTAAAGATGATATTTTCTCATCTGGTCTCCAGGCTAAGAAGTCCAAACCCAAAAGCCAGTCTGCAGAGGGTACATCTGACCTAAGATCTGATCATAAAGTGTCCAACATTTTTGATGACCCCTTGAATGCCTTTGGAAGCCAGTAGAGCCTTTGGGGTCTTCACACTTCACTCCCCCATTCTATTTTCAGCTAGCGATGCCATCTCCTACACTCACTGCTGTCACTGGATTCCAAAAGCAAATACTGAAACAACTAGTTCAGCTTTTCCCAATATAACTAATATTTTCTGCACTGATTTTAATTATGCTTAAGGTTACAAATAAAAAATATATGCTTCACAGTGGTTTGTTTTTACTTAATTATACTGCATAGAAGGGCATGCTAGAGAGGAGCTCTCTGTGGTTTTCATATGTGGGTAGGGAATGTAGAGACAGCTGATGTCAGGCAGAAGACCTGAAGTCCTTGTGCTGTGTGGGAAGGGCTCTGAGTGCAGTGATGGTCTAGGCAGGTGAAAGAGAAAGGAGGTAAAAGGCTATGCATTTATGGTTCTACACCTGTGAGGAGAGGTTCCATGGAATCCCAGATGTTCCTCGGCAATCATCTAAGGGACTGTGTCTTCTGCTGTCTTGTTTTTGAAGAGAAAGTCTTTGGCTCACAGTCACACTCATCATTGCCACATTATCAGTGGTTGCATTCGGGCTACCCACAGTGCCAGAGTTGAGTGGGCTGCAAGAGATGGATGGTTTAGTTGTGGGCAAATTTTTGCCTTTCTTAGCATTTCTTTCCTCCTTTGTAAATGGTTTTAGTACTAAGCATGCAGGGTTGTATTTTGGAGAATAGGTAAAGACCCTTTTATCTATCTGCCTCGTAAAATGGTAGGTGATGACCGTGATTTGGTTCGATGAGGTAATGCAGCTTTAAAGTGGAAGCCAAACACCTGAACTCCTCCACCGGATGCACAAGCCCATGCTGACTTACTTGTAGTCAAGATTTCCAAGACAGGCACTCTCTAACCTCTGTACATTACCACTGTGGCGCTGTCAGCCTTAATCATGGGCACAGTTGAAGAGCCACGGGCAAGAGATGGCAAAAGGCCAGGGCCTCACATACCTTCCACCTCAGTGGAACTGTGGAAACTGGTGGGTAAAATCCCAAGTCTCAGAGAGCCAGAGCCTGGGGGAAGACTGGTTAGGATTCATTCATAACTAGTCACAAGTCGGCTATTAGAGGTGTCATTGTCCTCTTCTGCAGTCCACCTAGGAAAACACCACACCTGAGCCGAACCACCCGTGGAGATGAAGCAGTAGGGGCCCCATCTAGGTGGAAGGTATGCGTTGTCTTCAAGCCAGCCGGTCTATATCCCAGTTTAGCCGATTGGTGAGAACAAAAGCATGCTGGGATTTCGAGCCCAAGGTGTCACCTGTTTGATCTGTGGTCTTTATTAATTACTCAAATGCAAGAGGCATACAGAAAGGCACAAGCCCTTATAAGCAAGTCATTACAGACGATACAATTGAGTCAGAAATGTTGGGAAAGTGTGGAGAACCAAAAGGGTATGTGTTTAAGTCAGTCTAGCCTGGACGTCCTTTAAGTGCTCCAGACTCTGGAAAGGTCATGTGTGGACAGCAAATACCAGGAACCCTTCTGTCCCCAGAGAACCTTAGATGTACCCCATCCGAGGCGCTCGGCCCTGACGCCCGTTCTTGCCCATAGACTGTGGCCTCTCTCCAGCCTCCTACCTTGCCCCAACCTGATCCCACGTCAGTAATAAAGGGTCAACATCCGGGCCTCTTCTAACCGACAACCCTTCCTGAACGCCAGTGCGACCCTGGCGTCCGAGCAACGGCCGGCCTCGGACGGCTCGGCCCCGCCTCTCGCAGGCTGATTGGAGGACGCTGGCAGCGCTGGCCGGCGATTGGTGAGCGGTGTCACAAAGGGCGGGGCCTGAGCTCTGCCGGTCCGCGTCGGAGGGCGTCGCGGGCGCGCTCAACCCTAGCGGCCTGCGGGCAGGCGAGCGAGCGAGCGGGAGGACGGGACCACCGGAGGGCGAGCGGGTGAGGGGCGCGGCGGGGCGGGGCGGGGCGCGGCCGGGCGGGCGGCTGAGGGGCCCGCTGCTCCTTCGCGGCCCGGGCGGGCGGGAGAGGTGCGCCCGCCTCGGCTGCAGCCTGGTCGCGCCCTCCGCGCTTCTCTGCTCGGGACTCACGGGACCCGGACAGCCGTCGCCCTGGGTACAAACTGGTCGCACCCGCGGCTCCGGGCGCTGCTGACCCGACTTTGGGTTTGAGTGTGATCCCTGCGGGTCGTGGTCCCTGGCCTCAGGGCAGCACAGCTGCACTAGGGCATCAGTCCCAGGCTAGAGTGTGTGTGATTCCACTCTGTAGCTCGATTTTCACACATCTGTAAATATGTAAGTGTCAGCATTTTAAATGGCTGCCTCGTATTGTGGGTAATATGTTGGGCGAAAAATTTAAAAGCTAACTCGTCGTGTGGCTAAGTTTCTGTGGACGAGAAGGAAGCAAAAGTCCAAGGTACTGAAATTCCTTATTGCGTGCCCCCATTGCTGCTTTTGTAGTTGTGTTTTTAGAAAATTTCAAACCATGAAAGAACTGTTGGAGAGTCATTTTGAATGTTTTTCTCTGAGTTTTTAAGCTAATTTATCAATATTTAGCATCATTTTATTATATCACTTCATATCAGTATGAGTTGTCATTGGCCATTGGTTTTCCAGTGCTCAGTCATGCAGGCCACATGCCACCTTGGGGGGCTTGCAGCCCTTCTCAGTGGACCCAGTTTTAGTACCGACTAGGTCGTTAGCCCACTTGAGTTTCCATTTGTCCCTGTAGTATTCTACTCAGATTTAGACAGACTGCATAGCCTCCTTCTGCCCTCTGTTACATTGATTTCCGTTCCGAGAAGTCTAACTTTTCCATACACAATTGTTTTCAGCTATGGTTACCGCCCTCGGTCCTTTTCATGTCTAGAAAGTTATCCCACTAACAGGGTCCAAACTTCATTTGGAGGTTCCAGCAGCATTGATGGGGTACTTATTATGGCACTAATTTCCTTCTGCTCGTAGGCCCTTGATCTAGTCGTATTTCAGATTCAGGTCTTCCACATGTGTGACCTTCTGCAAACTCCCCCCCCCCCCCAGTTTGTTTATTACTGCAGGGATCAAGTATAAGAAGCACTGTGAAGGGAATGCCCCTATTCTTCTGCACCTTTAAGTTCTCCTCCTAGATACTGGTCACCTGTGCCTTCTGTCATGTTCACCTCAGCGTTTTTAACATGACTTCTATCTCTAGACTGCCTATTTGTAGGTAGGTTTGCTTGTTGGCCTTGAAGAAGCAAACACTCGTACTTCTGTAGCACACATGCTCTTTGGTCTAATGTGATGAGTACATTAAGAACGTCTGCATGCTATCAATGGGTATTTCACGATTATGCTATTTTTGTTTTGTTTTGTTTTGTGAAAATGCAGATTGAGCCCAGGGTCTAATATGAGCTAGGAAAGTACTCTATCACTAAGTTGCTCATTTACTATAAATGATGTAAGACAATGAAACCCAAACAGCCCCACTGTAGAGTCGCGTGCTCTTGCCACCGTGACCAGCAGCACTAGTAGCACAGTAGTATTTGTATTACTACTGTTACTTATCATTTCGATAAGTTGTATAGCTCCACTCAGAACACTTAGGCTGTCAGCAACAACTTTTCTTCCTGTGATGCCATTTTAAAGGAACATTCGCTATCTGCACGATTCAAGTTTCCTAATAATATTTTATATTAGAACTATGAAAACATCCACTACAGCAGAAATACTTGAGTGTACATGTTTGTCACGATTTATATAAATTCTGTGGAGTGAATTGGAATGAGATTCCCAGAAGAAACCAGTATTCCTCCGAACAGTTTTGGAGCATAACCACTATTTCTTCATTTTTATGACATGATAATACCCTTACATATATCATTTATTTTGTCTGATATAAAGACCAGTGGAGGTGAATTGTTTTTAGTTGAATTTCATTGAACAACCTTTAATGGGCGCTAATGTGTGCAGGATACTGTACTGAGTGATAGAGAGGTCATTCTTCCTTAAATGCTTGTAGTTTACCAGCACAAGAATGAGAGGCATGGAAGAGTACAGTTTTGATGGGTGTCATTTATGACATAGGTACAAAAGATGGTAAGTATAAGAGATTTCATGGGATAGTTGATACTTGGAATGAGGCTTTTGGGGAGAGGTACAGTGCTGGTTATTATTAGCTCAGGGCTTTGAGTGGTAGGCAGGTGCTCTCCTTGGGGTCGCTCCAGTCCTTGGAATTGTAGGCAGGCACTCTCCTTGAGGTCTCTCCAGTCCTTAGAGCTGAGTTTTGAGAGATGCTTAGGTGCTTCTTAGGAAGCCATGTGTGGAGTTGACACTGAGTAGGACAGAGCAGGAACAATAATATAGGGGCTACAACTCAAAGGTAGATATACTACAACTCAAAAGAACCGTGTGTGTGTGTGTGTGTGTGTGTGTGTGTGTGTGTGTGTGTAAGTGAAAATGGGCTGGGAGATGAAAGTGTAAGTTGAAGGTCTTTCTAAGGAGTTTGAAAGTTCCTGCACAGACAACGGAGGCCTTGCTGGGCCTTGAGCTAGAGATAATAGAAATAGTCTGCATCTTCGAAAGACAACTGTGCTCACATGTTATTACGGAACTTCCAGTTGAAGTCAAACCCGGAACACTGACTGTGCAAAACGATGTGATGACACGGAGGTTAGGGACCTTTCCATGGTGCTGGAAATGCAGAATGATTTAGCTACTTTTGCATATTGTTTGGCAGTTTCTTGAAAAGAAAACCAAATACAATGGGGCTGGGGGTGTAGCTGAAACGTTGAAAGTAAAATGCTAACTGTAGAAGCCTGAGGGTCTTAGTTTGGATTCCGAGTACCTGGGTGAAAAGCTGGGCACAGCAATGTGTACCTATGATCCCAGACCTGGGGTGTGGAGACAGTGAGGAGCCCCCGGACTTGCCAGTCACCCAGTCAAGCTGAATTGATGAACATCAGGATCAATGATGCCTTAAAAACATAAAGTAGGAGATGATAAGAAAGATATGTGATGTTGACTGCTGGCCTCCACATGCCCACAATGTTCACACATGCACACAGTGTACACACATATACACACATGCACACAGTGTACACACATATATACACATGCACACAATGTATGCACATACACAGTGTATACACAAGCACATATACACATGCACACAATGTACACACATGCATATATACAATATACACACATGCACACAGTGTACACATATACATATATATACAATATACACACAAAAGTGGAAAATATTCTTATAATAAAATCTAGCCTAAATAAGTTTAAAATATGTATGTACAAAATCTATAGCAAGTTTGTTCAAAATTGCCAAGAATAGAGTATGTAAGATATTTCTCAGTAGGAAAATGGATAAATTAAACTCATCCAGACAATAGAATATAGCTTAGCACTTAAAGGAAACAATCCATTGCGCAAAAGAGTCTTAAATGTGTGTTCCTTACGGAGACTGCTCTGAGAAGTCTGTGTATTGTGTGATTCCAAGTGCATGGCATTCTGGAAAGGGCAAAGCTATGGAAACATTAAAAAGACCAAAAATTTCCAAGAATTCAAGGCATGGGAAGGGATCCATAGCCCAAAACAGAACTTTTAGAATGCTTAAACTCCCCTGATGCTGTCCTAGTAAATACATGATTCATACATCTGTCCACACCTGTAAGACAGATGTGCATCACCAAGAGCAAACTCTAATGTAAACTGATGTGTCAGTGCCTCAGCTCTTAGTAATGTACTGTGTTAGTGCAGAATATAGGCCAGCTGAAGGTGGGGAGAGAACACATGCGTGTGGGGATTCATCAGAGTTTCTGCTCAGTTTTGTGGTGGATCTGAAACTGCTAAAAGTAAATCTCCTTTCATAAGGGAGAAAATTCATGTCTTTAGGCAATACAACAGAAAAACCAAGAAAACCAAAATACCACCCAAAAAGAAAAAACAAAAACAAAAAATACCCCACAACTCTAACCAAATAAAAGCACACATACAAAAAACTGGCATCCATTATATGTTGGTCAACTACTTCTGAACACGAGGACTGCCCTGGAATGGCAGGGCACTCTGCTAACAGTTCAGTCATTAACCTTTGCTCTGTGTGCACAGGGACCAGCCTTCTACAGGGCAGAGAGACTGAGAATGAGATGCAGACTCAGCAAGAAAAAATACGAAGACTTCTTTTTCTGAGGGATAAAAGTGTCTCTTCTTTGTTATTTTTTCTATTTTTGTTCTACTCCAGTCTCTATTTGTTCCGTTCTTCTACCCTTTTGTTTCCCTTCCGCTTTCCCGATGTCCTCCTTCTACGTCTTCCTTCCGCTTTCCCGATGTCCTCCTTCTACGTCTTCCTTCTGGTTTCCCGATGTCCTCCTTCTCCATCTTCCTTCTGGTTTCCCGATGTCCTCCTTCTCCATCTTCCTTCTGGTTTCCCAATGTCCTCCTTCTATACCTTCCCTTCTGCTTTCCTGATGTCCTCCTTTGATGGGCGTAGTTGACCGTTAAGCTAGAATTAACCAGACAAGCTCAATACAACAGATCTAGTTTAATAATTGGAAAACAGGGAAAACTCACACAACCGGGGTCCAGCGAATACCTCTTGCAGCAGAGAGGCAAAAAAGGGGAGGGCACCTGGATTCCCAGGTCCTTCTTCCCTGGCCCCAGGCGGCCACACCCTAGCCAAATGTGATTGGCTGACCTTCCCCATCATCTCCCCCTTTTATCTAAACAAGATCGAACCAAACCCAGTACAACTATATACAATAGGAACAGATATCAAATATAAAATTACAAGCAACAAACAATATTAAACAAGAAACATATAACAAAAGTTTTACTAGGCATTTTATTTTAAGGAGTCTAAATAATGTATTGAAATTAAGTTTAGCTAAATCATGAGGAGGGTAACTACAATTATCTAATCTTTAACTCCATCAAAGATCTGAGGAGGGAAGTAATATTACTTGAGCAACCAGGAAGGACAAAGGAGAAACTTTCCTTCTATGTCTTCCCTTCTGCTTTCCCGATGTCTTCCTTCTACATCTTCCCTTCTCACTACTTCCTGATAACTTCTTTCTACACACATTTTCTTGTGTTTTCCTTCTAAATTCTTTACTTTTCTTTACAGCTTATATACCCCAGCGGATCTTCTAAGCAATATAAAAATTACAATGTGGTTACATTCTGTTTTTTAAAGTAAATGATCACAGTAACTATAAGTAAAAAAGCATGCATTTCATATCCCTTACATGATTAAACATTTTACATATTACAGGTGAAAAACACGACTTCTCATAAATGGGGAGCCTTTCAGTCATAACCGTTCCCATAGACAGTGGTTTTTATAATTGCCAGAAAAACAGGTTACTAGTTTCACTTTTCATATTTTAGAGTTCAGTCCAATTATTTTAACTAGCCATCCAATTCTTCGTTTTCCAGTTACATGAAGTCAATTGTTTACAGCTTTGTTTCAGCTGTGATGCACACTGAAACCCATGAACACATTTCCCGTATCAAAAAGAACTTGAGCTAACTCCTGGGACTCAATTGTTTTGCTAATCATTAACCTAAACCATAGTCTATATAGCTCCTGAAGAGAAACTAGCTGTGTGACATTTTCTTGTTCTTATTTTTTTTTTTAATCTTCTGCAGCCCCTGCTTTTATCAGGGGCAGGAGTAACACTCTAAACAGTACAGTTTAAGAGGAAATCATCTTCATAATAATCCACAGGTGAAAATGCCCAGTAGAGTAGGATATTTCCATGATATAATCATACTTCATTAAAGCACACAGGATGCCCCCAACCCCATTCAAACCATGCCGGATACCAGAGAAAAATGGCAGTGGCACACATGTAAAGGCACAGCGGTAACGAGACATCCTGGAGCTGAAGCCCTTGGGGTCTTGCCTATCTGAGACTTACCCATCAGTGCCTTACATTTTGGTGGGCCAGACTCCTGAAGTGTATTGACAACTGCTGCTCCTCTGACACGGCCACCAGATTCCCATTGCTGTAGGAGGAAGCTTCTCTGATGATGACTGAACAACACACTAATCTATGAGTATAGCAGAATACTATTAGGAGTCAGTTTACCACTACATTTCCCCCCCTTTTTTAGGCCAACATTATTTGGTTTTACCCTAGGTTCTTGAGTTAAGTAGTCTCAGGTTCTTGGTCACCCAAGCAGTATTGGGTTTGGGTTCTATCTTGTGGCCTTAAATCAGTTGTTGGTTGGTTACTCCCCCTAAGCTTTGTTCTACCATTGCCCTTACCTATCCTGCAGGCAGTATATCATTCTAGATAAAGGGTTTGTGGCTGGCTTGGTGCTTACATTTCTCTTTTGATAGCATGGTAAGTGCCTTCCTTTATCAAAGAATGCTAGAAGGCTGTATGCAGGTACCAGCGCTATATCTCCATGTAAGTTGTGTAGGTGTTGTCTTCAGCAGTGGGGCCTTGCTGACAGTTTGTGCAGAGCAATCCATAGTCTTGGCAACAGCCTGTGTTTGGGGGTTCCTGTAGGACTCCTTTGGCCAACAACTCAATTAGATGTAACCCAATCCCAGTAATGGAGACCTCATTAGGTGACGAGAGATGGCCAGTCGGGACTCATTTCCCCCATTACTTGGTGATTTTATATATCTCACCTTCATATATGTATATATTTTAGGAAGTTTATACTATGTTAGGTTTCTATATTATGCATCAAATGGTTCTTAATTTTAGTTCTCTCAGTATTCTCCCACAACCCCTCTCCCCATCCTTTAGATGCAGAGGGCCTATAATTGCATAAAAGAATATTGTTCAGAATCATTTGGGAATACACATCACAACCATGTACTCACTAGGATAGCTTTAGTAAAAAGACAATAAAAAGTACTGACAAAGATGTGAAGAAATCTGCATCCTCATTTATTGTTAGTTTATTATAAAATAGTTCAAACTACTTGGAAAAGTTTAGTATTTTCATAAATTGCTCAATATAGTTGCCATTTGGCCTAGCACACCTATTTCTAGATATCTGTCTCCAAGAAAAGGAAACGTGTCCAAAAGATAGCTGATTGTTCATTATAGCAGTATGTGTAGCAGGTTCCAATTTGGAGCCTACCTAAGCAGGTAAATCAATGACTGGAGAGATGATGTGCACCAGGTCCACACAGGGGACTAGTATTCATCCTCCATATGGATGATGTGTTAATGCATGGATGAACTTTGAAAACTTTTTGCAGAGCAAAAAAAGCCAGTCCCAAAATACTGTATATTATGTATGGGAAGCAGAATGGGGTATAGGTGGAGTTTCTCTGTCTTCTGCAGCCACTCCCAAATAACCACACAGAGACTTATTAATCATAAATGCTTGGCTGATAGCTTAGATTTGTCTCTAAAGAATTTAAATTTAACCATTTCTACTAAACTGTGCTGACCCAAGGCTCATTTACCTCATCTATGAACTTCCCATGTTACCTTTTCTGCGTCTGGCTGGTGACTTTTCAGATTCTACCTTTCTCCTCTCTGCCCTGAAAATCCTGCCTAGCTATTGGTCAATCAGCTTTCCACTAACAATGAGAGTAACACATTTTCATAGTGTACAGAGGATTATTCCACAGTATTGCCTCCTTTTTGTCTAAATATAAATGAAGTTTTTAACTTTAACATAGTAGAATTATATACAACAAAAACAGTTATCAAGAATGGTGGCGCACGCCTTTAATCCCAGCACTCGGGAGGCAGAGGCAGGCAGATCTCTGTGAGTTCGAGACCAGCCTGGTCTACAAGAGCTAGTTCCAGGACAGGCTCCAAAGCCACA
>NW_026067943.1:5985179-5993408 GCF_014885135.2 Alexandromys fortis
TTTTTTTTTTTTTTTTTTTTTGCTTTTTGAGCAGGGTTTTGTAGGTGAACATGAATAGAATAGTCCCACACTAGCTCAGAATTAAATATAATAAAGGGTTTTTTACTTAGGGAAGCCGACTCGCAGATTGCAGTTCTCTGCATGAGCAGGAAACAGGAACCAAATCCAGCAGCCAAGAGAGAATGAGCAAGCAAGTGCAAGAGCTTTTGGTATCCAAGGCCATGCCCAACATGGTCCAGCATTTCAAAGGTCATTGGCTGAAGGTGTTTTCCCCTGCCCTGTTTCTCTGTGTATCTTTGGAGCCTGATCTGGCACTAGCTCTGTAGACCAGGCTAGCCTCGAACTCACAGAGCTCTGCCTGCCTCTACCTCCCGAGTACTGGGATTAAGGGAGTATGCCACCATCACCAGGCTGTTTCATAGGGTTTTTTTTTTAAGATTTATTTTTTTATGTCTCTAGTTAGGATTTTCAGGGGGGTCTTCCTTGATCAAATCTGATTGCTATCAACCTGGAATGAATCCACAGCCCCTCATTTCCTGTGGAGATAAAAGCAAAACCTCTTCCGCAAAGTAACATTTTTCACTTCTATTTTGAAGTCAAGATACTTTAAAAATATATAGGTTAGTTTAATCTAGCAGTTTTTATAAATATATAATGTCTCTTAGCAGCTATCTTTCCTTCATCGGCAGCCAAAGAATTTAAGGACAACATATAGTAACATATAGGATCCAGTCTCTCCCTGTATTTTCCATCTTTACCTGGCTATTTTTTAAGCTTTACTTCTTTTTTAAGGACTTTATTATTTTTTAAACTATTTTTTATGGCTGTCTATATCCCTTCTCTTTTCTCTCCCAAGCCTATGTATATTTTTAAACCCTTTATAGCCCATTTAGAGGTTTTTCTCATCTGGATTTGTCTTTACCTGAGCATCTATATTGTTTTTTGATTGCATGAGATGAATCTTAAACTGCTACGTCAGCTGTTAGCACTGCTCAGCTTAGTGTATGGCAGTAGTGCATGGTGGTTGGCGGCTGGCTCCATCGTGCATGCAGTTGCCAGGAGACGTGTCTCTGTATTGTGGCCAGCATAAGAGACACAAGACTAGGAAGCTGTGTTTGGCTCTGTGTTTGTGTGTTTAGAACCATTTTAAAGCTTTTGTGGATATAGATGCCGGACACTTAGGCAGTATATGTAGGCAGATTTTTGTGTCCTATCAGCCAGTTTCCAAACAATCATATAGTGCCTTATTAGTTGTAAATGCTTGATCTATAGCTCAGGTTTGTTACTAGATAACTCTTAACATTTTAAACTAGCCCATATTTCTTATCTAACCTCTGCCATATTATGGTACCTTCTTTCAACACTCCACATTCATCTTGCTTTTCTCTGCATCTGTTTGTTTGAAACTCTTGTGACTCTGCCCTTTTCCTTTCTGGCATTCTCTTAGTCTGGTTCTCCCACCTAGCCTTATCCTGCCTAGCTATAGGCCAGTTAGCTTCTTCATAACCCAATCACAGTGACATATATTCACACAGTGGAAAGGAATTTTCCACAATGGGGAAGTTTAGGGGTGATGACTATTGGGTGTAAGACTTTTGGGGTTGTGAAATATTGTAAAGGTGATTGCAAAAGGTTTTTTTGTTTCACTCACTGCTAGAACACTTGGTTGGCATACCCAGGGCCCTTGTTCAGTCCCCATCACTGGGGGAAATAATGATTGCTGTGTTTGGACATCTTTAGTATTAAAAATGATTGAATTTTAGATGTCAAGTGAGCCAATTTATAGTATATGAATTATATTTCAGCAAAACTATTTTGGAGAAAGATTCCCTCATCTGTAGCATGATTAATAAAAACCCAGAGACAGTAATTTGGGTTCAACCCGAAGGTCAGAAAAGCAAAACAGCCAGCCACTGACTCTTAACCTCTACCTCAGTTTGAAATAGTGATCCTGCCTCCAGGAATCTCAGAATGAGACTGTGTGTGAGAGCTGTTTCCTCCATTTTATATTCCTTTCTAGTGCTAGGATTAAAGGCACGCGCCACTGCCGCGCAGTTTCTATGCCAAACTTGTGTGGCATAGATTAAAGGGATTAAAGGTGTGTGTCACCACTGTCTGGTCCATAAGGCTGAGCAGTTTGACTGTTTTACTCTCTGAACTTCAGGCAAGCTTTGTTTATTAAAATACAAATTAAATATCACTACCCTCATTTCTCTGGAAAGATATGCACCCGTGTTGTTTAAGTGTAAACTCCCCGCCCCCATCCCATACAAGGTGTTCTCCAACTAATAGCAGTTTTCAATGGGACCACCCTTGCTGCTAGTTCTATACTATTAACTTATCTTAAGCATCTATCCGTTTTGTCTGTCTCTCATACTCATTAGCCATTGTATGCTTGTAAACAGAGATTGTCTAGTGTCTACCCCATTACCATTTATTTAGTGGATCAAATTTTAAAGGAACTTATTATACTGTTTGCCATTCTTTTTTCCAGTGTAATTATGTATAAGACTCTAAAGTTTTATATGCTTTAAAAGAAAGACATGTTTTAGAAAAGGATGTTCATACACTTGGAAAGTCTTACAACATTATATTGATATGTAGAATTTTAATATTAGCAAAAATGTTGCTATTAGCAACAATGCTTAGCTCTTGTAAGGTACATAAAGAATCAAAAGCATATCTATTCTTCATGAATAGTCTACTCTGGGAGTGATTTCAGAGGCAGGCACACAAAGTTCACTACTGGACACATGTAAAATTAGTAGAATAAGTTCTGAGAGTCTTCGGAAGACCAGTATGAGCTAGAGTTATTCAGAAAACTTTTCTTTAAGACTTCTAAAAAGCCAATTTTTTTTTCAGGTACAAAACTTAAACATGAACAACGATACATATTACCAATGTTCAAAACTGATTTGGTTAGAACTGGAATACAGTTGCATACAACATATTCCAGAGGAATTAGAAAAGTCAAAGTAATGGATAACAGAAAAGAGCCTCCTTTCTTCAATGAAGATAACGTGGGACCGTTTTACTTCAAACTTCCTTTCTATGACACCATGGAACTCTTCATCGAAACATTGACTGGAACATGTTTTGAACTAAGAGTTTCACCCTTTGAAGCTGTTATCTCTGTGAAAGGAAAAATTCAAAGATTGGAAGGTACTACTAGTCTTTGTTTCTACAATATGAGGATTAAACATTTTAACAGTTTTTTTTAGTGGAGAAAAATGTAAACATATGCCATTAGGATTTAATTTAAAAATTTAAACATATGAATAGGATAATACCATCCCCATTATATCTTCCAACAGTTACCTACTTAGAAACTGTCTCCATTGTATCCCTTTGTGCTCGCCATCTTATGCCCTTCACGAGATTTCTCGACTCAGATTTCTGGCATCATGTTAATGGCATGAAGTAAATATTTCAAAATAGTTTTAGCAAGTTGGGATGATACACACATCGAACCATAGTTATTTTGCAGTTACTTTTAATGGCAAGTGTAATTTATTTCCTTTTAGAGAACTTGCTTTTTCTTTTAACATCAGTTTGTAAATTCCCTTTTTTTTTTAACAATGGAGATTTTTCTGAAGGTTGGTTTACATTTACATATATAGTCTAAGTTTCTCTAACATAGCAAGGATTTTGAATGACATTTAGTATCTTTTTCTGGTATATGTATTTGTGGTATCATAGATTATGTTAATATTACTCTTCCAGATTTCAGATTACCATTTATGGTTGTCCAGTTTGGACTAGAAAATTATATCATTTCATATAATGCTAAGTTGATCTCTGCTGGTGGAGACAACTGGAATTCATTTGTAACATGAAGGTACTAATTAATTAGGTTTTCTCTCCAGCCAACTTAAAATGAGAATTACAGAAAGATGAGAGTGTTTGAATCTTTGTAAGATTTTTGGTCTTTGTGAGATCAAGGATTCTGAGTATTCCAGGTTTTAAATATTTGCTTTTCCTTCATCCCTCTCCTTTAGGGAAGTTTTAGGGGGTAGCTGAGTCTAGAACTACATCAAAGAATGTCATGTGCACCCCTGTTTTCTAAACGACAAAAGAAGTGTCAGTCGTTGTGTTCTGTAGGAGACTTCAAAAGAACAGCCTACATGAAAAATCCATTTTAATCCATTTCTGGGGGGTCTTTGTTCTTCCTCACTGGATGTCAGTTGGAGCTAATGGGGAAGACTCTCAAGACTCCAGATTAGCAAGATGTGACTGGAGAGGACAGAGGGGCAGCTTGAGTTGGTCCTGCAGAGGGAATGCTTGTGCCTGCAGAAGGTTTTTCCTTTGGGTAACTCTTGATGAGTCAGAACTAGAACCTGGTGGGAGGGAACACAGAGTAAGTTGTCGAGGAAGACTGAGGAGACTGTGGTGAAATGGGAGCGATTGCTTTGAAGCACAGAGAGAAGAGGTAGCTGCCAGAGAACTGTAGTAGGTCTGGAAGGGACAGAAATAGCAAATCTACTAAGCAACTTAACATTAATTTTTATTTGTTTTTGTTTTGCTTTTTTGTTGTTGTTGTTGTTGTTGTTTTTTGAGACAGGGTTTCTCTGGCTAACAGTCATAGCTGTCCTAGAACTAGCTCTTATCGATCAGGCTGACCTAAAACTCACAGAGATCCAGCTGCCTCTGCCTCCCGAGCATAGGAATTAAAGGCATGTGCCACCACCACCCAGCAACATTAATTGTTAAAAATCACATTTTCACTTATGTGTATGCACACATATATATGTGTACTTGCTACAGCACACACACATGTGGAGTCCGAGGAAAATTTGTGGGAGTCGATTCTTTCTATTATGTAGTTCTTAGGATCAAACTGAGTTCATCAGGTTTGGCAGCAAGCTGCTGTAGTGATGAGGCGAGCAGGCCTGCTTTTCTTCCCGCCTGGCTCCCGCATGGCTAGCTTAGCCCCGGAAATAATAACATGAAAACTGTATTTATTTAAACACTGCCTGGCCCATTAGTTCTAGCCTCTTATTGGCTAACTCCCACATCTTGATTAACCCATTTCTAATAATCTGTGTAGCACCACAAAGTGGTAGCTTACCGGGAAGATTCTAACCCACGTCCATCTCGGGCCAGAGCTTCATGGTGGTTGCCTGACTCTGCTTTCTTCCTCCTAGCATTTTGTTCTTTCTTCCCCACCTACCTATGTTTTGACCTATCAGGCCAAGCAGTTTTCTTTATTAATTAACCAATGAAAGCAGCAGAAAGATAAAAGACACTCCTACATCAAGCTGCAAGCACCTTTGCCCACTGATCCATTGCTGCACCCTAGACACATCTTGCTGGCTTCCAAATTCACATTTCTTAATGTTAAAAATAGAAATAATGGTAGTAACCGTTGCAAATGATCTTCTCAGGATTACATGGATTACCAAATGTAACATGTCTATTTTCTTTATCAAGGGAAAATGCTTATTCTGGAGCTAATGTCTGTTTCTGAGAACCAGATGTATACACTGTACACTTGGGGAAGGCTGTACTTTGGCTCTCTAACTTTCTGGAGCTTACTAACCAGAGCAGTAGTTTACGCTGATGTGAACATCCCTACTAGAAGGTCTGCAAAATACTACACTGCAGTAAAAGAAGCATGTGCCAAGAATTTTAAGGGGCTACCTGGAGCAGTGGAGTCCCTAGATGTACCCTTTAGTTTTGGCATTGCTGCTCCCTAAATAAATGTTTCTCCTGCGAACATAGAAGACGATTGTTTTCCCTGGTTCCTTATGAGTAATGGAGCCATATTATTAGTTATGGACAATGAGCTACAAATAGACAGTCATTTTTATACCTGACAGCTGCTGCTCCATCAGCAAGGGTTCCTGAAGGACTGTAGTAAGCAGACTCCTGTACCACACAGTGGAGAGTAACATAGGCAAGGGGAGAACTCTTTACTTTTTTTTTCTACTAACTTTTTATAATTTTTTATTGATTTTATTGAGCTATGCATTTTTCTGTGTTCCCCTCCCTGTCTCTCCCCTCCCCTTAAACTCTCTTTAATGGTCCCCATGCTCCCAATTTACTTAGGAGATCTTGTCTTTTTCTATTTCCCATGTAGATAAGATCTGTGTTTCTCTTAGGGTCCTCATTGTTGTCTAGGTCCTCTGGGATTGTGATTTGTAGGCTGGTTTTCTTTGCGTTATGTTTAAAAAAATACATGTGATAATTGTCTTTCTGGGTCTAGATTACCACATTCAATATGTTTTCTAGCTCCATTCATTCGCCTGCAAATGAGAACTCTTTACATTAAACCTTTGACTTTTTTTTTAGAGTAATTTGCCATTTCTGCATAGCCCTCTTTATTGTGACATTAGATATTAGGACCAGATGTTTTCCTGGGTAGGTTACCTTATTAGTTGTCTTTTTCACTAGCATCACTTATATTCATCACATACTGTTCTCTTGAACAATGATAATAGTCTGTGTTATTTGGTGGTCCCCAGGGCCTTCCTGATTAATAACTAGTAGGAAGATATTCCATGCCTTACAGTGGATTTTTGCTTAATAACTTCTGGAGGAAAGATTGTCCACCCATACAGAGTACCTCTGTTCAAACTCCTTCTTTTAAGGAACTTTTAATTAGTTTACAAAGTGTTGGGTTTCCATAAGAACTTTTAATACATTCTTAGTTTAGGTTCAACCAATCCCCTACGTCCTCTCCCTTGTTTCCTCGCCCACATTTATTTTAACCCTTTAATCCTCAGTATTGCTCCCCTGTTTCACAGCATATGATTCTGATGTGTCCTTACCTATTAAGACCTTGTCCCTTCCCCATCACATGTGTCTTTTCCAGCATCATGAGCTCTACAAAATATTCCAGATTAAATACACAAATCTATAAATTCAAAGCTAACATCCATATATAAGAGAGAACACACAATGTTTGTCCCTCTGGGTCTGGGAATCAGTATGTTTTCTAGTTCCATCTATTTCCCTGCAGCCTATTTTTTTGCAGCCTGTTAAGATTCTGTTGTGTATATGTACCACATTTTCATTATCTGTTCTTCAGTTGGTAGGCACTGAGGATGATTCCATTTTCCTAGAGATTATGAATAGAATAGCAATGATACATGTGAATTTTCTCTGTAGCAGAATATGGAGTCCCTTCATTCTGTGCCCAGGAATATAATATGGGATCATGCGGTAGTTCTTTTTAGCTTTTTGATATAACACTCACTTAGTCAGGCATTGGTGGCTCACATCTTTAATCTCAGCACTCAGGAGGCAGAGGCAGGCAAATTTCTGAGTTCAAGAACAGCTAGGACTACACAGGGAAACCTTGTCTTGAGAAACAAAACAAAAACAAAAGTAGACAAGCGATCACTCACTTCTAGAATGGTGACAGCAGCTTACAGTCCCACTAACAGTGGATAGCTACTCCTCATCCTCATAGCCTTGCCCACTTTTGTTGACTTCTTCCTTTCTTGATGATAGATATTTTAGTTGAGGAAAGATCAAATCTCAAAACAGTTTTAATTTGCATTTCCCTCATAACCAGTGATGTTGAAATTTTTTTAAAAAAAACTTATTAGCCATTTACACTTCATTTTTTGAGAACTCTGGTTCAGTGACCCAATTTTTTTTATTGGGTTTGTTTTTCTGATTTTTAGTTTCTGATGTCTTTGTGTATTCTAGATGTTAATCCTTTTGACATGTAGCTGGCAAAAATTTCTCTGATTCTGTAGGCTGTTTCTCCATTTGATTGGCATTTTCCTATACTATAAAAATATATTTTAAATTCCATGAGAACCCACTTGTTGATTGCTAGCCTTGTTTCTTGAGCAGATTTCTTCCTTCCTTCCTTCCTTCCTTCCTTCCTTCCTTCCTTCCTTCCTTCCTTCCTTCCTTCCTTTCTTTCTTTCTTTCTTTCTTTCTTTCTTTCTTTCTTTCTTTCTTTAAGATTTCTGTCTGTTCCCCACCGCCGCCTCCCCTTTCCCTCCCCCTCCCCCAACCAAGTCCCCCTCCCTCGTCAGCCCAAAGAGCAATCAGGGTTCCCTGCCCTGTGGGAAGTCCAAGGACCACCCACCTCCATCCAGGTCTAGTAAGGTGAGCATCCAAACTGCCTAGGCTCCCACAAAACCAATAGGTGCAGTAGGATCAAAACCCATTGCCATTGTTCTTGAGATCTCAGTAGTCCTCATTGTCCGCTATGTTCAGCGAGACCGGTTTTAACCCAGGCCTTTTCAGACCCAGGCCAGCTGGCCTTGG
>NW_026067943.1:5994483-6039983 GCF_014885135.2 Alexandromys fortis
CACTTTCTCTTCTATCAGGTTCAGTGTGTTCAGACTGATATTGAGGTTTTTAATCCACTTGGACTTGAGTTTTGTGCATGGTGATAGATATGGATCTATTTTCATTCTTCTACAGATTGACATCCAGTTTTGCCAGCACAATTTGTTGAAGATGCTCTCTTTTTTCCATTGTATACTTTTAGCTCCTTTATCGAAAATCAGGTGTCTTGAGCAGATTTCTATGCAGAAAGCCCTCACCTACATTTACATTCTGAAGTGCATGCCCTACTTTTTTTCCTCCAGCAGTTTCAGAGTTCAGATCTTAGTTTGGGTCATTGATCTGTATAGGTGACTTTTATGCAGAGAGAGAAGGCCTTCATTTCTTTTTTCTACCTGTAGACATTTAGTTTATTCAGATAATTTGTTGAAGATGCTGTCTTTTCTCCTATGTGTATTTTTGTCAGAAATCAGGTGGCTGTATTTGAATGGTCTTGTAACAGGGGTCCTTTCTTCAATAAGTTTTTGGGCCAGTACCATGCGATTTTTATGTCTATGGCTCTATAAAGTTGAGATCAGGTGTGGTGATACCTCCAGCATTATTGTTTTTCAGGATTGCTTTTGCTATCTGGGTCTTGTGCTCTACATTAATTTTAAGACTTTTTTCTATATCTGTGATGAATGTCACTGGAATTTTGATTGGGATTGCATTAATTCTATATATTGCTTTTGGTAAGACAACCATTTCTACAATAGTGATTCTTCCTATCTACGGACATGGAAGGTCTTCCCATCTTCTAGTGTCTTCCTCAATTTCTTTCTTCAGTATTTTGAAGTTTTTATTACAGAGATCTTTCACGTTTATGGTTAACTTTATGCAAGGTTTATTTATTTTTCCACATAATTTGCATGTTCTTAGGTACATATTAGGGTTTATCATGTCTTCTCAATAAAAGGAAAAGAGTATCCAATTTAAAGTAAAAATGAAAGACACCCTAGGCACACACTAATCCAAATAGAGCAGACGTAGCTGCAGACGGAGTAGAGCTCAGACTTCAGAACTGAGAAAGTTAATAGTGGCAAAGGGGTGGTGCCTTACCTAGTGATAGTATTTGTTGTAGATATGTCTTTATGTATAGAGTGTATTTTTCTATACAACAGATGACAGTTTTGTGGAGTTTTTTTCTTTGCTTCTTATTTTGTTTTGAGATAGGATCTCACTTTGTTGCTAGGCCTGGAACTTGCTGTTTCCCAATCTGGCCTTGAAATAATGATCTGTCTGCCTCAGCTTCCTGAAAGCTGTTGTTACATGTTTATGCTACCATGCCTGGCAAGTCCTGTCTCTCTCCTTCCTTCCTTCCTTCCTTCCTTCCTTCCTTCCTTCCTTCCTTCCTTCCTTCCTTCCTTCCTTCCTTCTTTTCCTTTCCAGGCAAAGTTGTATGTATCTTATCTTGGCATTGAGCCTTTTGGGTACCTGAGGATAACCTTCAGTTTCTGACTCCCTTGTCTCTATCTCCCAGGTACTGCCATTACAGGGGTGCACCACTATGTGTGCCCAGTCTGTGCAATGCTAGGGATTAAATCTAGGGCTTCTTGCATGTTGGGCATTGCACTCTACCAAATGAACTACACTCCTAGCATGTAGTCTTATTTTGTTTATAAATCTGACAGTTTCTTGAATTTTAACTGATGGCGTTTCAAATATGGTTAGACTGATATCTAATGTATTTGTTTTCTTTTAGTTACCCTTGATCTTAGTTGCCATTTTTCTTCCTCTCTTTATTTTGCTATTTTAATTTGAATATTTTATATGATTCTATTTTCTTATCCTTCTTAGAATATCACATATATTTTTTAAGGTAGCCATTCTAGAGTTTGCAGGATGTTTACATCTAATTCAAATTCACTGCTTCATGGGCTGTGCAGATACTGTACAATAGTGAAATGGTCCTAATTCTAACACTTCTCATGACATTGATGTCATTCATGTCACCTACATATAACGTATAAAGTATGGTTATCATGTATATTTTTACTAATATTGTTTTGAATTAACTCTTAGTTCTTTGTGAGTGCAAGTTTCTATTTTGCTTTTGTTACTTCTTGTAGTTTGTTTGTGCAGATCTGAGTCTCTTGGCTGTATCACCTTCCTTTCTTGAAAGCGTCTTTTAGTATTTTTTGCAAAGTGTGTCTACTGGCAGCAAATTCCTTCCATTTTTATCTGAGGAAGTATATTTTACTTGCATTTTAAGTGTTTTATTAGTATATTTTAGCTGTACATAATAATAGACTTTCTATGACATTTTCATAAATGTATGGCAATACTTTTTCATAAAACCCCTATTACCCTTTCTCATTCCCCTTCATCACACTTTCTCTTGTTTCACTTTCTACTTTGTCTTTTTTCTGGAGTATGAGTAACCCTATGAGTTTCATTAAGGATTTATACAAAGGCATAGGCAAGGGGTTATTTACAAACATTTGGTACCTTATTAGTGGCTTACTCCATTATAGAAAATGTCATTTCCTAAGCAATCATAGTTACCTGTGGATACCAGGGAGAGGTTGAGGCATTGTGAGCCTCTCACCCACTGACATGGTGTAGGATGTCAGTGGGCCTAGTATTATTATAAGTATTATTATATAGTTTATGTGCAGGCAATCACAGCTCCTGGGGGTTCATGTCCAGAGGATGGCTTTAGACAGTGCCTCACCTCTTCCTCTGGCTCATGCATTCTTTCCATCTGTTGTTCTCCAGTGTTTTCTGAGCCTAAGAGGAGGTGATATAGATGTCCCATTTGTAGCTGAGCCCTCAAAGGTTGGCTACTTCATGACTGTCTAGTTATCAGTCTACATTAACAACTGCTTGTAGGAGGAGGCTGCTTGTTTGTCCCGGCTGCCCAGAACCGAAATAATCACACAGAAGCTGTATTAATTAAATCATGGCTTGGCCCATTAGCTCTAGCTTCTTATTGGCTAACTCTTACATATTAATTTACCCCATTTCTATTAATTTTTATATCACCAAGAGGTTGTGGCCTACCAGCAAAGTTTCAGCACATCTATCTTTGGCGACTCCATGGCGGCTCCCCAACTCTGCCTTCTTCCTCCCAGCATTCAGTCCAGTTTTTGCTGCCTACCTAAGTTCTGCCCTATTAATAGGCCAAGGCAGTTAGTTTCTTTATTCATTAACCAATAAGAGCAACACGTAGACAGAAGGACCTCTCACACCAACTGCTCACTGCAAAAATCTGAAAACATTAATCAATGGGTATAAACATAGTTATTTAAATGGCTATTTGACAGACACATCATGTCCATTTAGCAAAACAACAATAATTTCCCATTAGGGCCTATGAACTCCCCAGCCACTGGCTTTTGATCTGGTCTGTAGGGCCAGACATGAATTCTGTCTTGTGGAGCAGGCCTCAAATCTGATCTGCACTTGGTTACTCCTACGTAGTCATACCATTGCAACAGTGGGCACATCATTCCTGGGTGATTGGCAGTGTAGCACACAGGGACTCCAGCTACATAAGAGTACACCAATCCTCCAGGAGCCTTAATAGTATGAGGGCTGGCCAGCAGGAAGAAGCTTCTTGCTCAGTTTCAGCTTCATTTCTGTGTGTTCTGACTAGAGAATGATGTTTTCAGCTTACTCTGTAGGAAGGCTGGTATGAACTCACGAAGGTCAAGTTGCCTCTGCTTCCAAGTGCTGGGATTAAAGACTTCATCACCATCTCTGGCAGCAATAGTTCTGCAGTGGCAATTGTTTGCATTGTTTTCAGGGCCTCAGGGATTGCTTCCTTGAGAAACAACTTATAGCAAGATAACCTACTCCCTGTTTTGGGATCTGAAACGTTCTATTAATAACCTAATGGGAGTATCATTATTCACTAATGCAAGTTACCTTTATCTAAACTAATTTTGTAAAAACAAAATTTTTTATTATATGTATTTCTCTCTCCCTCTCCCCCCTCCTCCCTCTCCCTNCTCTCTCTCTCTCTCTCTCTCTCTCTCTCTCTCTCTCTCTCTCTCTCTCTCTCTCTGTGTGTGTGTGTGTGTGTGTGTATGTATGTGTTTGCATACACTTGCATGCCTTTGTGAGCAGGCATTCCATGACAGGTGTGTATAGGTCATAAGATTTGCAGAAGTCAGTTTCCTTCTCACATCATGCGAATTCCAGGGATCTAATTCAAGTTACCAGCTTGGTGCATCTACTTTCTGAGATACTTTATCAAATTTTGTTTTTCATTTAGCTTACCAGATGGAAAATTTGGTTTATGGCTTTTTTGTATACCCTTACTTTTGTTTGTCCTGCCTTAAATCTCTGCTTGTTCCCCATCTTACTTCATTATTATCTAGCTTAGACCTTTTATGTTTACTAGTTTTTGTTGGCTTGACACAAAATAGGGAGCTGGAACTTCAAAATGAGGAATTGCTGCTATTAGATTGGCCCCTGGACATGTCTGTGGGGAAATTTTCTTAATCACATATTGATGTAGGTGAGGGCCCATCCCACTCTAGGTGGTGCTGTTCTTAGGCACATGGGCTTGGGCTGTATATGAAAAGTAGTTGAGCAAGCCAGTAAACAGCATTCCTCCATGTTCTCTGCTTCAGTACATCTCCAGGTTCCCCTGGTAATGGACTGTGACCTGTAATAGAAAATAAACCCCTTGCACCCCAAGATTTTTTGTCTGTTTTTAATCACAACAACAGAGAAACTAAACAACTTTCTATCCTCAATATTCGTTACCCCCTTCCCCTTTGGTTTTGAAAGATAACTTTATAGAGACACAAATCTAGGTTGGGAGTTTCCCAAAACTTTCAGCATTTTACTCCCCTTTCTCACTGAATACATCCTCTCCTTGTTCCTTTTTTAAAAACCTGCCTCTGTGTGTCTGTGTCTGTATTGTGTGTGTGGATGTGAGTATTCTGCAGTGCATGTGTGTGGTGGAGGTCAGAGAACAACCCCATACATACACACATGTAGAGGAACACACCCACACACATGCATATGCCTCTGTATTCATTCAACTTTGTTTTCTTGTTAATATTTTGAGTCCTGGTGAGTTTAAATTTTCCCTTATTTTTTGTCTTCTTTGGTTTCTGAATTATTTAGAAGTATACTTTTATTTCCAAACTTGAGAGATTTAAAACATCTTACTACTAACTAATTGTGGGTGATGCAAGTAAATAGAACATTTATGGTAAATATGGTAGTGATTTGTAGAGGACTGCATAAATTTGAATTTATCTTATCAATGAAACACATTGTACTTGCTTTCTCTTATTTTCTTCAATAAGAAATGCAGTGAGTTTCATTGATATTATAAATTCAAATTTAACTTACTCAAAAGTAGAGAAAAGCAGACTTCTGTTCAGCAAGGTTATTCATCAGGCTGAGGCCAGCTTCACCACTTTGCAAGACCCCATTCTTCTTTTTTAAGCTATCTTTTCTCATTTTACATATCAGTCCCAGTTCCCACTCCTTCCACTGTCCTAACTCCACCCCCAACCCACTCCTCAGTGAGGATAAGGGTTCCTCACGGAGAGTCAACAAGGTCTTTGACTTTGTTTGACAAGGTTATTGCTTTGAGGAAGGACCGAGGCCCTCCCTACTATATCTAGGTTGAGCAAGGTACCTCTCCAAAGAGAATGGGTTCCAAAAGGCCAGTCCAAGCAGTAGGCTTAAATCCTGGCCCCACTGCCCCACAATCACCTCAGCCATACAACTGTCACATACATTCAGAGGACCTAGTTTGGTCCTATGCTGGTTCCTTCCCTGTCAGACCAGAGTTTGTGGGTCCCATTAACTCTGGTAAGCTGTTTCAGTGGGTGTCCCCATCATGGTCTTGACCTCTTTGCTCATATTTTCACTCCTCCCTCTCTTCAACTGGACTCTGGGAGCTCAGCCTAGTACTCTGCTGTGGATCTCTGCCTCTGCTTCTATCAGTTGCTAGATGAAGGTTCTATGATGACATTTAAGATAGTCATCAATCTAACTACAGGGCAAGGCCAGTCCTGGGAATTTCTGTAGAGCCAGGTTTCTTGCTAGCCCCATAATGGCTTCTTCACCAAGTTATCTCTTTCCTTGCTCTTCATATCTGTTTTCCCCTTCTCAACAATCCCATTCCCTCATGTTCTCCTCCCCCTCCCCCTTCCTCTTCCCCTTTCATCTTCTATTATTCTCCCCCACCTCCAGGCTCTTAATTTTTCTCAGAAGATCTTGTCTATTTCCCCTTCCCAGGGAAATCTATATGTTTCTCTTAGGGTTCTCCTTGTTACATAGCTTCTCTAGGGTCATTGACTATAGGCTTGTTATCCTTTGCTTTACAGCTAGTATACACTTATGAGTGAGTACCATGTTCATCTTTATGGGTCTGGGTTACCTCACTCAGGGTGTTTTTTTCTAGTTCCATTCATTTGCCTACAAATTTCAAGATATCATTGTGGTGTTTTTTTTTTTAAACACTGAGTTTATGCACATGTAAAATATTTTCTTTATCCATTCTTTGGTTGAGGGGCATCTAGGTTGTTTCCATATTCTGGCTATTACAAATAGTGCCTCTATGAACATAATTGAACAAATATCTTTGTAATATAATCATCCTTTGGTTTTGCTGGGTCTTGAGGTAGGTTGGTTCCCAATTTTCTGAGAAACTGCCATACTGATTTCCAGAGTGTTTGTACAAGTTTTCATCCTACCAGCAATGGAGGAGTGTTCCCCTTACTCCACATCCTTTCCAACATAAGTTACCATTTTTTTTTTTATTAATCTTAGCCATTCTTACAGGTGTAAGATGGTATCTAGGAGTCATTTTGATTTGCATTTCCCTGATGTCTAAAGATGTTGAACATCTCCTTAAGTGTCTTTGGTTATTTGAGATCCTTCTGTTGAGAATTCTCTGTTGAGATCTATAATTCATTTTTAAATTGGATTATTTGGTATTTTGATGTCTAATTTCTTGAGTTGTTTATATATTTTAGAGATTAGACCTCTGTCTGATGTTGGGTTGGCGAAGATCTTTTCCCATTCAGTAGGCTGTCTTTTTGTCTTATTGTCTATATTCTTTGCTTTACAGAAGCTTCTAAGTTTCAGGAGGTCCCATTTATTAATTGTTGCTCTCAGTGTCTGTGCTACTGTTGTTATATTTAGGACGTGGTCTCCTGTGCTCATGCATTGAAGGCTACTTTCTACTTTTTCTTTTATCATGTTCAGTGTGGTCGGATTTATATTGAGGTCTTTAATCCATTTGGACTTGAGTTTTGTGCATGGGGATAGATATGGGTCTATTTTCATTCTTCTACATGTTGACATCCAGTTATGCCAGCACCATTTGTTGAAGATGCTTTCTTTTTTCCATTGTGTAAGTTTAGCTTCTATGTCAAAACTCAGGTGTTTCTAAGATTGTGGATTAATGGGTCTTTGATTCTATTCCGTTGGCCAACCTCTCTGTTTTTATGCCCATACCAGGATGTTTTCACTACTGTAGCTCTGTAATAGAGCTTGATGTCAGGGATAATGATGCCCCTGGAAGTTACTTTATTGTACAGAATTGTTTGGGCTATCCTTGATTTCTTGTTTTTCCATTGAAGTTGAGTATTGTTTTTTCAAGGTCTGTGAAGAATTGTGTTGGAATTTTAATAGGGATTGCCTTGAATCTATAGATTGCTTTTGGTAGGCTTGCCATTTTTATTATGTTGATCATACCCGTCCAACAGCATGGGAAATCTTTCCATTTTCTGGTATCTTCTTCAGTTTCTTTCTTCAAAGACTTAAAGTTCTTACCATAGGTCTTTCACTTCTTTGGATAGTGTTACCCCAAGATAGTTATGTTAAATCTGGCTTTTGTGAATGGTAATGTTTCTCTGATTTCTTTCTCAGATTCTTTATCATTTGTATATAAGAGGGCTACTGATTTTTTTTAGTTGATCTTGTATCCTGCCACATTACTGAAGGTATTTATGAGCTGTAGGAGTTCCCTGGTAGAGTTTTTAGGGTCACTTATGTATATACTATCATATCATTAGCAATAGCGAAAGTTTGACTTCTTTCTTTCCGATTTGAATCCCCTTGATCTTTTTTTTGTTGTCTTATTGCTCTAGCTAGAACTTCAACGACTATATTAAATAGATATGGGCAAAGTGGACAGCCTTGTCTTGTTCTTGGTTTTAGTGGAATCACTGAGGTTTTTCTGCATTTAATTTGATGTTGACTTAAACCAAAATTCTTAAAAGATAAACCAAAACTAAACAGACTTTTGATTCTGACTTTAAGGTATAAATGTTTCCTAGTTCTTTATGTATTTAATTTATAATAATACATTATAAGTAAGGTAGTGTTATATATGAATATATGAAATGTGTAATTTAAATGAAACATGCAATCCTTGGCAAATATTTTTTAAGAATTTAAAAAAAAAAACTCTCTGAACTTATGTTTAGTATATATAATGGAAATGGAGCCTAAATAAGAAAGTATGATTCTTACATGGGCATGGTATTACATGTCTATAATCCCAGCACTTGGGAGGTAGAAGCAGGAGTATCAAGAGGTTAGGGTCATCCTCACTACATACTAATTGGAGGTCAGCCTGGGCTTTATGCTACCTATCTCAAAAACAAAAGCAAAGAAGAAAAGGAAATATGAATCCTCAAAAATAGACAATAAAGTAGGTGTTCGTTTTGAACTTCCAACAATGCAGTTGCCCAAGAGCCTAAGGTAAAGCAGAAGGAGAGAAAAATCTAGTGCCCGAGCATTTGTAGCATTGGCTCAGGGGTCAGTTTTTGCTCTCTAAACTTAGCAACCATTGTGTTTTTCTTTTTTGAGATAAAGTTTTGGGATGTAGCCCAAGTTGGCCTCTGCATTCTAAGTTTGGGATTTTAGGTGTATACAACTTATCCTGCAGTAAAGTGTGTGTAAGGTGTTCTTCCTCAGTCAGCAGCCATGTTGTAATTGCCTCTATCCTACACTAAACCAGTGTCCTGTTTAAGTTTCTGTTGCTTTGATAAACATGATGGCCAGAAGCATACAGGTTAAAGTCTATCACTGAGGGAAGCCAAGGCAGGAATATAAGGCAGGGGCTGAAGCAGGGACCGTGGAGGAACACTGCTTACTGGCCACCTCCTCTGACTTTCTCCGCTTCCATTCTTGTACAGCAAGACTTGCCTAGGGGATGGCACCATCCAAATTGGGCTGGGTCCTCCTACATCAATTAGCAAGTAAGAAACTGCCCCACAGGCCAGTCTGGGGGCAATTCCTCAAAAAGATTCCTTCTTCCCAGTTATGTCTAGTTTTGTGTTAAGTTGGCAAAAACTAACCAGCAAGTCCACCCTTGACAACCTGACACACAAACACATTATTGTTCAATCATAACCTTTTTCTCTTTTGTGATCTCATGTTACTATCACAATAAAACATATAATAAAACTTTAATATACAAATTTAATATACAGTACATCTTTTAAAGCCCCACAGTCTTCAAAAATTCCATTGGTTTAAAAGTCCAAATTCTCTTTTTAACCCAAAGTCTCTTAACTGTGGGTTCCTGTAAAATAAACAAGAAGACATATACTTACTTTAGAGTGAAGAACCAGTGCTCAATTTCAGTCAACGCCCAACCTAACCAAACTCTAAGAGTATCAATAGTTTAGTGTCTCCTGCCTGGCTCTCACACATCATCTAGGCTCCAAAGGGCTTGAGTAGTCACTCCTACCAGCTGTTACCCACAGTGCACACAACTTTCCTTATAGGCTCAGACTAGCTTCCTTCCGTACCTGCTCCTGTCCTTGGTGGTGGTCTAACAGTCCTGACATCTCCCAATATGTTGTGGTCTCCACTGCTACTGAGACTGTACCTTCACTAGAAGCCTTTCTTGGCCTCTTGGGATGCTAAGCCTCAACTTCTCTTCATGACCTCATCACCTTCAGGGTTTACATTGCAACTTAGGCTGCACCTCCGCCAATGGCCTCTCTTGGCCTCCCACAGTGCCAAACTTCAGCTGTTCTGTAACCCCTTCTTGACTTCAAAATCAGTACCACATGGGAGACTCTTACACATTACCAGTTTTGACTGTCAGCCTGAGGTGCAGCCTTGGATCACAGGTCTGTGTGCTACCCCTGAAGAAATACTTTCCAGAAGAGTTCACCTTAATATCTTGCTCTCATCCATCATCTCTGAATTCTCAGCTCCAGCTAACCAGTGTCTGTTGTCCCCATAAAGCAACGGTTTCGCTTCAGTGGTGTTTGGCCTCTTGTTTTTTTTTTTTATTAAAAAAAAAATTCCTGCTTCCTCCCAGCCTCCCATTTCCCTCCCCCTCCTCCCGCCCTCTCCCCCTCCCCCTCCTCCTCTCCCCCTCCCTCTCCAGTCCAAAGAGCAGGCAGGTTCCCTGCCCTGTGGAAAGTCCAGGGTCTTCTCCCCTCCATCCAGGTCTAGGAAGGTGAACATCCAAACTGGCTAGGCTCCCACAAAGCCAGAACATGAAGTAGGAACAAAACCCCATGCCATTGTCCTTGGCTTCTCATCAGCCCTCATTGTTCGCCATGTTCAGAGAGTCCAGTTTTATCCCATGCTTTTTCAGTCACAGTCCAGCTGGCCTTGGTAAGCTCCCAATAGATCAGCCCCACTGTCTCAGTGGATGGGTGCACCTCTCGTGGTCCTGACTTCCATGCTCATGTTCTCACTCCTTCTGCTCCTCATTAGGACTTTGGGAGCTTAGTCCAATGCTCCAGTGTGGGTCTCTGTCTCTATCTCCATCCATCGCTAGATGAAGGTTCTATGGTGATATGCAAGATATTCATCAGTATGGGGTCATTTCAGGTTCCCTATCCTCAGCTTGTTTGGCCTCTTGTTATCACTACTGATTCTTCATCCTCGGTTGATCAAAACCCTTTCTTTCTTTCTTTCTTTCTTTCTTTCTTTCTTTCTTTCTTTCTTTCTTTCTTTCTTTCTTTCTTTCGATTTTTTTTGAGACACGGATTCTCCGAAGCTTTTGGTTCCTGTCCTGGAACTAGCTCTTGTAGACCAGGTTGGCCTTCGAACTCACAGAGATCCGCCTGCCTCTGCCTCCCTAGTGTTGGGATTAAAGGCGAGCGCCACCACTGCCGGGCTCAACCCACACATTCTTAATTAGAATGTATCACATGCATGGTCCTGGCTAGTTTCCTTTCTTTTGAAACTTTGTAAGTCAGGCCTCCTGTTTTCTGCATTTCTTTAGCATTTTTATCTTTCAAGCTTCCCCAAAAACAGCTCATTAAGCTCTGAGCATTCAGTCAGTGGCTTTTCCAGCTCCAAAGCTACCAAATCTACATCTTCCTTTCACAAAAAAAGTCCTGTGCTGAAAACCCACAGTCAGGCCCATTACAGTAATACCTTGTTCCTAGTCCTAGTTTCTGACCTACTTTGCTTCCTGTTTTAAATCCATAACCAAAAGCAACTTGTGGAGGAAAGGGTTTATTATAGCAAACAGCGTATCGTGCATCATCCAGGAAAGCCAGGGCAGGGCTTGAGGCAGGAACTGAAATGGGGATTGTGGGGGAGTTCTGATTACTAGCTTGTTTCTCTGGTTGGCTTGTTTACCTACTTTTCTTGTAGACAGACCCAACTGCCTAGGGAGGCACTGTCCAGATGAAGTCAGAGCCCTCTCACAATTTAGCCAGTAAGAAACTGTCCCGGGTCTGGAGATGTAGCTCAATGGTTAAGATCATGTGCTGCGCCAGCAGAAGACCTGGATTCCATTCCCAGCACCCACGTGGTAGTTTATAAGTTCTAGGGGATTCTGTGCACTTTTCTGATCTCTGCAGATACCAGGTGTACACTTCTCGTAGACATACATGCAGGAAAACACTCATACACAAAGTAAATCTTAAGACAGTGCCCCATAGACCTATCCCTAGGCCATGCTGACAGAGTGAATTCTTCAGCTGAGCTTCTTTCTTACCAGCTGACTCTTGTTTATTTCAAGTGGACGAAATCTGACTAGTACTAGTTTTCCAGGGAGCAGTGTTCTCTGGTTTTAATTGGAGAAGGTATTATAAGCCAAGATCTGGGCTTAACAGTAGACTTTTTATCCACAGTAATGGGAGCTCAAGGACAGTGAAGTGTTGTCTTCATTGTGTTGAGGGAACAGTCCCATGTATACTTAGAATGAGGACAAATGAAGGTATTCGTAGAGAAAAGAAAACTTGATGTTACTGATAAGACACTCTTACCAGAGAGTGAAGCCAGTGGTTCTCCTAGGAGACCTTGCAGGCTGGTGTGGTTGCCATTGTCTAGTGTGTGTCGGTCTAGCTGGGGCAACAATGTTGGAGAACAATGAATGGTTCTTTAATAAAACGTGAAGATTTAAGAAAATCAAAAAAGATTTAAAATTATATTAACAGGCACTTTTTTTGTAATATAATTTTTTTTATTGAAAAAAAAATTTCTGCCTTCTCCCCGCCTCCCATTTCCCTCCCCGGCTCCCTTTTCCCTCCCCCTCCTCCACTCCTCTCCCCCTCCCCCCATTCCTCTCCCCCTCCCTCTCCAGTCTGAAGAGCAGTCAGGGTTCCCTGCCCTGTGGAAAGTCCAAAGTCCCCCCACACACACTCCATCCTGGTCTAGGAAGGTGAACATCCAAACTGGCTAGGCTCCCACAAAGCCAGAACATGAAGTAGGAACAAAACCCAGTGCCATCGTCCTTGGCTTCTCGGCAGCCCTCATTGTCCGCCATATTCAGAGAGTCCAGTTTTATCCCATGCTTTTTCAGTCACAGTCCAGCTGGCCTTGGTGAGCTCCCAATAGATCAGCCCCACTGTCTCAGTGGATGGGTGCACCCCTTGTGGTTCTGACTTCTTTGCTCATATTTTCCCTCCTTCTGCTCCTCCTTGGGACATTGGGAGCTCAGTCTGGTGCTCCAGTGTGGGTCTCTGTCTCTATCTCCATCCATTGCCAGATGAAGGTTCTATGGTGACAGGTGTAAGATGATATCTCAAAGTTGTTTTGATTTGCATTTCCCTGATCGCTAAGGAGGTTGAGCATAACCTTAAGTGTCTTTTGGCCATTTGAACTTCTTCTGTTGAGAATTCTCTGTTCAGATCAATGCCCCATTTTTTAATTGGGTTAATTAGCATTTTAAAGTCTAGTTTCTTGAGTTCTCTATATATTTTGGAGATCAGACCTTTGTCTAACAGGCACTTTTAAATGAAGATGGAGTTGCTTGGAATGAAGAGGGCTCAGGGCTTAATATTCCTCACAAGAATCACACAACTATGATTATCTATAGGTATTATATTGTTGGGTATGATCTTTTACAATTTTGGAGTAGTTATTTAGAGTTATGTAGCTTCCACACAGTAATGGGAAATTATACAAATGATTCATCTTTCCATTGATCTACATTAGTACTAAAAAAGGCAGGTAGTTAAAAGCAGAAAAGTTAGCAAGTAAAAAAAATGTGATTGTAAATATAATTTTTTTTTTAAAAAAGGAGTTTGGACATAGAGGTATCCTGCATGGGTGGTTAATGTTACTCCCAGAAGTCATAGGTTGTTTTTTTAAAAAAAAAAACCCATTGCCAAGTGTAATATTCTTCTTTACAAGTATTGGTCAGGAAGTCTCTAGAGGTACACAAAACAGTACAGACTATCGCTGTTATTCTTGGTTGTCCACCAGAACTAGAAGGCAAGACTCTGTTACTGAGGATACAACCCAGTTTGTCAGCAGGACCTAGAGAAACCAAGCTGGAAATGAGCTAGGAGCTTCTTCCTTGTGCTCAAAGTGATGCAGGCTGTTGGGGGAGAAAAGTCATCAATGTCTTGCCCAGATATGGGCTCTTCATACTAAAATCCTGAACTGTGAGGGAAGATGGGACCAGTAGTGCAGTCATGGTGTGACTCTTACGGGGCATCCACTCTCTGATTGGATCTGAGGCCCGCACCACAGGAGGGAATTCATGCCTGATACTGTCCTAGTCAAAAGTGCATGGCTATGGAGACTGTAGGCCTTAGAGTTTGAAATTATTACTGTTTTGCTAAATGAACCATTGTCAAAATGCCTTGGCAATATTATGCTTATACTTATAGGTTTCTGCTGCTGTCATCTGTGGTTAGAGCAACTTCTTTTTGCATTGGGCAGTGGTTAATGCAGAGACTCCTAACTGGTCAGAGTGCTCAGAGTAAGTGACTGTTGAGCTCTCAGCCCCAAATGAGACTTCTGAATCCTACCTGCTTCAAGGTTAGAGAACTTTGAACTGAACTGAAGAAAGAATTAAGAGCCAGGGGATGGAGAGGGGCATCCTGCATTGTCTTCTGAACATGATATGGCTATTCCACTGAACTCAAGGCTGAGGCTACATGTACAAGATGGAACAGTTAACATTCTAGAAGGGATGGGGCAGGTGTGTTTATGAGATGTCACTCCTAGAAGCTGTTGCCACTTAATGCCTGTGGCACGGGATCAGTAATTCTTTTTTCAGTGTTGCAGCCATTGCTAAGTTTTTCATGCTCTAGTAAATAACACCAGAGCCAAGCTCATGTAGGCAACCCTAATTAAATTCAGTGGGTCACTGGAAAATGCCTAAAGTAGGAGGAGGGGTACCTGTTGTGAAGAAGGAATAGCTGGGTGAGTGAGAGAGGATAAGGGGGGTTAATATGATCAAAATACATTATACACACATATGAAACTCATTAAATAAATAATTACACGTTTTTCTTTTGAAGTGAAGGAAAGAATTTTGTGAGGAGTGCAGGGTTTCCTTTCCTTGACAGAGAATGAGGGCCTGGAGAAGGCCTGCCTCTGTGTAGTCTCTTGCTGAAGGAATCTGTTAATAGGTCCTGACTTTATGGGGCTGTGACATGGATGCTGGTCCTGGCTGTGCAGTGTCCCTGGGGTGCGGGGAAGTCCAGGAATGGGGGATTGTTGATATATCTCTGTGTAATTCCTCTTGAAGCAGATTTGGACCCCAAGAAGCAATTGAGCCTGCTTCTGTGTAGATCCTAGTAGGGTTGCATGTACCAGTCTGCCTCTGTGTTGTTGGATAGCCCTTTAGCTGTCTGGTTGCTCATGGCAGTAGGGCAGAGACAGACATTTTTGTTGGTCCTGTTTCTGTGTTGCCCTTCTGTGTATGAAGTCTGCCTCTAAGTCAGTAGCTCTCAACTTTTCCTAATGCTGTGACCTTTTCATAAAGTTCTTCATGTGGTGGTGACCCCCAACCATGATATTTTTATTACTACTTCATAACTATAATTTTGCTACGGTTATGAATCATAATGTAAATATCTGTGTTTTTTGATGGTCTTAGGCAACCGCTGTGAAAGGGCCATTTGACTTCAAAGGGATTGTGATCCAAAGATTGAGAACCATTTCTCTACATTGCCCACCAGGCCAAATTTCCATCTGTGTGATTGTGACTCAGAGCTGTCCCTATCCTCAGTCCTCAACCATAGTCCTGAGACACATGCCCTAGGTTCCCGGGTGAGCAGAGCAGGTTGGGGTCTTTCTCTCTAGAGCTGTCTAGGGGCTGACTCATCAGGGAGTTTTTGAAAATGGCTGCTGCAGTCAAGTGCCCAGAAGAAAGGATTTCCCTAGAACCTTCCTGCCCTGTGTAGGTGCAGCTCTTAAAGTCTGTCTTCTACCTTTCTCTACTCCTCTCTTGCTCCTTCCCTTCCCTCTCTCTCCCTCTTCCTCCTCCTCTCCCTGCTGTTATTGAAAATACAGTGCAACTGTGTGCTTTGTTAGAGGCTGTCTTCTGGAGCAGAGGTCCCAACCCCCTGTGCCACACCCCTCCTTTCTAGGAAGACAGCACTCCCCAGTCAGCACTGAGGCCTTCACATCACAATTTGCAGTTTCTTTCCTGTTATGTTCCCCAGAATTTCCTCCTACTCTTTCTTTCCAGCTAAAGCTAGTGTGTTCCTACCGCCAGGAAGGCTGCTCTCCAACAAGCTCCCTTTTATTCTCCAGGGATTCTAGCAGTTGATGCATGGGTGTAGTGTGCTATCTTTTATCCCAAATGAATCTTTTTTAAAATAAAAAGGAAGTGCCTCTTCTATAATTCTTTGGTTGAAGCCTTAATCCCCAATGTGAAGGCACTTATAGATTAGGTCCTTTAGTATATAATTTAGGGCTACATGAGGCCTTAGGGTGCAGTTGTCATGATAGTATCTTTGTAAGAAGAGACACATGAGAGGGCTGGAGAGATGGCTCAGCAGTTAAGAGCATTGCCTGCTCTTCCAAAGGTCCTGAGTTCAGTTCCCAGCAACCACATGGTGGTTCACAACCATCTGTAATGAGGTCCGGTGCCCTCTTCTGGCCTGCAGGCATACACACAGACAGAACATTGTATACATAATAAATAAATAAATATTTTAAAAAAAAGAAGAGACATGAGAGTTCTTAGTGTTTTCACAGAAAGAAAAGGCCATGTGACTCTACAGGGGACTGGTAACTACTTACACGCCAAGAAAAGTGACCTTAGAATGAACCTATTTGGAACCTGGACTTCATGGGCTCCAAGAACCATGAGACACATATTTCTATTATTTAGGCCACCCAGGCTTTGGTGCAGATTCTTTCAGTTTCTATCTTATGTATTGTATTATATACTTAGATATACTTAGATATACATACTTAGATATACATCATGGCAGCCTAAATAGTAATCAGAAAATCTCCTAAGATTCGTGGGGAATAGAGTAGCATTTCAATGGGAGTGTATATGCCATGGTAAACCACGAGTATTTAAAGGTAAGAGTGATGATGATTACAAAAGACACCTGAAATTGTCTTTCTTGGCCACTGGATAAATAAAAGTGGTGCCAGTCATACATTGAAGAGGACAGCTGTTGGGCCAGAGTGCTTGAACCAGAAATGTGTTTAATTCATAAGTATTCTTAGTTCTTTAATGACACAGCATTCTATCATGCTCTTTAGAGATGGTATTGAAATTTAAACACTTTTTATTATCACCTTTCCTTAAGGTATTCCCATCTGTCAGCAGCATTTAATTTGGAACAACATGGAGCTTGAAGATGATTATTGCTTGAATGATTACAAGTGAGTGTAACTATCTATTAGCAGCTTTATAGGTGCGCAGTGTTGTAACTCCACACACCGGTACTTTTCTTCATGTCTGTCCTGAACAGCTTGATCCCAGCTTTCATCCCGAATTCTGACCTCTAGATGTTGGCTCAGTACCACTTTTGCTCTTGATCTTCGTTCTCTGATGTTTGTTCTTCACCTTTAACTTTTCATGCCGAGCTCTTCATCCTTCCTTCTTACATGGTTGTATTAACTTCTTGTCTTTTTGCTTTTTTCTCTGAATATTGACCCATTCTTTCCTGGCCATGTTTTGGGCATAAGAGAGTTGCTCTCCACTGAGATTTTGTTCATCAGGCCCCTTTTCTCTTTAAGAAGTGGTACTGTGTGCACCTGTGGTTACAAATGTGCTTTCTGACATTTTACCTTTCTCTTTTCTCTCTGTAATTTATTTCACTGATGACAGAGGAGTTAGGAGGCTGAGAGATGGAAGAACACCAGGAGTTGGCAGAACTGGTGGATTTGCAGTGTTATTTTTATTCTATTGAATAAATTTCCTGTTTCCTCATTCTTTGGGTTTTGACTAAGTTTCTTTTCTTTCTTGGGCCTACTTTTTGTATTTTTCAAGACAGTGTTTCTCTGTATAATTCTGGCTATCCTGGAACTCTCTGTGTAGACCAGGCTGGCCTTGAATTCACAGAGATCTGCCTGCCTCTGCCTCTGGAGTGCTGGGATCAAAGGTGGGTGACCACCAGGCTGGGCCTCCATTTTAAAAAGCTTGTGAAAACTTATAAACTTTCTGTAATTTATACAGGCAAACAATATATTTATTCATATTGCTGTATCTTTCTTCATATATTAGGGAATGTATAGTAAGGCAAATAAATCAGCACATAATTAGTGGTTCATTTGACACTGATTGTTATTTGGCGATTATAGTTTATTTTTGTGCTATTTACAGCATTTCAGAAGGTTGTACCTTGAAGCTGGTATTGGCTATGCGTGGTGGACCGATAAGTACTAGAAAAGGTAGGCATTCATTAACACAATCTAACAATAATTCTTAAGTTTAGTAGTACTATTATTCAAGGGGTTAATGTTTTTATAGGCTCTCATTTTAGCCAAGTTCCTTTTCTGTATTAGGTCTTTGATTCTTTTAAGCATTAGTCTTTACAACTTAGATGTATGACCCCTGGAACTCCAATATGTAATCTCAGAATAAATCCCTCATGATTCTGGATTCAAGCCAGGAATATATAAAAATAAGTCTTAGTAGTAAATGGAGGAGAAATGAAATGATAATATAAATGTCACATTAGCATTGTGTTTAGATTCTTGTCAGTCTTGTTGCTTTTTAAACTCTGCTTGACTTTTAAATTCCTGTGATAATTATTTGCTATAGGAAATTCCCGAATTGCCTTTTTACCTGGGATGAAACTCAGTTTCTTAGTCGTGTTGAATTCTTCTCCAAATGTGGGCGATCTCTGGAATCCTTCATTCATTCAGCAGATGCATAGTGAGCATCTACTGGATTCTAAAATATATTTTATTTTAATTTTAATGTTGTGTATATGTGTTTTTGTGTGGGTATGTACACATGAGTGCAGTTATCTATGGAGACCAGACAAAGGTGCTGGATCCCCTAGAACTGAAGTTTTCAGGGTGATTATTAGCCGACCAGTGTGGATGATGGGAACTGAGCTGAACTGAGATCCTCTGCAACAGTAGTATGTGCTTCTAAGACCCATTTCTCCAGCTCCATCTATTGGACTTTGAGTGAAGGTCCCAAGTGCAGTAAACAAGGGTGACAGAGTCTCTGCTTCTTAACACTTCCTCCAATAGATGTGTGGGAAATTGATGGAATTTCAGGTGTTTGTGAGGTCTGTGTGGAAAACAGACAGGAAGATGTGATAAGATCTATATGAATAGCACAGTAGGAAAGGTCTGTGGGAAAGATTACAAGGGCAGAGACCTTAATTAGTAAAACGTGTGTCTTAGTGTTATTGTTGTGAAGAGACATCAGGACCACAACAACTCTTATAAAAGAAAACATTTAATGGGGGCTGGTTACACTTTCACAGCTTTAGTCCACCATCCCCATGGAGGGGAGCAATGGTGGCATGTAGGCAGACATGATAGCTCAGAGTTCTACATCCAGATCTGCAGGCAGCAGGAAGAGAGAGACACTGGGCCTGACTTGAGCTTTTGAAAGCTCAAAGCCCAACCCTAGTGACACAGTTCGCCCAACAAGGCCATGCTTGTTTTTATTTTTATTAAAGATTTTTTTTTATTAATTATACAGTGTTCTGTCTGAATGTATGCTGCAGGCCAGAAGAGGGCACTAGATCTCACACAAATGGTTGTGAGCCATGCGTTTGCTGGGAATTGAACTCTGGACCGCTGAAAGAGCAGTTGATGCACTTAACCTCTGAGCCATCTCTCCAGCCAAGGCCATACTTCTTAATCCTTGTCAAGTAGTGTCACTAATGACCAAGAATTCAAATATATGAATTTATGGGGCCATTCCTATCCAAACCGCCACAAAGTTTTAATCCAGGGAAGAGCTGGGAGCATGCTTACTAGCCCCCAAGTCAGGTTAGCCACAGGCACCCCCACCATATAGACTCATGCTCAGAGTAGTCCTGCTCTGTACCCTTAAGAAGACCTTCACATTTTTTTGCTCCTCCACAAACTAGAAAATTGTAAATTGAGTATAGATTCCATTGCTGGTTTATTCTCACATATCAAATTATATCCCCATGCTTTATAATTTTGGCTAAGATTAGATTATTAAAGTATTTTTCTTAGCTTGGCAGTTGTAGCACACACCTTTAATCCCAGCACTTGGGAGGCAGAGGCAGGTGGATATCTGTGAGTTCAGACTAGCCTGGTCTACAGAGCGAGTTCCAGGACAGGCTCCAAAGCTACACAGAGAAACCCTGTTTTGAAAAACAAAAACAAAAGAAAAGAAAGAAAAAAAAGTTTTTCTTATCTACCTTAAGAGCTGTTTATAAGAACTGCGTAAGTTAGGGAAAACAATGACAATGATGTTAAAGCTGATTAACCAACACTCTGAAGTCATCAGAAATTCTCTTAACTGATTTCTGTAGTAGTTTATGGGTTAGAGAGATGGCTTAGCAATGGGACTGCTTGCTTCATAATCATGAGAACTAGAGTTTAGATCTCAGCACTCATATAACCAGCCAGGCATCCCATAAATGCCTGTCACTCCATTTCTGAGGGATCCAATCTCCATACCCCCAAATGCATGTGCAGATAGATACACTTATGCAGACAAATAAATAAATAAATAAAATTTTAAAACAAAATGATTGTATGTCATATTGGTAATATTTATACTACTGAGGATACTTCAAAAACCGTTTGCTGAACTATTATGTCAAGTTAGACTTATATAGTGTTTAATGGTTTGTGCATTCTATATTAGGAAGTTGGCAATATGTACTATTACATCTTTAAAGCTCATTTAGTCTCTCAGATTCATTGTTTGAAAAGTGCCTTCATCATGTGGGTTACAATAATATTTAGCTTTTAAAATAGTCATTATCTAAATAACACAGGGAAGCAGGCATTAAAGATATACATGTATAATCTGAGTCCTCACGAGGCTAAGGCAAGAAGATCACAAATTACAGGCCAGTTTTGGTCATAAAATGTTAAGGATTTGCCTTAAAATAAACAGCACAAGAAAGCAATCTTCTCTACCTAAACTTGTATCCTAACATATACTGCTTTTAGGTGACAAAATCTTAGAGATTATTCAGTTATGAAGAAGCATGCATGCATAGACAACCTTATTACTTCTGCTTTAGGGTCTGGTTTTAGGAAAGGCTTTAGTATCTCTGGTAATAGTCAGGTCTTAATGCTGTCAGGTGGAAAGTGGCAATTTCAAGTTTTGAGAATAGTTTTGGATATTGTGGTGTTTGCCTGCCACCAGCCATGTAGGAGCCTGAGGAGGAGTATTGCAAGTGAGCTCAGGCTCATAGGTGTCTCAAAGAAGGCTAGAAGCTATGTGAAGAACATCATTTTAATACTTACACATTGTATGATTGTGAGAGAGCCAATGGAAATGTTATGCTTCAGAAGTAGTAGTGTTAAATTTAGACTATGAGGCAGCTTAGATACTTGTACCTCATTTTCAAAATTTAATATTTTTCTGTTAGTGTTTCTTCTTATTTTATCTTGTTTCCGGTGCTGGCAGTTGACCCTTTGAGCCTTGTGCATGCCAGGCAAGTACTCTGCTACTCAGCTGCATTCTCTGTTGGTGCCACTTCTTTAGGGCATTGCAGCATTCCAGCTTTGTTAATAAGTTCACAAAAGTTAGACAGCTTTGAAAATTGAGGACAACTGGGTATCACTGGCTTACCAGTTATGAGGAGTGTCAGAGTGGCTCCAGTAGGCCTCTGTGAGTCTCCTATGCTCTGACTGGACATGAACACACACCCTGACCAAGACACCTGGGTCATGAGAGAAGCCTTTCAAGAAACATATAGTGATCCTTTCTTTTTTTTCTTTTTGGTTTTTTGAGACAGGGTTTCTCTGTAGCATTGGGGCTTGTCCTGGAACTCACTTTGTAGACCAGGTTGTCTTCAAATTCACAGAGATCCACCTGCCCTGCCTCTGCCTCCTGAGTGCTAGGATTAAAGGCCTGTAAGAAACACATATTGGTCCTTTCTTAATATGCAGTTTTATCACACTAAAACGCCTTCCCTATTTGTGCACCTTTAACTATTTCAAGGAGCAGCTATAAAAGCATATATTCTTATATAACACTGAAGAAAAGATTTACTTGTTTTTTCTTTCTTTGTTGCTTTATTTTGTTGGTTTTGTTGTTGTTGTTGTTGTTGTTGCTATAGACTGAACCTAGGGCCTTGAGCATGCTAGATATTCACTTTATCATCAAATTTTGTGTCTAGCTCTCTCTTGCGTCTGACTTCTTGAGTATGTTTCCCAATTGTGTTTGAGTGCACATGTTTATTTTATAATCTAAAGTAAGTGGGATTTATAATACATTTAAGTGATTTATTGTTGGAACCAGTATTTAAAGGCACAGGAAGCTAAAGAGATTCACTAAAGTAATGATAGATAATATTGTACTTAGCAAGTGTATCAACTGTATTGGTACAGGACTACAAATGCCCTCATGTTTTAAGTGAAGCCCTGTCTATGGGCATGTAAAATAATGATACATTTTTTTTCCTTCATATTCATACAAAACAAGCCACGAGTTTGAGATGTGAGAGAGACATAGGAAGAATTGGAGGAAGGGGTATGGGGGGGATGATGAAAATATATAGTTTACATTTTATACAGCATCCCTTATTAACTATCAGAAGCCTCTTTGGAAAGCATCTTTTATCACATGTTCAGTGTGGTTGTATAAATTCAGCATGTATATCCTGTTACTGCAACAAGGTGCAAAAATATTGATGTGAATTGAAAGACTGTTTATCAATCTTTCCATTTTTAGTTCCTGTGGAAGACCCACTTAGGGAGCTTGCTGAGTACATGGATTCCAGTCAAGACGAGGTCTGGGAAAAGACCTCTTGCAACAAACAAGTTACATTTTTGGTATACCGGGAAGGAGATCAATTGAATTTCTTTCGTGTAGTAGACAGGGGAGATGGCACTTTAACACCGTTGTCTGAATCTTTAAGGTAAATAGGTTTCATTTGCACATTTCACTTAGAAATGGATACCATACAACATACTTCAGGAGCCTTTGTATGCTCTTTGGGTTATTTAGGTAGCTGTACTGTATTAACAAGGCCAAGTAAGTTCCATGGGCTCTCCACCCCTTTCCTTGATAAGTTATTCTGAAATCATCCTTCATGGTATTCATACTTAAGAAGGAATTCCTAAATTTTAACTTTCTTTACATGATAGTTTTTAAGTAAAAATGGTTTGTTTCCATTTATTTGTGAAACTCTAAGATGCCTACTAGAATATAATCTTGTGATAATAGTATATTATTATATAATCATGACATAGCAGAAAGGATTAATCCCAAAGTTTGGTATCATTTTTAACTGTGTTACTTAAAAATGGGTAAATCTCTTTTTTTATTTCATTACTACATAAGAGGAAATAAACTGTATGTTACTATTAAAACCAGAAGAAAAACACTATTGATTTTGCTTAAGTAGGCAGTAGAAAATGAAAGAATTGGGACAGGGTAGTTTCTGTGCATTTCAACTTAATTTGAGTCACTCCTTTCACTTTCATTTTCATTTTTAATTACAATATTTATTTGTGTGTGTGTATGGCATGATTATACCATGATGCACTTGGAAGTCAGGACATCTTGGAGAGATTCTTTCTTCTTACCCTGTTGGTTCTGAGGAGTAAACTCATGTAATAAGGATTGGCAGCAAGCGCCTTGACTGGTTGAACCGTCTCCTCAGCTCTCTTTTCAACTTTTAAGTCATTAAACATAACTAAACGTTTACAGCCAGTTCTAGCCAATATAGAAGCACTGGTGTGAGAGAGAGAATCTCCGCCTTCATTGAGTATTCATCTAGTAGCCATAGTCCTGGTGCTGTAATGTTGCAGAAGGATATGATCTCTGGGATCAGATGAGTTGGCCTTCATGTCACCCGAAATGTAGAGTCAGAGATGGCCTGTGAGAATTGATATTAAATGAGGAGAAAGGCTTGCTAAACAGACAAAGGAAGAAAAGATAGTAAAGTGAGTCTCACAAAAAGATGAAAATCTAGTGCTACAGTCATTCAAAGGAAAACCCAGCTTGTAATCTGGAGAGCAGTGTCTTGGGGTGCGGCATCTAAGTACAGTATGACTAGTGCTTTGTTCGGGCTGTCACCTCCATCCTCCACCCTCGTGCCTTATACTCATGGTGACAGCAGTGTATGTTCTGTCGTTTGTTATGGGGAAGGCCCTGCTTTCATGGTCATATGCACATTGTGATGTAATTCATTGCCTTTCACTTAGGTGATTGAGAGAACTGAGTTTTTCTGGCTGCTAGTTGGCTAGGGGCTTTTCTCAGTTCCTTTTTGATGAACTCAGACTAAAGTGATTTGGGACCTAAGTTATATTGTCAGAATCCCTTTACTCTTACCATGTTAAGTTGGCCAGACCAGTCAGATCGGGTCATACCCACACTCAAGGACAGTATATAGTGATTATAAATATCAAAGGTGAAAAACCATACAATTTCCTCTAAGATTCTGCTCAGAGTGTGTGAGATAGAGCGGTTAGACTCCTGGTGTGTGTTTGCTACACACACATGCATGTGAATGTATTTGGAGGTCAGTGGAACTTGCAGGGGCGGGTTCTATCTTTCTACCACATAGGTCACAGAGATGGAGTACCTTTATCACCAAGCCATGTTGCTGGCCTATAATTTCAGTTTGTGTTTACCACTGAACCCAAATATTGTCATAAAGTTCATGGGGTTAAGGTGTACTTTCTGTACAGATCACCAAATAGTGAAAAAAAAAAAAACATGATTGAGTGTTGACCGAGGTTTCTGTCCTGTCCAGTCCCACAGTCATTCAGTCCCAAAGAAACAACACAGAGGTCTACATTAATCATAAACTGATTGGCCTATTAGCTCAGGCTTCTTGTTAACTCTTTTCTTACATCTTATATTAGCCCACTATTCTTGTCTGTGTTAGCCACATGGCTTGGTACCTTTCAGTGAGGTGTTCTCATCTTGCTTGCTCAGTGTCTGGCTTCCTCTGTGTTGACTGCAAACTGACTCTTTCCTCTTCACAGAATTCTCCTGTTCTCATTGCTCCACCTCTACTTCCTGCCTGGGTACTGCCCAATCAGTGTTTATTAAAAATAATACAAGTGACAGGATAAACATCCATTGTTCCACAGCAATTGAGTGATCATTATGGTTTGAATTTGATAAGTTGTTGAAATAGGAGTGGCGGCAGGGCTGCGTCCCCGGCACCCGGCCGCCTGCATGGCTAGCTTATGCCCAGAAATAATTACACGGAAACTGTATTCTTTCAAACACTGCCTGGCCCGGCTAGTTCCAGTTTCTTATTGGTTAGCTCTTACATATTGTTCTAACCCATTTCTAATATTTTGTGTAGCCCACGAGCTGGCTTACCAGGGAGGATCTTAACCTGCATCTGTCTGGAGCGGGAGAATCATGGCGACTCTCTCACTGAGCTTCCTTTTCCCAGAATTTTCTTCTGTCTACTCCGTCTACCTAATTTTCTGTCCTATGAGGGCCGAGGCAGTTTATTATTACAAGACCCACCTCCATCAATAAGTCCCCAAAGCATCCTGTTTGGAGGCCTTGTTGTCAGTTGATAGGCTTTTGGGAAGTGATTGAATCTTAAGCACTCAGACATAATTGATTTGTCCCATGATGGGTTTATAATAGCATATTGGGAGGTGGGACCTAGTTGAGGAAATGAAAATGAGGTTTGTGCCCTGGAAATCATAATTCCGGCTGTGTCATTTTTCTCTTAAAAATCTTTATTACTTATTTGTGTGCATATATGTGTGTGTAGAATATGGATGTCAGACGATAGCTTTCAGGAGTTGGTTCTCTCCCCTTATGGGTTCTGAGGATTGAACTCAGGGTGTCAGGCTTTGTGGAAAGAGCCTTTCCCTCTGAAAGCTTTCTTCTCTTTCTCTCTGCTTCCTTCTGGCTGTGATGAGGTGAGTAGCTCTGCCCTGCCATGTGCTTCCCACCATAATGTTTTGTGTTATGAATGTCCAGGAACTCCAGAGCCAAGTGACCCTAGACTAAAACTTCTAAAATCATGAGCCAAAATAAATCTTCCCTTCTTTTTAGTCATTCCAGTTATTTGTCACAACAGTGGAAGAGCTGAAACACGGAGATAAACTTTGTTCCCACTAAGCCATCCAAGTGGTGTCACGATGCATGATGGATTCACGTATTTATCAGATGTATGCTATGGTGAGGATCAAAGTAACAATTAGAGGCAGCTAGTACTCACCCACTTATTTACAAGTTGGAATTAAAACACCTAGGGAGTAACTTCTCGAGGAGATGAGACTGAGAACGTGAGAAGTTCAGGAGTGGGTAGGAAGAGAAATGAAGAAACACAGACTCTGAAGGCTGGAGCAGAGAGTGGTAGTGTCTCCATTCAGCATGCCTGTACCAGCACAGCAGATGGAAGAGGTTCCAGAAAAAAGCAGATACCTAGGAAGCACAGCTAACATAGAGTTAACATGGCACAGAAGGGCAATCTCAACACTGCTTTTCAGGAATCTGCAAAACAGGTTACTGATAGAGAATCTTCTTGCATTCCCAGCACACATTGATGGTGCTGTTGTGAGGGAGCCGGGATTCTTGAAAAGGGAGAGGTGTGTATCAGAGCTTGTGGCTTTGGGAAACAAGCCCCTGTATTTTACTCTCCCCTTCTGTGCTGAAACCTTCTACAAACATGAATATGCTTTCAGTGAATGGCTTTGAAAATGAGTTTGAAAATAGAGAAGACTGTCTACTGTAATTCTGTGCCAGAGGTACTTGATAGGCAACAAGAAAAGGTTGCAGAACTGACTTCCCCTTTAACACTGGAAGCTCTGGTGCTAGTTTAGGAGCTGGAAGAACTGACTTCCTCTTTAATACCGGAAGCTGTGGTGCTATCTTAGAAGCTGGGAGAAGCAAGCAGATGCACCTGATTAGGTAGCTGAATGCTGTGGTGGATTGTGGGCCTCAGTATAAAGAGTTGCTCTTACTTCTAGTTGACTTCACAAGGGTCTGCAGAGCCTATCCTAGTTCTTTGCGCTCTCGGAGACATATAACTAACCAAGACATGGAAATAAGAGCTGACTGGAATAATAGTGGGTGTCCGCTCTTCATATATGCGGGGGACCATTTCAGTACAGTTGATACTTTCCTTTTTATTAAGACCTTTAATGTCAGCACTGAGGAGGCAGAGGAAGGCAGATCTCTGTGAGTTCAAGGTGAGTCTGGTCTACAAGAGCTACCAGGACAGGATCCAAAGCTACAGAGAAACCCTGTCTCAAAAAAAAAAATTTGTTTTTGGCAATTGTTTGGTACTTGTATTTTGCTTCACGTTTTTCTCTTTGTCATTTAATACTTTTTAAAATTCATATTATTGATGTTGTTTCTACCTCTCACTTGTTTCCTTTTCTCTCTTTTTCTTCTTCCTGGGTTTGAATCCAGGGCTTTGCACATGCTAGGCAGCTGTAAACAATGAGCTAATATTCCCAGTTCTTAAGTTCTCTGATATTTTATGATCTTTTCTCTTTCTTTTGTTTTTAGGTAATTTTATCATTTTAAAACAATTTATGTCATTTTTATTTATGTGTGTGCATATGTATATAGATTGTGGGCAGAGGACAGTTGGAGAGAATTCTGCCATGTGAGTTTTGGGGCTTGAACTCAGGTTGTTGTGTTCGTTCAGCAGCAAGTTCCATGGTACAATGAACCATCTCTACAGTCCTATCTTTGCTCTGTATTATTTGGCCTGCCATTCCAGTTGGTGACACTTTATATATTGTAGTTTTCCTTTGCTTTTTATTTTTTTGTGTCTGGTTTGCTTGCATTAGCATGTTCCTCTTTTCAGATGGTTCTAGGGATGGAGCACTTAGAGTACTTTGTATAGATGATTTACTATTGGGCCATTCTCCATCTTAACTAAGATAAATTATATCCTGCTTACCATGATTCATCTCAGCTGGGGACCTCAGGGAATATCCCTACTTAAAAACAAGAGCACATCAGGACCAGCAAGATGGCTCAGTAGGCAATGCTATCTGCTGTCTGATGATGCAAGCCTGACAACTTGAGTGGGACCCCTGGACTTCGTTAAGGTAGAAGACAGCTACAGACTCTCCAGAGCTGTCCTCTGACCTCAGTGTGTGTCTCATGGCACTCCACCACATCACACACACTAATAATAGGAATTATTAGTAATTAGAAAAAAGAGGTCATAAAAGCCTATAGCTAAGAACTCAAGTAGGTACAGTTAAAGGTGCTTCAGGATCTGTTTCTGGTTATTCATTCCCATAACATCAGCAGAGAGAAGCAAAGATGATGGATCTTTTTTTTTTTTTTTTTTTTTTTTTTTTTTTTTTTTTTTTTTTTTTTTTNAGGTTAAAGCACCTGGTTGCCACTAAGTACGACAACCCAAGCTCCATTCCAGGGACCCTGTGGGGGAAGGACAGGACAAGATTCCCACAAGTTGTCCTCAGACTTCTATTAGTGAGCCATGGCACATGCTCCTACGTGGTCACTTAAATAAGCACAATGTAATAAAAAATTAAATAGAATAAACAGCAGTTCTGATTCCTACCATGATTTATGTAAATGATGCTTCTGGGTGATTTAACATCCACGTTAGTCACCAATATCATTATAAGGAATTATAGAGGGTTGAGGAGCAAGGATGTTCCAACTTCTTTTTTTTTTTTTTTTTGGTTTTTCGAGACAGGGTTTCTCTGTGGTTTTGGAGCCTGTCCTGGAACTAGCTCTTGTAGACCAGGCTGGTCTCGAACTCACAGAAATCCACCTGCCTCTGCCTCCCAGCACTTGGCGTGCACCACCACTGCCCGGCTTCTTTTTTTTTCTTTTTCTTTTTTCTTTTTGGTTTGCATCACTGTAATTTGAACGTGCTAGGCTTTAATGTGCAGTGCTAAGTGTTGCTGTCAGTTCTACCATTGTGCAGAAGGAGTGACATGTAATGTACAGACTAGCCAGGCAGTCTCTGCTCTATGAAACCTGGATTCATGAGCAGACCTGAATTCTGTACAATTCTATGTGTTACGAAACACAATTATTTTTATCCTTTTCTATTTAAAAGTGTGAAAAACTACTCTTAGTTCATGGGCCACGTAATAGGTGGCAGATCAACTTTGACCCATAGCCCTGTTTTCTAAGAGACTATCAGATTCATCCACATACAAAGTATTATTAATTTTTTGTAGTCCCAAATCATTTTAGTAAGTCATGCTACCTTGTTTTTTAAGAGGGAAATCTAAACAGACATTGTAAGGGTTAAATGGTAACAGCCTTGTCTGTTTTGGAATTCTTTTGTAGACCACGCTATCCATAGAGATCCCCTACTTCTTACCCATTGTTGCCAATCTGGGACTCATTGGGGTCTGAACCCAAGTTAGAACCAGAACTTTAGGTAGGTTCTCTAAGAGCCTACTACTGCCCCTACTGTAGCCAGCCCACCTACCACTGGGCCCTGGTGAGCCAGACCCAAATACTGCTCAAACACACTCAGAATCAGTGTCTCTCTGTGTGTGTCATCCCCTCTGCTGCTGTCCTCCAACTCTGTTGCCCCTGTACACTTCACCTATCAGCCACCCTAGTACACCCTGCAGATCTGAGGCTGCTTTGAGTCTGAGCAGGAGATTGTATCTAAACTTCATCTCAAATAGGGACTCCCTGAGCCAGTTTACCTGCCCCCACATGCACACCTTTTCAGCTACCCCACTCATGACACAAATCTGAACTGCAAATCCAAGAGGGAACTCCTAGAGCTTCAATTCCCAGCCCTCTACCTGCTGTTGATCCCTGGGACTTCCTGATCCCAATCCAGAAGCACAATTGGAGATAATCATCTCCCTGCCTACTGCTCATATCAGACCATGTGGAATCTCATCTGGAACCCAGGAGTGGCCCCAAGACTGAAAGCACAGCATCTCAGGGTTTCTTATTTTTTTTTCAGGGTTTCTATTGCTGTGATAAAACACCATGACCAAAAGCAACTTGGGGAGGAAAGGGTTGGGTTTGGCTTATAACTCTCAGATCACACTCCATCACTGAGGGAAGTTGAGACAGGAACTCAAATTACAACTTGGAAGAAGGACTGAAGCAGAAGACATGGAGGAACATTGTTTACTGGCTTGTTCCTCATGGCTTGTTCAGCCTGCTTTCTTACAGCACCCAGAACCAACTGCCCAAGGATGGCACTGCCCACAGTGAGCCCTCCCACGTAAATCATTAACCAAGAATATTCTTCATAGGCTTGCCTACAAGCCAATCTGATAGGGAAAATATCTTTGTTGAAGTTCTTCAAGTTAATAAAAAGACCAAATAGGATACCAGCCATCATTCAACTGGTCCACAACCCGAGTAGTTGGGGTAATAGCAAACAAAGGTGAGGCCAGATGTTAACACCACAGACACTGCCTAATAACAATTCCAGATATTAATGATCTCAAGTCCCCCCCCCCAAACCCAACAAGCTTACAGATTGAATCACAAAACAGAATCTGTCTTTCTGCTTCCTCCAATAAACACCTCACGTCAAGAATATACACCATCTTAAGGTAAAAGGTTGGAAAAAGATATTCCAAGCAGGGGCAGCTTTTCTACCTGACATAGTAGACCAGAGCTAGTCACACAGGACAGAGAAGGACACTTTGTACTCTTAATATAGGAAAACCCACCAAGAGGATATTAGAAATATTTATGTTCCAAACACAAGGGCAGCTAATATAATAAAAGAAACAATTAGATATAAAACCACAGATTGACACCAATACAGTGATAGTGGGTGAATTCAAATTCCACTCCCACGAGTAGACAGGTCATCCAGACAAAGACAGATAAACTGCAGTTCAATATCATAATCAAATGGATCTTCAGAACATTACAGCAAAGACTCAAGACTTTTCTTAGCAGCACATGGAATATTCTCCAAAATTAATCACATATTATGATACAAGGCAATTCTCAACAAAATGTGTGTGCAGAGACTGCAAGTAGACCTCAGGTTTGTTCTTCAGCACTGTCCAGCTTGTTTTCTGAGGTAGTCTTTCATTGGCTTAAATTTCTATGGGGGAGGCTAGACTGACTGACAGTGAGCCTCAGGGATGTGCCTGTCTCTGCCTTCCCTGTGCTAGGATTACAAGCCCATGCCTCCATACTCAGCTTTTTAGATTGAGTTTTTGGAACTGAATCCACTGAGCTGTGTCCTTTGCCCCCAAATATGTTTTGAGTATGCTGGATATGTATGTTGCTCCATATCTAGTATGCTTGCCTAGCACACACAAAACCCTAAATTCAAGTCCTAGAACTGCATAAAACTGAGTGGGTGGCACACACCTCTAATCCCAGCACTCAGAAAGTGGAGGCAGAAAGATCAAAAGAATAAGCCCTTCCTCAGCTACATAGCAAGTTTCAGGCCAATTTGGGCAAAAGAAACATTTTGAAATTTATTTTCTTTCACTTTTCAATGACAAAATGTAATTAGTATTTCCCTTGTAGTTCTTGTACATAGAACTGTTAATCCTCAGCCGGTGTCAAGCATGTTTTAAGTACCTACTGTTTTCCTTGCAGCGGTGGTTCTGTGTATAATCTGTACACAGATGAGGATGAAGAAGCTGAGCCTTCCCCTTCTGGGCAACAGATCATTGAAAATTCAATAACTATGAATAAGATGAAACTGCTGAAGGCTAAGATGGAGAACATGAATCTCAGCAAAAAGGTGAAGCTGTTGACTCTTGGCCAAGCGTTTCTCTAGCTTACAGAGGCAGGACTCGCAGCCCCGAGTCTGTGGGGAGTTGTGGAGAACTATAAAATATTACTCATTTCACGTTTCTGGTCTCAACTTATTTATTAAGATGTGACAAATGAACATTGAAGTTTTTAGTCTAGCAACACACCTGAAAGGGTTATGCACACTGAGCATAATTCATCTTTAAAATGTTATAACTGTAACATGAAAAAGGGTAGTAAAAGATAGCTTGATCTTTCAACAATCAAAAGTATGATTTCAAGATTTACACATTACAGGCACTGAGACAGGCACACTATAGCCCAGGCTGGCCTAGAACTATGCCTAGCGGATAGTTACTACTTTAGCTTTAGTGGATCCGGCCAGTTTTCTAAAGTAGTTCCAAAGTGGATAATGGATTTGCATTCTTTCCAGCATTGGCAGAGATTTGCAATTTTTCCACATTCTAAACAGTTGGTTTTGTTTCTGGATATAAGTTTCTCCTCTCTCTCTCTCTCTCTCTCTCTCTCTCTCTCTCTCTCTCTCTCTCTCTCTCTCTCTCTCTCTCTCTCTCGTCTCTTTCCTTCTCCTCTTGATCCCATACACAGCTGTACTATTCCTTGACTTCTTTTTAATCTGTTAGTGCCTTCCCATCTAAAATAAACAAACTTTTAAAATACAGCTTGAAGCCTGGACAGGTGGATTGGCAAATTAAGGCACTTGCCACATAAGCCTGCAACCTCAGGTTTAATCCCTATTAAGGTAGGTGGAGAGAACTGATTCCTGAAAGTTGTCCTCTGACCTCTTCATGCATACCATGGCAAATCACATCATCATCATCATCGTCGTCGTCATCATCATATAACAATAATAATAATAGTAAAATTTAGACTCTGCTTGAAGAATTTTTAAGAATTAAATACATTTATTTAATTATAACTCAAAGTAGTTCCATTTTTTTCCGTTCTTTTTTATTTGTTTGCCTGGTTTCCTGGAACTCACTCTATAGATCAGGCTGACCTCAAACTTACAGAGAACTGTCTGCCTCTGCTGGCATTAAAGGCATGTACCACTACACCAGCTCTCCTGCCTCTTTCTGTAAAGAGCCCATCACAGTCTTCCCTAAAATAACCACTGTTTTACGAGTATATCCACAAGTAATTTTTGTCTGATGTGGAACTTTATATAAATAAACACCATAGACAATACAATATTTCATAAAATTATGATTTATTTTCTTCAATATAAATTTTTTAAAAATTAAATTATTGTTCAACTACACAGTGGTTCTTTCTGTTCCTCTCTTTTGTGTGATAAGCATTCAGGTATCTGGGCAGTTGGTTCTGGGTGCTGTAAGAAAGCAGGCTGAACAAGCCATGAGGAACAAGCCAGTAAACAATGTTCCTCCATGTCTTCTGCTTCAGTCCTTCTATTAAGGGAGCCACTGGAGCATATTTATACTTTCTTCAATGGATACCTGCCCTTTGTTCTCTGCATCATGTACTTAGCAGGAAACTTAGAGTCACAGGAAAGATAACATTGTTTTATACCAAATTGCCAGGTATTCGATGTGTACTACACTTTGTGAGGTGTAGGAAGAAGATCATGATTTTTAGGTTAGCGTGGCTAAGTAAGTTCTATGCCAGTTTAGGCTACATAATGAGACCTTGTCTCAAAACAGACAAACAGAATGAAGAAGTTACAAGGACTGTTTTGCATAGGTTTTCAACTACTTCACACTCCCATTAATAGCAGGAGAGTTCTGGTTTGTGCCAATCCTTGCCACACTTAATATTCATCAGTGTTTTTATCTCAACCATTCTGGGATTGTGTGCTGGTTTTTATTTCATTTTTCTTATAAGGAATAATATTTACTTTTAAAAAATGTTGGCTCTTTATATGATTAAAATTTTGTCTTTTGTATGTTGCCAAATATTTTGCTCATTTAAAAATTAGGTTATTTTCCTTTTACTTATTGGTTAGTAGACATTTTAAAAATGTATTTTGGAGCTAAGTGTGGTGATGCACTCCTGTAATACCAGGCCTTTGGAGATGGAGGCAGGAGCACCAGGAGTTCAAAGTCAGCCTCAGCTGTCTAGAATGCCTGAATCTAGTCTAGGTTACATGAGACCTATCTCAAAGCAACTAGTACACATATTTATATGTATGATATAAAATCTTTGTCAGATGTATGGTTTGTAGTTTCTAATACTCTCTGACTTGCTCTTTCACCTATTTTGATGATTATTGTTAATTTTAATATAATTTATCAGTTTTGGTTTTTATGATTAGTATTTAATAATTTTTATGACATATTTCCTATCACAGGTCTTGAAGACATGCCTCTGTTTTTTTCTCCAATACTTTTTAGATGGTTACTTATTTCTAAATTTAGATCTGCAATTCTTCTGATTTTTTTTGGATATAAACTTGGGTAAAGATCATTTGTTTTCACTCAGATGATGAACAATTGACAGAACATCTATGCTGTAATTATTGTGTATGTGGTAATAGAACTTTGATATATATGAAACCTACAAGAAATAGACGAGTGCTTATCTTCAAAGATTTCTGCTCAGCGTAGCTGCTAGGACAGAGAATTGGAAAAGTTTCTGAGAACCTGAAGAACAGTATCAACTTATTGACCTAGGTGGCATTTGCAGAATGCTCCATCCTGCAACAGAATACACATTTCCTGTCAAGGGAATACATGTAGAACATTTACTACAAACAGCAACAGTATTTTGTACATAAAATAAATTCTAATAAATTTCAGGAAGATTCAAATCACTAAAAAATGCTCTGGTTTACAAAGGAATAAAACTGGAAATCAATAATAGATCAATTTGGGAAAAATCTGATATTTCAAAATATCACATTTCTAAGTAACTCATAGGTCAAAAACATAGAAAGAGAAGTTGAAACATATTACACTGAATAAAATAATTCTGATAGTGCAGGATAATTGACTTTTTAAGAATATGAGGTAATTTTGTGTTGTTGTCATGACCTGCTCTTGGTTATGATATATTTTCTTTTTCATATTTCTAAATTTTTGCTAATGTTTTTCTCAGAATTTTTTTTCATTGAGGGGAAATAATCTCCAATTTTCTATCACACAACAAAATGAGAGAATTTCAGGGAGGACACTACCACCTAATTATTATTTTTAACTTATTTTTATTTTAAATAACATTTTATTTTACTTTATATAATGGTAAAATATATAAAATTTACTGTCCATTCTGTTTGTTTGTTTATTGACAGAGTCTCACATAGCGTAGACTAGCCTCAAACCCACTGTATATTTGAGGCTAGTCTTGAACTTTTAATTTTTTTGTCTCTACCTCCCACATGCTGGGACTATAGGAACATGTTATCTGAGGTTTCTGCCCTGCCTGGTTCCTGCAGTAGTTAAGTCCCAAAGAAATCACACAGAGGTCTACATTAGTTATAAACTGATTGCTCCATTAGCTCAGGCTTCTTATTTACTAATTCTTATAATTTACATTAGCCCATTATTCTTGTCTATGTTAGCCATGTGGCTTGGTACCTTTTTTGGCGAGACAGTCACACCTTACTTCTTCTGTCACAACTGCAGAATGCACTTCCCTCTTCCCAGAATTCTCATTGCCCCGTCTCTACTTCCTGCCTGGTCACCCCGCCTACACTTCCCGCCTGACTACTGGTCAATCAGCAGGTACTTAAAATATAAGTGACAGGTACAGACCATTGTCCCACAGTAGGAATGTGCAACCATATGAGCTTCAATGGTCTTTACATGTAATCCCATTAGCAGTGTTACGTATGTTTATGTCTTTGTTCAATTAGTCTTCAGAACTTTATCTTACAAAACTGAAGTTCAGTATTTCTTAAAGCCATCTTCCTATATCCCGTCCTTTAACCTCTGCCAAGTACCATTCCACTTCCTATTTCTGAGTTTGTCTACTATAGATACCATACATAAGTGAAATGTCATAGTACGTGTGGCTAGATTATTTAATCTTGTATGACATCTCTGAGGTTCATTCATAGTGTAGCATGTGTCAGAATCTCTTTTCTTTTTAGATTGAATAATTCCCTTGCACATATGTACCACATTTTGTTCATTTATTTATCAATCAGTAGACATTTAGGTTGCTTTCACATTTTGGCTATTGTGAATATTGGTGGTATAAATATGGCAAATACCTCTTTGGTCCTTTGACTTTACATACACATATACACACATACATATATACACACACTTACTTTATTCTTAGATAATTTAGCACATGTACACAACGTGTAGACCCGCTCTCATCTTTCTACCACCCCTATCCAAGCCCCAGCTTCCTCACAAATCGCTCTTATTTCTGTTTTGTTTTGTAACCCTGAGTTTAACCAGAACTGTCTGTCTGTGTGACCATGAATTTGGCCTTGTCCAGTGGAGCCTGATAAGCTCAGCAGTGAATGCACAGCTGGTAACAATTATATTAGATATTTTAAGAAGTATAAGCCCATTGTTTATAAATTGTTCCTCAGTTTTGATTTATGTGAGTTACACTATGATTAGAAACTGGTTACTTCTTTGGCATAAATGTCACATAAAAGATGTATTCTTTGTATAATACATCCATAGAAACATTATGACAGTTGGTAATATTTTCAATTTATCATTTTAGGAATTTCCTCTTAGCTCAAAAGTAGTTGAATAGATTTAGATAAGTTTTGGTGGTTGAGGCTGTTTTATTTTTCATTGTGTTTAATTTTTATTTCTATTGCATGGAAATCAGACAATGTCATTTATAGTTCTGCTCTTTAGAATTTAATTAGAGATCTGATATTCTCCATGTGTGCCCAATGTATATTTAAAAAGATAGTTTATTCTCTTAATTTCAGAGCAAAAGTTTTACAGGTATCTATCTGTAGGATCTACTTTATTAATTGCTTAGGTATGATTCTTTATTTTGTCAGTTTGATGTCTTCTGCAGTGAGAACCGTAATACATGAAAACCCACTAAAGGTTTCTGTATGTCTCTTTCCACCTTATAGGAGTATCTCCTGTGTTGTTTGACAAGTGTCAGTGGCACTTTGGTTGTGCTAATCTTAAAGGTCAGGAGACACTTGCTGTCCTGGACTGTATCTTTAAAACTTGCTTTCCTGATGTCATCTGGCACCTTTGCCTCCTGCATGTTAGCTAAACGACAGAAAAATTACTGCACTTTCTCTTTTCTCCATTTGTTTTCATTCTCTAGATGAGCAACATATCTATTTATTATTATTATTATTATTATTTATTTATTAAAGATTTCTGTCTCTTCCCTGCCACCGCCTATCATATCCCTCTCCCTCCCCTAATCAACTCCCCCTCTCTCATCAGCCCGAAGAGCAGACTGGGTTCCCTGCCCTGTGGGAAGTCCAAGGACCTCCCACCTCCTTCCAGGTCTAGTAAGGTGAGCATCCAAACAGCCTGTTTTTGTTTTTAAGATGGGGTTTCTCTGTGTAACAGCCCTAGCTGTCTTGGAACTTGCTTTGTAGACCAGGCTGGCCTCGAACTCATAGAGATCCTCCTGCCTTTGCCTCACAGTGCCGGGGTTAAACCACCGCCTGGCCTCAAATGACTTCTTAAAATACACAGAAAAAAATGAAAATACTCTGCTCTCCCCTAGTTTTCTTGGCTTCCTACAAGAACCATTTACAGTAGCAGTTCTCAATCCATGGGTCATGGCCCCTTTGGGGTCACATCTCAGATATCCTGCATATCAAATCTTTACATTACGATTCATAACAGTAGCAAAATTACTGTTATGAAATAGCAACAAAAATAATTTTAGGCTTGTGGGGTCACCACAGCATGAGGAACTGTATTAAAGGGGCGCAGCATTAGGAAGGTTGAGAATCACCATATAATAGTTACCTTTGTATTGGTGCCTGTCTGTGAGCATGGTAGCTGAAATGTGTGCGTGTGTGTGTGTGTGTGTGTGTCTTCTGTGCCCTCTTCCTTATCTCTTAGGAAGCTGCTCTAGTGGCCAGGATTGAGAAGGGCATTTGATTTAGACAGATTGGGGACCGACCGGGTCATTTTCAAGATTCTGTGAGTGCACGAGTCTCACCGTGGAGCTGACGCCTCTGTTGTGACAGGCTCACTTCTAGTTGGTCCCCGACAGGCAGTCGGGGAATAGATGAGTTCTTCTAGGGAGCTGGCGTGATGAAAGGAGGCCCCTCTAACGACAGAAATTCTAGAAAGCGATAAACGGGGTGGAATATTAAGAAATATCACAAAGGATCGTTTTGTGTGCCATGGAATTTTGAAATAGCATTCCCAGCAAGGAGAAAGCGTGTGGTGTTTGCAGTAAAATGAATTAGTGCCTTATTGAAAGGAATTGGGCTTCCAGGAAATGGCTTGGGGCTCAGGGTGGGTTTTGCTGAATTTCATGGAGAAGAATTTCAGGCAGGCTGTAGGCAGAGGGGGAGTGATATTTGGTTCTTGAGGTATTAATGTTTCTGCTGCCCAAACCCACGACTAATCGCATGTGCTTTGTGTTAGCAATCACCTTTGTAATCACTCACAAATGGCTGCTTCTTTGTTCTGTAAAACCAGTAACTTAGGAACGGAAATGATGTTTATTAGTATTTTAACTATACCCGTGCTGAAGCAGCGGCTTCTCTGGTAAAAGAGCATCTTTTGCAAACAGTTTCTAGTTGTTACTTCTTTCTCCTCTTGACTCCAGACTTCCTTTTCTCCAGGGTGGTAAATTTGTTCTTACTTCCTCTTGAATTCTGGCTGATTTTACCTCCAGGCATCCGTGAAAGACGCAAGGATTGACCTTCCTGTCACTATGACCTTCATAGCACACCTCTCCAGTTCTCCTATCTGAGAAATGGAATGCCCCCAAGGAGCAACGCAGCCCTGTGGTGGTGGTGTTTGTGGTCGGTTTGACAGGGTCTGTAGGCTAAGAGATAAGCCTTCAGGATTAGAGCTGTGCAGACTTACATAGACTGAGTTCCCTGAGTCGAAAGACCCAGTCTAGATGTGTCCTGGTTCCCTGGGCTCCCACGCCCAAAAGGGAAGCTAGCTGAATATAGTGGGTAGCCTGTTGTTTCTGGTTCCGACTGCCTTGGTTCTCCCACCAAGATGGAGTGTACCCTTGAATTGTCACACAAAAGAAATCCTTCTGTTGCTTTTGCCAGGGTATCTCGGGATATCGTGGGAAAAGTAGCTGAGCCAAGACTCCTCCATCACAGTTGGGAGAAGATGGGAGCAGTAGTCCAGAAAAGAGGGGCTGGCAAGAGAAAGCGAGGTGGGGAATCTGAAATGAGATTCATTGCAGGGTTATAGTAAAAAAAAAAAAAAAATCAAAAGTTCAGTTCATATTTACGGAAAACCAATGCTGATGAAGTTAGGAGTCTTTGGACTTTTCTGTTTTTAGTGGTGGTTTTGGTTGATTTAGAGGAGGGGATGCTGAGGCAAGCCAAGGTTAACGAAAACCTGTCTCACCACTAGTGAAACTGGTGCGGCGCATGCACAGCTGACCCACCTGCTTTCTTTGTGGGCAAATTATCTGGAGACTGAATTAACTTCTTAGAACATAAGCCAATAAGCCAAAGCCATAAATTCAGCGTCAATAAAAACAAAGCAGGTTCCCCACGTCTCACTTTAAGCTACAGCTTTATTAAGCGGACTTATATTACATGTGTTTTATTAAGCACGTTTGTAATAACTTCTTTTTNATAGTAACTTTTTTGTTATCTTTTAAAATTCTTTGTGTTTTATTTTCATTCTTTTGGATGTTTTTATGTCACTTTTATGTCACATAAGGTTACTTATGTACAATATCATATCATCGGCAAATAACGAAAGTTTGACTTCTTCCTTTCCAATTTGAATCCCCTTGATCTTCTTATGTTGTCTTATTGCAATTGATAAACTTCAAGAACTATGTTGAAAAGATATGGAGAGAGTGGACAGCCTTGTCTTGTTCCTGATTTTAGTGGAATCGCTTTGAATTTCTCTCCATTTAATTTGATGTTGGCTGTCGGCTTGCTGTATATTGCTTTCATTATATTTAGATATGATCCTTTTATCCATAACCTCTCTAAGACCTTTATCATGAAGGGGTGTTGAGTTTTGTCAAATGCTTTTTTAGCATCTAAACAAAAAGGAAAGGCTTTAACTTTAACATAGCAAAATTACATATAACAAAACAGTTATCAAGTAAGAATTACAGTTACAATATTTATATCTATTTTATCTTTTATCATAACTAAGGAAAACTATAACTATCTATCCATTCTTCAACTCTATCAAAGACTCCAGAAGGATATAATATTACCTAAGCAAACAAGAAATTCAAAACTCTAGAAATGACAGAGACATCTCGCTGCCTGGATAGTCACCCAAAGTTCCTCTGTACTGTTGGGGCATCCATCTTCGGCCTTTAGGCCCATAGTATCCAGCAGACTTTTCCATGAAGCAGGAAATTTCAAAGACAGTTCAGTTACTTTCTGCTGTGTCCTGCAGAATGTCTCGCAGACTCTTTCATGAATCAGGAACCCCGAAAGACCATTTCACCTTTAGGCAAGTTCAGTAGTCCTCTCTCTGTGGGTTCTTTGTGTCCAGTTTATGCATTAGTCCAGGCAAGAGCAGTTTCTTGCCCCAATGGCTATCAAACTCCATAAAGATCCTTTTCGATGCCCATCTTCCTCTTGAAGTAGATTGGTGCTGCCAGGAGCAGAGTGTCTCATTGTCATGAAAAGCCCTAAGTTATTAAAACATTTAAAAATGCCATATTCTGTAGTCTTTGAAAGATATGAAAAATGCCTATTTAACTGAAACATATCTCTATATATCTAGAAAATCTAACTAACATGACTACAAGCTTGACTATCATTAATGATTATCCATTAACAACCTATATACATTACATTTTTTAATAATCATAATACCTTAGTCAAGATCAGAAATACATACATACATATATATACATATAACAAGATTGACCTTAAATTTAAATCACTAAAACAAAATCCATATCAATGTAAATTATTCATACCTATATCATATCTCACACATTGACAAATTCAAATACAGATAATAACGTAAATATGTTTAATTTAGATTGGAGTATTGTGGTGAAGATTTCTTCTTCTGTGTTACGTTTGGGGAGAACTCATGTATCTAAAATGCTCTGATTCTCACTTTCCATTTTATTCTAATATGGAGGTGTTGCCCCTTTTCTCTTCTTATAACTTTACTTAGGTCCTTGTTAAGGGCTATGGGTTAATACATAAAGTAAGGGTGTAATGTAGGGAGGTCATTTATTTCAAGAGCACTCTTTTTGTGTTTGTTTTTAATCACTGACAGTCCCATTGCATGGAAGAATAGGTGGATCTCCTGATTCTGTTATTTATATTTTTTTCTCGATTTCCCTCTCTGCCTAAGTAGAGCCTCCTTAAAACCTAACCATTAGTATAGATCCCAAGCCACTTCAGCTTGTTTCCTTGGGTTTCTCTTAGCCTATTTTGATATCCCAGATATTAATTTTTTGGCATTTACACAGGTGGGATTTTCTCTTTTCTGGGTATATATTGTTCCTAGGCTGTCCTGCCTCTCTCCTTTCTTCTTGAAGTTCTGTGTTCTTGCTTGTCACCACAGGCATATGCTTTGCACATGAGCCCCCTGCAGTTTATTGTTTTTAACTTTATGGCTTATTTGAATTTTACATTTTCTCTCTCTCTCTTTCTCTCTCTCTGTTTGCTGATGATTTGGGCCATGGGTAATTTTATTAGCTTGTATTGTTGATCTCTTTGGGTGCCTCTGTGTTATCTGGGAGTATACATGTTTCTATTTAGGTTTTGGCAACCTCCATTTATGAAAAATTACTTTTCATAGATATTGCTTCAGGTTGGCAAGACAATGACTTTAGGATAAAAGTGGGCTTAAGAACTAGCTTCCCTTGGCAAGGGACTTACATCTATTCAGCCTTGCTAGTTCTCCTTTTCTCCACTGGTACCTACTAAATTTTCAATATGTATTTCTTATAGGCCAGGATGTGTGTTTACTAACCATCCCTGTGCTTAAGGCCATAGGTTCCTCTCTTGAGCTCTCGACTTCACTCTTTCTGTGATAACTGCTATGTAAACTTTCTGTGCTGGCAGTGGCCGGCAGGTCCTGTCCTTGGTTTCCTGACACACTAGGCTCATGGATAGAGTATGCACATTCACTGTGGCTAAGACACTGACACAGCAAAAAGAAACAAAAGAAAAATTAACAGAGGGAAAAGCACATGGATCCAAGTTCAGGTGAAGCAGGCACAGGCATTATGGAGGCCTCTCCCAAAGCCATCTTAAGCCAGGCTTGATTTCTCAGTGAGTAGTGACAACACATGTTGTCTCAGCTGTGGGACTCCATTAGCAACAATGGACAAGGGGCTTTTCTCTTTTTTCTGTTTATAGGCTTGTTCCTATGTGCACCCTCTGCCTGCTATGTATATGTACATTTCAGACTCAAAAGAAAAGCAGTTGCTCATTATAAACTGTTTCAATTGCCCAAGCAGTTGAGGCACAGCTACTGTGATGGGTTTGGCTAGGAGCCTTTCCTGAAATGGAAGTCCATAGAAACCAACAAAGGGACAGCCTTTTCAAGGGCAGCAGTTAAATGCTGTTAGCTTTTTTTCTGAGTACCTATACACATTCATCTTACTAGGAAAAATGCCATCTCATATAGCCAACATTTTCTTCTTAGCAAAAGCCCGAGAAAAAATTGTGAGGAAATAAAACAAAATTATTTTTCTTTAAGATCTTCAGAAAATAATGCTCAATAAAGTAATATAATAGATCCTTAATCATAATCTTTTAAGATTTTTAATATTTAAAGCATTTCATTGTTGTTTTGTATTGAGAAGACTCATCTTGTGGCCTAGGCTGGCATGGAGTGGATTCTGTAAGCCAGGCTGGCGTCAAACTCATGACAGACATCTTGCTTCAGCCTCCCAAGTGCTAGTATGATAGGCGTGGCACACCACACTGGCTTTTTTGAGCACTGTAAATTGAGGTAACAAAAATGCCAATATGGTAAGTGCCTTTTCTCCACTGAGTCTTGCTGCAGGGCAAAACTAACTATGTTGAGGAATTACCTGTGCACTCTTTTCTTGTAGCCTAAGAAAGTTGTCAAGGTAAAACCTCGTCCACCAGTAGCGCCTCGACCTCCTAGCAGTTCCTCGGCAGCAGCCCGGCACAGACTGCTACGAGTCCTGCCTCACATCGGGCAGTCTTGTCTACCTTCTCCTGGGAATGCCTATCTCCCCGAAACATCCAGGAATGCAGCTGCCAGTTGCGCAGCAGCTCAGGCTCCAGCTGATAGACCAGTACCGTCTCTCAGGAGTGAACTGCTGAAGGAGGACGATAATTGGGAGATTAACACACTGTCTCATCCCACGGGTAGCATCAGGCTGCTACCTCAGATGACCCACATAGAACTGGAAAACGACAAAGAGCTTGCAGATTCCGTACTTCATCTTGGATCACCCCTGCCTAGACGGACAAAGCATCTTCCAGGGAACCTCCAGTCTAATAATGAGGATGATATCGTCTTATTTCCTCCACCAGAAGAATGTATATCTGAAGAGTTGCTCCTGCCGGAAGTAGGTCCATTTGCTCCATTTACAGAAGGAAATGGTGTCGAGGAGAGCAGTGGTATAGAAGGCATAGGGAAGGTAACTCCAGAGTTCCCACTCTCTAAAGGAGATAGAGGGCTGAGAGCGGCAGAGCAGCCTCTGAACCATGTGGCAAGAGTGTTGAGCAGTGACCCAGTAGACAATGCAGTCCTTAACCACCGAGAGTCGAGCTCTCACAAGAACAGACTCCTGTCGCCACTTCTCTGTGCTGCACCAGTGTCACTACATAGTTCCCTGGTGAAGCCACAGAGACAGTCGAAATGTTTGGAGGCTGGCAACCCCTCAGCGCCTGCTTCTCAAAACGCCCTGCGGGAATTGGACATTCGAACCATAGCCGATTCTTCTTTCTCTAGGACTACTCGCTTCCGTGGTGTTAAAGTCGATTCGCCTGGGAAAAGATCTGATGTTATTTCCAAAGTCGAAGCTCGAGATATCACACAAATGGCTAACAAAGCTTCCAAAGAGCCTGTTGGTTGTGTAAATAATAATGGATTTTTGGCTTCACTGGCACGGAATGCAAGCAGAGACAGTTTGCAGAACACACGTGGGACAGGGAGGCTTCGATCCTCTGGAATTGGGTTGTCTACAAACTTCCAGCACTTTCAGGATGAAAACATTAGGAAAAGTTCTCCCCAGTCAGAACCTACAGAATTTTTTCTAGTAAGTATTTTCTTTTCAGTTGATTTTCTAGTTTTGTAAGGAATGACTATTTCAAATTCAGGCTTTTATTTACATGAATAAAGATACCTACAATTGTTTTTCCATACATTTCACTAAAATATTTATCTAATTTGTAGGAAATATATTTGATTATTGTTTTTTGATTTTTTGAGACAGGTTTCTCATGTAGCCCAGGCTGGCCTGGTACTTTGGGAATGACCTTGAATTCTGATTCTGCTCCCAGCTCTTAAGTGCTGGAATTACAGGCATTACTGCCATGTTCATTGTTATTCTGTAGTTTTCAGTGGTACATAGTTTCAATAAGGCTTTCTCCAGTGTCAAGACTCTTATCTAAACCATCAAATTTTACTCATTTAAGGATAAATAATAAGCACAAGAAGATTAGATTCCACGTTAATTTAAACAAAAATAGAATAATTTACAATGGATGCCCATCAGCATATTCTATTTAGTAATAGAATACAAATATGTGATGTTTGGTGATCTATTCTGCATTGACTCACCTCTGTAGGTGTTTTGTGTTTTAATTGTAGTCTGCTCGTGGTATTGGAATGAGTGGAAATAACGCAGCAGCAGGGAAAAGAGTAGGTAAGCTACAGCTAACTTTGGAAACAACGTAACATTCTGTTGGCTTTTCAAGGCGAGATGGGAAGAACGTTCTCCGTGGTATGTACAGTGTAAACTCTCCTAAACATTTCATTTCAGAAAATAACTGTGACCTGACTACAAGGGTAGCACATGTGGAAAGAAAACTACCTCCAGCTGGTATTTCATGTCTGGAGCACTGTAGTCTCTGAAAAGACAAGTCTTAGATGAATGAACACCTTTACTGGTGGCTGGCCATTTGAAAAGTATAGTGGGTTCTGATTGGGTTCTGTGATGTGTTTGGTATTTCTGTCCAGTATCAAGGGAGTGGTAAGAATCTCTTTTTGATGAACTGATTATTTCTGAACAAAGAAAAGGATAATCCCTAGGACCAGTCCTTCCTATATACAGTAGCAGAAGCAGCTCTAAAGTAACACATTCTCCCAGTGCTAGCTCGCTGAAGATGCATGCCTTGACTGCCTGTTTTGGTCCAGGAGGAAGGAGACCTTTAATATCTCTTCCTTTTATGTTTCCAGTGGTGGTAAAGTCACCCAAGGTGTGCTGTCTGTAGCTCTGGAGTTTCAAAAATAATTTTCTATCCTGTGGACTTTTTTTTTTTTAAAGAGACACATAAGATTGTTTCCCTTTTGCTTGTAAGGCCTGGGAATATAAAGTTCTGATATATTCATTTACATTTTAAAAGATTTTTCATTGTGGTAAACTGTATATAAAAATTCTTAACTATGCATTTGTTGATGATTGAGACAGGGCCATGTATGACCTAGGCTGGCTTTAAACCCAATACATAGCTGAAGGCGGCCTTGAACTTCCATTCTTCTGTTTCTACCTCCATGTGCCCTGCTCAGTATTTTTTTTTTTTTGAGACAGGGTCCTACTCTGTGTCTTAGGCTCCCATGATCCTCCTGCCTCAACCTATCAGATACTGGATTCCCTGCATATGCCACTAATCCTGGCCTTTAATCATTGTTTTATTTTTTTTTCTTTTTTTTTTTTTTTTTTAGTTTTTCGAGACAGGGTTTCTCTGTAGCTTTGGTGCCTGTCCAGGAATTAGCTCTTGTAGACCAGGCTGGCCTCAAACTCCCAGAGATCCGCCTGCCTCTGCCTCCCGAGTGCTGGGAT
>NW_026067943.1:6040124-6041227 GCF_014885135.2 Alexandromys fortis
TCTCTCTCTCTCTCTCTCTCTCTCTCTCTCTCTCTCTCTCTCTCTCTATGTGTGTGTATATATACTGGATATTAGCCTTCTGTCAGATATGGGATTGGTAAAAATTTTCCTATTTTGTCCTGTTGATAGTTTGCTTTGCTGTATAAAAACTTTTCAATTTCATGAGGTCCTGTTTATTAATTGTCCATCTTAGTGCCTGCACTCTTGGTATTCTGTTCAGGAAACTGTCTGCAGTGTCAATGCATTCAAGTCTATTCTCCACTTTCTCTTCTGTCAAGTTCAGTGAATCTAGTTTTATGTCAGCTTTGATTCACTTAGACTTGAGTTTTGTGCAGGGTGATAGATACGGTTCTATTTGCATTCTACATGGTAACATCCAGTTAAACCAATACCATTGTTGAAGATGCTTTCTTTTTTTCCATTGCGTATTTCTGACTTCTTTATCAAAATTAGGTATATGTGGTGGATTTATGTCTGGGTCTTCAATTCAATTCCATTGATCAACATGTCTGTTTTTATGCCAATACAATACATTTTTTTTATTCCTATAGCTCTGTAGTGATGGAGGAAGGACATTGGTTAATTATAATAAAGAAACTGCCTTGGCCCATTTTATTGGATAGAAAATTAGGTAGGCGGAGTATACAGAAGAGAATGCTGGGAAAAAGAAGCTTAGTGAAAGAGTCGCCATGATTCTCCCGCTCCAGACAGACGCAGGTTAAGATCCTCCCTGGTAAGCCAGCTCGTGGGCTACACAGAATATTAGAAATGGGTTAGAACAATATGTAAGAGCTAGCCAATAAGAAACTGGAACTAGCCGGGCCAGGCAGTGTTTGAAAGAATACAGTTTCTGTGTAATTATTTCGGGGCATAACCTAGCCATGCGGGCGGCCAGGTGCCAGGACGCAGCCCTGCCACTCCTATTTCAACACTGTAGTACAGCTTGAAACTGGGAATGGTGATACCTTCAGAAGTTCTTTTACTGTACAAGATTGGTTAGGCTATCCTGGTTTTTTTTTTTCTATGAAGTTGAATATTGTTATTCAAGGTCTGTAAAGAACCTTCTACTCTTGTTTAAGATATTTTTGTATAGAACCGAAAAG
>NW_026067943.1:6043635-6053949 GCF_014885135.2 Alexandromys fortis
TACACTCCGTGACCTTTATTTATAGCTAGAAACCAATTATGAGTGAGTACATCCCATGTTCATCTTTTTGGGTCTGGGTTACCTCGCTCAGGATAGTGTTTTCTATTTCCATCCATTTGCATGCAAAATTCGAGAAGTCATTGTTTTTTACCGCAGCATAGTACTCTAATGTGTATATATATATTTTTGTATATTGATACAAATTTAAGGTTATTTTTGTTAGAACATTCTGTACATATGTTTCTACTCTTGTTTAAGGTATTGTACCTATGCAACTCGTTTAACATATAAATTTCTCATCCTTGAAAGTTGTTACTACAAACTGTCTAGGATAATAAATAAATACAGGTTGGTAGTTAGTCACCTATTACAATCAAACTTGTAATCAAGTTAGGCATGTTTTCAAGGTCTAACATAGATATATATTTTAGGTAGATGGGTGGTCTTCAGATACTTCAGAGATCTACAGAATATGGCATTTAAGATGTTTTAATACTATAAGGCTTGATATGACAATGAGACATGTCTGCTCATGGCAACACTGATCTACTTCAGTGAAGATGATGTGCATCAAAGAAACTTTATATGGACTTTGTTTTCTTTGTGACAAAAGTTAGTCACTGGGCAAGAAACTGCCCTTCCCATGACTGCTAACTTTATGCTGTCCAAATTGGACAAGAAGGACACAAAAGAAAGCTACTGTCAAGCCTTGCCAAGATATGGTAGAGAAGTTTTGCAAAATTCCTGCTTCACAGAAAAGTCTGTCATGTATCCTAGGCTTGTAGGACAAAGATGGATGCCCCAGTGTTATAGAAGAACCTTGGTTGATTGTCCATGCAGCCAACTGTTTCTGTCATTTCTATAGTTTTGGAAGTTGTTTGCTCTGCTCTCCTGTTTACTCAGGTAATAGATCCTTCTTGGGTCTCTGATGGGGTTGAAGACTAGATAGTTCTTGGATTGGACATTGTGAATGTAGTTCTTTCCTGGTAATTGTTCTTATTGTATATAGTTTTAGTATTTTAAAGTTAAAACCTTCCATTTTTATTTAGACAAAAGGGAGAAATGTTGTGTTATATTTTGATTGCATTTTGACAATAAAGCTTGCTTTGAATTAGAGGGTTGCCCTCTGGTGGTAGCATATTGCCCTGGCTGTTGTTGATTGTGTTCTTATACTGGTGTTTAGGCATCTGGGTTTAGGGTGGTTATAGGCTAGGTGCTTATTTCTGAGTTTGACTTTGTTGGATGAATGTTTTGTTTCCTGGTTTCTGTTTCCTCTCTGGTCTTCTTGCCAGAGTAGCCAGTGATTGATTAGGGTCTCTGCTCAAGCTGGGGACTGGATATCTGGCAGCTGGAGTGGCCTCTGGTCTAGTCAGGGGTCCTTTTTGGTTCTGGATGCCAGTGTAGCCTATGGGGATCTGGGTGCTGGTGTGGCCTCTGGTGGAGCAGAGGTCTTCTGCCCAAGGTGTGACTCATGTATCCTCTTTTAATGTTAGAAATGTTATTTTCCCTTGGCGCACACTTAGGTCTGTCCTGCTTTCAGGATAGAGTCTTTGGGGAGTTTGCTCTGTTGTCATCTCTGCCTTCTGGCCTTTGCTGCTGCACCGCTCCTTCACCCATCCATCCACTGCTTTCCTGACACTGCTGCTGCTGAGGGCCAGGCCCCTGGGTGCTGTGTCACTGTTATCTTACATGAGTTTTAGGTCCTTGTAGCTTTGGTGTTCTTTCATTATTTTCTCCCTTTCCCCTGACATGATGCTGAGGACCAAATTCAGGGCCTTGTTCCTGCTAAGCCTATGGGTTACCACCAAGATTATATTGCCAGTTCTTGTTCCTCCTCTTTAATTAGATAGCATTGTTATTGAATATTTTGTTTTTATTTGCTTTTGTTTTATTCCTGGTTAGGGTTTTGTTTATTTTGTGGTAATAGGGATCAAATTCAAGGCCTTGCACATTCCAGGGAAATTATTTACTAGTAAGCTATACTCCAACCCTCTTACTAAAAATCTGTTTCTTCTGTTTTAAATTTTCTTTCTGTCCCCAGTAACCTTTCTGTGGTTTGATCTAACTTCTGTTGAAGGCATCAGGAACTGTCAAAAACCAATCATTCCCCAAACTAGAGCCTATGACACCTGCTGCTGTTAACTCATCCTGGGTACCAAGAAGGATCTGTATATCCTTAAAGTAAATTACTAAATTCTTTTTCTGGTTCTCTTCACTATCAGTTATCCTTTAGAGATTTTACCCATTATTGTAGTTACAGCCATCAGCTTCAGACAGCTGACTATCAAGTTTGCATTAATTTGTCACCCTTTGGATTTCTGTTGGGTGAGTGATTATTGCATTAGATCAAATATTTAGCTAGGAACCATAGCGGGGTTAGTTATTACAAATAACTTTCATCCTGTTCAGAGAAGTACCCCTCACTTGAGTGTTACTTCATTTTACTTATGTTTGACACACATAGGAGAGGATGCTCGGAGAACAGAGTATTAATTGGTAATGTCTTACAGGATAAGTAGCATTTTACTAGAAGAAGACATTATGGATGCCATTTTATTTAGTGTAATGCTTAAAATGATAAATGGCAGAAAATGTCTCTGGAAAAGTAGCCTTCAATACCAATTAAAATATTAGAATGGCATACAATAATAATGGCTGATAGCATGAAATAGTTATCTCTGAATGGCTTGAGGCTTTCATAGAAAATATATATTTTATATAATATATATTAATATATATATAATGAGAGAGAGGGAAAGAGAGAGAGAGAGAGAGAGAGAGAGAGAGAGAGAGAGAGAGAGAGAGAAGGGGGAGTCAAGCAGATATCAGCCAGCTACCGAGGAAACAAGACATGTAGAAAATGAGGTAACATCATAGCTACGTGGCAATACATAGACTAATAGAAATGGGTTAATTTAAGATGTAAGAGCTAGAAATGTGCCTGTGCCATTGGCCGAACAATGTTGTAATTAATATAGTTTCTGTGTGATGATTCAGGTCTGGATGGCTGGGAAACGAAGCTTTAGTCTCCACTTACAAACCTATGACCCTAAGATTAAGAGTTTATGTGGGAGGTCCTTCTGTTTATGTGTTGTTTTTATTGGTTAATGAATAAAGAAACCTTGGCCTGTTGATAGGACTGAACTTAGGTAGGCGGGGAAAACTGGACTGAATACTGGAAGAAGGAAGGTGGAGGGGAGAAGCCATTTATCTGCTTCCTGAGACAGATGCTGGAACTTTATCTGATAAGCTACAGCCACCTGGCAATACACAGATTAATAGAAATGGGTTAAATTAATATAAGAGTTAGCCAATAAGAACCTAAAGCTAATAGGCCAAGCAGTGATTTAATTAATACAGTTTCTGTGTGATTATTTTGGGTCTAAGCTAGCTAGGCGGCCAGGAACCAACAAGCCGCCCCCTCCTCCAACAAAGAGTCTCACACCCTTTTCAGTGATGGAGAATGACCCTGCCCATTCTTATGACTAGTTCTTGCTCTATTCCTTGGCCTTTGAATACTAACAGAAATCTCTATGCACTTGTATCGCTCCTTTTAACAACTATGGACAGCACCTCTCTGTTTACGACCTAAGGGACATTTTGGTCCATTTCAAAAACTATATAACTCGGCAATTAATGATTGACTTATTTATTTTATTATAACAAATGTGCTCCTATTTTAAAACCAAAGCATCAAATTGTTACAATGGTATAGAATTAAACTAAATATTGATAATATCTTTACTGGGTGTGGTAGACAACAGCTCTAATCCTAGCATTTGGGAGGCAGAAACAGACAGATAGCTAAATTCAAGGCCAGCCCGGTCTACCTAGTAAGTTTCAGGACAGTCAGGGCTATGTAGAGAGGCCCTGTCTCTAAAAACCAAAAAAATAACAAAAATAAGATGTTCAAAGGCTTTTTCCATATATAAACTGAGTTGGCATTAAATGAACCTAAAACATTGTTTTACTATTTCCTTTAAAGAGTTTTTTTTTTCTTTACTTTTGAGACTCCAAATTCCCTTTCAACAAGGACCTCTCCCATGAAGAATGGGACAGGTACATGCCATGGTAGAAGCCAGGGACTTGTAGGGTTAGTTTTCTCTTTCTACTATGTAGGTCTTAGTTATTGAATTCCCTTAGGCCCTTTCATTAGCCCCTGTGTTATCTTCAAGGTAATCAAATTGAAGTTTTGAAACAAACATCTTGTCTATTGTTGACAGATTTACTTTCTGTGGTGTAAAAGATCAGTTTCATGATATTCTGGTACTTCTTGGTATTTACAAAGAGAATTTTGTTTCAAGAGGGTCCAACAGATAGGATTTTTCTTAAAATTTTTTTAATGTTTGCTATACTGTATTAAGTTGGTTACCATTAGGTGTGGTCAAAACAGTATTAGTGTATACAAGAAGACCTAAGAAATCCAAATCCTAGTTAGAAATATCACATACACACAAATTTTAGTGTCCCTTCACTTGTGGATTTCATAATTCTTTTAGACATAAAATATTACAAATTTAATTTGTATAGACTAAGTCAATAATGTTATACTTAGTAGCTGTTTAAATTTAGAGTTTTATATTAATGAGGTGTTCTTTCTCTAAACAGGAGAAAGTACCCACCACCTTCCACCTGTGAAAGCCCCTCTTCAAACAAAGAAGAAAATAATAAAACATTGTTTTCTTTGTGGAAAGAAAACAGGACTGGCCACCAGCTTCGAATGCAGGCACGTGTCCCTGGAGAAACTCAGAGGCTTTCTTTGTAGGGACTCAGCATGGGGATTATGTAGAATAAAACAATGTTTATATGACCATTTACGATATCAAGATGATGTTCTAGTAGCGACCTCAGATGAATTCATAATTGGAGAGAGAGAGAGAGAGAGAGAGAGAGAGAGAGAGAGAGAGAGAGAGAGAGAGAGCTCATCAGTTTCCAAAAGGCATAAGTAGAGATTGCACTGTCATTGAACCAGGACATTTAAGCCAATTGGTTTGTTTGAATGTGGTTTGGAAGAGCCCTTCCTTCTAGATTCTATTTTAAGTTCAACCAAGTTTAACCAAAATTGACATTTACTATATATTTTAACATTTTGTACTGTTATTTCAAAACATATGGATATATATACTTAAAATGGTTTTTTTTTCATAAATATGTCTTTATTATTTATTAGCAATGATTGATATCTGCTGTTAGTGTGAGGATAAACATTGAAAAGAATTTTGTCCTTTTAGAGTGTATTCTGCTCATATAAAAATAACATTTTTTTGTTTTACACTCTCTCATGTCATTGCTTTTTGTTAGTTTGCAGATTTTGTTTATTTTACAAGACAGAGTCTCATGTAAACGTGGCTGCCCTAGACCTTGTTATATACACCAGGCTGGTCTTGAATTCACAAAGATCTGATTGCCTCGCCCTCATCCTCCTGCTTAGATTAAAAGCATATAGCACCATGCCCAGCCATAAACAGCTAATTTTTATATAGCCTAATTTTCTCATGAAACTTCATTTCTTAGAATTCAAATTTACTAAGTGTAAGAGATATGATGGACATGTTACCAGCTTTTCAGTTTTTCTTTTACTTCATAAAGATATATACCTGTCATCCGTAAACAGTTACCGTGTTCTTTTGGGGGCTTTATACTCATGAGTGTAACTGTCAGTGCTGACATTTCTGAGGAGCCCCCAGGCTTTTGTTGTACTACCTGAAGTCACTCTCCTCCTCTTAAGGAGATGAGCCCTCTATGGAAGCCCGCCTATTCACATGAACTTTGTTTGTGCTCTAGATGTGGAAACAACTTCTGTGCATCTCATCGCTATGCAGAAACTCACGGCTGTACCTATGACTACAAGAGCGCAGGGAGGAGATACCTGCAGGAGGCGAACCCTGTGGTTAATGCACCAAAACTTCCCAAAATCTAACTCTCCTCTGCGCTTTCCTGCTCTGCCTGAGGAATCCTATTATATTGACAGAAGAAATATTGTTTAGACTGCATTATTTTTGTTCGACTCCAAAAGATTTGCCAAATAACAAGAGCACACGGTGCTCACTGTTGGAGAATGAAAATGCCTATTGTATTGATGTCTTTTTTCTTTGGTGAATCAAAAGTTTTAAAAGTAGTTTTAAAAACTTTACACTATAATGATTTAGTTTTGTTATTGCATGTCTGTGTTAAATATTTTATTTTTGAGATTGGAATTATTTATTAGACAAATCTTCAAAAGACACACTTTAAGGAGTTACCATTGGCTGTGTACCCAGGCTTCCATGTTGTACAGAAATGAGTTCTGTAATGGCTCTGTTCAAACTGAGCATGTTTTGTCCTTTTTTTCTTTCTTTTCTTGTGGGGATGGGGTAGATGGGAGTTTTTCTTTTTATAAACCCCAAGTGTGAAAGTTTATGCAGTTTACTAGCAAGTTCTTTTTTAAAGAACAGTTGTTTTTCCAGTGTGATTTTTAACACATATATTTCTTCCAAATTCAGATATGCATTCATATATGTATCCATTCTGTAGAACACATCATGTTAATATAGTATACATTTCTTAAAATACTACTTTTTAAATGGTAGTTTTAAAATAACAGTATATTTCTTGTTGCCATTGAAAACAGAATCCAACTTTTTACTTTTCAAAAATGGCTATATATATATATTTTTAAAAGTCTCACAAACTTGAGACTTTTATTTTTCTTACATATTGAGTGCTTTATGAGGGAAAATAATATTCGAATAAATATTCAACTTCAAAATGACTTTATTTGATTATTTGCAATACATTTTCTTTTAGAAAATACTTAGGTAAATCAGTGATTTTGTATACTTGGGGAAAATGACAGCCAATATGAAAGGATTATTTTCAGGTCTCAGGATCATGTTCCTTAGGTGTCATCTATTTTCCATTCAGGACTTTGGAAGGCCACTGAAGTTGATGCCTCTGATCTCCTATAGGGATTCCTGGATGTCATTTTGGTACTTCATAGACCGCTTACTCCAGTGAGAGTTGCCTGGAGAACTCATGATGCTCTCCCCTTGTTGCAGTGACCGTGCTACTCCGTAGACTACGATTCTGTTGTGCCTGTAGCTTACAGCCTGCACTACAGGACCGTCCACGAGTCGGCAAGGGCCTGGAGATCGACACACAGACAGAGAGATGGGCCATCCTTGAATTCCCCAAGAATGCCCCCTTTATTGTGTTCCAGGGCAGCTTCTATAGGTATCCTTAACTGATAACTATACCCCAGCCAAACCCACCAGAAACCACTCCTGAAGGTCTCATGCTCAGAGCAGTTGCAAACACAGGAAAACAAGTTTTTTTTTTGCTCAGAGCAGCTGCAAGTATAACAAATTGTTTACAAGAAATTCAGGGTCTGGGGATCCACAGTCCCCAACACCACACCTTGTTTCTTGTAAGAGACTGAATACTGATGGACAAAGATGCTCTTAGGTCTATAGTAAAAGAATGGTTAAAAATGTCCTAGAGGAGCCTTGAAATCAGAGGCAGAAAGCATGCTCTTTGTTTGATTTGTTCTGATTTTTGAGACGGTCTCACACTGTAGCCCAGTCAAGCCTTTGAACTCGCAGTAGCTTATTTAAGCCTCAGTCTCTCTTGTGCTAGGTGTATTTGGTTGTTTCACTCTTTACTCTTTGGGGCCTACTCCCAGCTCCCAATAAATACGTGGAGTTTTATTCTTACTTCTGAATGCCTGGCCTTAGCTTGGCTTATTTCTAGTCAGCTTTTCTTAAATTATTCTGTCTACATTTTTCCTGTGGGCTTTTTATCTTTCTCTATTCTCTACACCTTTCTTTACTTGTTACTCCATGGCTTGCTGTATAGCAGGGTGGCTGGCGCCTGACGTCCTCCTCCTCTTCTTGCTCTTCTTTTGCTTTCCTGCTTCTCCTGTTGATTCTCTCTGCCTGGCAGTCCCACCTACTTCCCTCTCTCGACAAGCCATTGGCTGGCTGTTCAGCTCTTTATTAGACCAATCAGGTATTTTAGGCAGGCAAAGTAACACAGCTTAACAGAGTTAAACAAATGCAACATAAAAGAATACAACACATCTTTGCATCATTAAATAAATATTCCACCACATAAATGAATGTAACACATCTTCAACTAATACTCCACAACAGCTAGGATTATAGGCTTGAACTATCACACCTTGATGAAGCTGTGCTTGTATGTGATGCATACATGTGAGTGTATGAGTGTACTCAGAGGACACGTGTCGAGAGGCCAGAGCAGGATGTCAGGTGACCTGGGCCAGTAGGCCATGCTTCAGTGCCAGGGCCCTAAATGGGATGGGTAGGAGATGAGATGGTGAAGAAGATGGGGACACTGGGTCAGGAGGTCTTAAGGCAAGCAAGCTTCTTAAGTGTACAGCATCGTATGTCCTGTATCCAGGGGAGAAATGGGACCAAGTTAGTGGTAACTATCATATAATGGGACAAAGTCAGCAGGAAGCCAGTCAAGCAATGTTGTACAAAAGGGAGCACAGGTTATCTCAAGTGCATCACAGACTGAGTCCATCGTGGCCGTCGGACTGATTACTCCAGTCTCTCTTGGGAGTGGACAGAGCCAAGTTCTTAAGAACCAAAACCTTGACTTCTTAAGCCCTGGCCACCAGACCCAGACTGGACCTTGCCAAGTCTACTCATAGGCAAGGACACGGAACTAGGTTCCCTTTGTCCTCTCACTGGGGCCTCTGAGAATGCCTTGGATCCCTGAACAGCCAGGTGTTCCTCTGTTACATCACTCTCCACCTTACTGTTTTGAGACAAGGTTTTGCCATTTGGGCTGGCTGGCTGGTTAACCAGCTCCCAGGATCCGCCTGTCTCTGCTCCCTGCACCCCTCTCAGTGCTGCGGTTACAGGCCTCTGTAGCCATGCCCAACTTTTCGCATGAACTCAGTTCCTCATGCTCACTTGCAATACAGAGCACTCGTAATCACTGAATCATCTCCCTAGGCCCTGAAAGGCATGTTTGTAAAGATGAATAAGTAAAGGTTAATGACAAATACTTCACTTATCAATGAGATTGTCTTTACTCTCTTATTCAGTAATAAATGTGGTTTGGAAAGATAAAAATTAAAAACTCCTATGTTAGGTTACTGAGAAATGAAACAAAGCCTATTTATGGTATAAATATGAATACCTAGGTCAGACTGGGATATATGCTCTGTGTACTTTTGATTCATAATTATTAGTAGAGGTAATTCTTATTATAAGTTTTATTAATGGTTTGGGTCAAGGTTGCATCATTTTTTGTCTGATACTAGGGATGAAACCTGTAGCCTAAGCAAGCCCCCTACCACTGAGCCACATCCCAGCCCACAGTTGAGTTGGTTTGCTAGTTTCTGAGTCATTTGGAGATGGAGCACTTTAGTTCAAAAAATGTTATCATTATTGAGAAGAATTTTAGAGACTACAGACAGACCTGTCTTTGTTTCAGTGATGAGGAGTGTGCCCTACAATAAATGAACTACTGTTTCACACAACTATATAACTTATCAAATGCTTTTAAATCTCAATACATTTTATATTCAGTTTTTAATTTGTAAAGGTAGAACATATTTGGTTTAACAGCATTGAAGGTCTTTGTATTCTTAACTTTTTGTTGTTTTGATTTTTCAGACATGATCTTACTCTGTAGCTCAAATCGACCTGAAACTCACAATGTAGCCTTAACTGGCTTCAAACTGGTCTTTCTGCCTCAATTTCCTGATATTTTAAATTTTTACCTATGTAAAATATTCCAAATTACACTTAGGATCTGGGGATGTAGCTCAGGTGCTGGAGTGCTTACTAGCATGCACAGAGTCCTGTGACTGATGTGATGCTACACACTTGGAACCCTAGCACTGGAGAAGTGGGGCTGTAAGGTTCACCTGCATCCCTGGCTTACATAGTCAGAGACCAGCTGGGCTCCATGAATCTGAATGTAAAAATCCAGTAACCATTATGTCTAGTGCAATTTAATCATTCAGTCATAGGAAATTAAAATGTTCACTTATATGTTTTATATTAGTACTTCTGAAGTAATAACGATGGTCATTTCCTCTTAGAACTAATAGGGTTTGAAGCCACCATTATTTTGTATCCAGGAGTGATGTGGGAGTGATTTCTTATTAATAAAGAAACTGCCTAGGCCCCTTGATAGGCCAACCCTTAGGTGGGTGGAGTAAACAGAACAGAATTCTGGGAGAAAGAAGCTTAGTCGAGGAGTCGCCATGGTTCTCCCACTCCAGACAGATGCAGGTTAAGATCCTCCCTGGTAAGCCACCTCATGGGCTACACAGAATATTAGAAATGGGTTAGA
>NW_026067943.1:6054663-6068412 GCF_014885135.2 Alexandromys fortis
ATAATCATTATGATACACATACATATATATTGTGTACACACACACTAGTCAGCACTTTAGATACTCTGTAGTGCTGTGTATAGTCGCAGGTGAAAAATGTGGGATAACACATTAACTCAGTGCTCCTACTTTTTCAGCGTAGTGGTTTGCTTGGGTTCTCATAACCAAACACCGCAGACTAGGCAGCTTAAGGGGCAATTGTGCGAACGCAGTTCTGGTGCCTGCGCTATGTGTAGGTCCAACAGGGTCCATCTGAAGAGGGTTCTAGCTTGCGTGTGGACTGCCTTGTGTACTTCACGTAACTTTGATGGGTATGTATGTAATCTAGGTGAGGGTACATGGGAAAGGAGCTCGAAAAGAACACTGCAGTGTCTAATACACTAGTCCAGGCAAAATTTGGGCCCCCAATAATGGGATAATTGAGAGGGAGGAAGGGTGGATATGGGAGCAGGGAAGAAGTTATCCTAAGCAAGGGAGCCATTTTAGGGTTGGCTAGAGTCTTGGCTCTAGAGGGGTTCCCAGGTGTCCAAGGGGATTTCCCCAACTAGTTCGGTGGGCAGCTGAGGAGAGGGTGCCTGAACTGACCTTATCCTATAGCCACACTGATGAATATCTTGCATATCATCATAGTACCTTCATCCGGCGATGGATGGAGATAGACACAGAGACCCACATTGGAGCACTGGACTGAGCTCCCAAGGTCCCAATGAGGAGCAGAAGGAGGGAGAACATGAGCTAGGAAGTCAGGACCACAAGGGGTGCACCCACCCACTGAGACAGTGGGGCTGATCTAATGCGAGCTCACCAAGGCCAGCTGGACTGGGACTGATGGAGCATGTGATCAAACTGGAATCTCTGAACATGGCGGACAATGAGGGCTGACTGAGAAGCCGAGGACAATGGCACTGAGTTTTGATTCTACTGCATGGACTGGCCTTATGGGAGCCTAGTCTGGATGCTCACCTTCCTAGACCTGGATGGACAGGGGAGGACCTTGGACTTCCCACAGGGCAGGAAACCCTGACTGCTCTTAGGATTGGAGAGGGAGGGGGAGGGAAATGGGAGGAGGGGAGGAGGTGGAAATTTTTAAAAAATAAAAAAAGTAAAAAAAAAATTGGGCCCCTAATATGATCTGATTTACTCTTAATTACTTCCTTATTCCTAATAAAACCATGCTGGGGCTTAAAGCATCAATATGAATTTTGGGAAGAGACATGAATTCATTCCATAATGTTCCACTATTGGCCCCATGAAATTCATGTTCCATGTAAAAATGTAAATGAAAAATTCTATCCTAACAGTCCCACATCTTAACTTTTCCCATTAGACTTGATAGCCCAGTCTTATTTAAATACCATCTTAATCAGGGAAAGGTAAGACTGAGTCTGATTCATCCTGAAGCAAAATTCCTTCCCAGCTGTAAACCTACATGCAAAATCAGGAAACTTTATGCTTCCAAAATCCAACAATGGTCAGCCGTAGGATCAACAGCACTACTGCAAAAGGAAAGCCCAGCAAGGGATGACAGCTGCCTAAAGCAAGCCCTAAACCTAGCAGGGCAAACCCCGTTAGATTTCAATGCTCAAGAAACGCCCTTTGTGATCAGATGTGTTCTGATCCCCCTCAGTTAGCAATTGTCACCCTTATTGAAGTGCATCGTGGTCTTTTCCCTGAGGCACTGGACAGTGGACTCTGGCAGGGAAACACCCAACCTTGGAAATGGAAAAATAATAAACCCTGAACCCTGAGCATATGGTGAAATAAACTTCCTTGCGAACTTTGACTCACAGTTGGGAGACATTTTAAATTGGTTTTTACAGTGTCGAGATGGAACCCAAGATCTTGAGCATCCTGGCCCTTGAGCATGCTGGGCAAGGAGCACCGTTCAGCTACACCACAGCTCTTGCCCTCTTGTTGGAGAGTTTCACTTTGCACCCTAGCCTGGAATTCTCAATCCTGCTTCAGTTTCCCAAGCACTAGGATCATGAGAAAGCTCAAGACTTCCTGAGATATATCAAGTAATAGTGATAGGATTTCTGTGTTGTGTATTCTGTGTTGGATGCGTTTTCTCATTTGGTTAGAACTGTTATCCTAGGGAACACTGATAGGCAGTTTTGCTGGTTGTTGTTTTAAGAATAGTGTTAGTGGTCAGGCTGTTCTTTGAGCTGAATTACTCCAAGTTGGTAAGCACCAGTTTTCTGAGTTACTTCATTTTGATTGAAAACGGTAGAGAAGAAAGATGTGACATTTTGTTTGGGCAACTGAATAATCAACAGAGGTTACACATGCAGAACTGATTGCAAAAAACGAACAGCTTCACGATACAGTCGTGAGCCACAGCCTGGTAAATTTATTCATGCTGATTTGTGAGCTTTACGCATCAAATGCACACGGACACACACCATGTCAACCCACCTTATGAACACCAGGCATGGGTAGGTTGGTGCACACACTTGTTGCACCAGCTCTAGTGAGGTGAATTATTCTGGAAGATTTTGAGCTTGACTCTGTCTCAAAAACTAGGTATGTGAGCTTATCAAACACCAGATAACAGATGGTGTGATCTTCTTCCTCTGAAACACATCAGAGGGAAAGGCGTCTAAGTGTGACCTGGCAGCAGTGCTGACTCTTCATCTGTCAAGCGGCTTGGCCTCTGCCCAGCATCTTCATCCCTCCCTACTGTGCCCCGTGTCTCAGCAGCACGCCTCGGTTGTGCTGATTTGAAAGTGCTCTCTTCTCAGTCATTCAGACTCTGACTCATCTGTACCTTAGCAGCTCAATACCGTGACACATCCCGGATGGTAGGTAGAGCTCCTCACCGGCCCGCCTCAGGTGTGTATGTATGGGTTCTTTGTGCAGACTTCTAAATTCCTACAGTCCTGCAGCCCTTTCAGCCTCCCTGCCGTCAGTCAAAAAAAACCCCTTGTGATAGGTGTGGCCCTGCTTATCAAGTGAGCCCAGGAGTCTTGGTAAGGTCATAGTAGGGAAACTGATGTAGCCTGTGTGTGTGCTGCCACTCAGTAATTCTGAAACCGGAGGAAGACCTCAGCTTGCTCAGCACAAACACATAAGTATTTTTCACTCAGTCTTTTCCGTTTGAGGTGTGACCCAAATAACTTATTCTGCCCCTCTCTCTTTAAAAACAAAACCAAATTCATTGAAAACATTTTCAAATCATTCTTCTGGATTTTTTTTTTGTTTTTGGTCAATCTTAATACCTTGAGATGTTAGGAGTCTTCAACTATTCAGAGATTTTATAGGGAGCTAGGAAGTCAGACTAATTAGCCTTCACGGAGTGGAGCTGGCCCCTAATTTATAAGTACTCCATAGCTGGGCTTTATCAGATTCATTCTCATGCTTATCCAGTGCGTCTCAGATCCAGATGACTGTAATGAGTGTTGGTTATTTTGTGATAAAATAGACTGGTAGAGTTTGTTGCAGTACAAAGATTTTGAGTAGCTCACCAGGCCATTCTCTAACAGTGATTGCCACAATAGGAAGGGGAAATGGGTAGAACTGTGCAATGAGCAGCAGATGATGCCCGGCCTACTGGAGGACTCTGTTTGGTTGAAGCTTCTCAAATAAGAATTAGCTAGGATAAAAGGGTAATAGGGGCGAGACTTAGGATAAAAAGCATGCTTTCAAGAGGGGCACGCCTTTAATCCCAGTGCTCAGGAGGCAGAAGCAGGCATACCTCTAAAGTTTAGGCCAGTCTGGTCTCTATAGCAAGTTCCCAGACAGATAGAGCTATACAGAGAAAAAAAAATATATATAGGCTCAAAAACCACCCCCCCCAAAAAAAAAGAGGATTCTTTTTTTCTTAGATAGACTTCACGTCTCTGAGGAGAGATGTTTTGCTGAGTGGCATTTCCCTTATGAGAATGCAACTACAAGAGAATCGGGAAGTTAAAGGATTGTTGCTTTTTCTGTTTAAGTAGCTTCAAACGAATTTAGAAATGGACACAGCATTGTTTAGCTACAATATTTGCTATAGGTAATTATATTTCAAGAGAGAAGAATGTAAAGTTTATAGAAGCAAAATATAAAGAAAACTCTTCCAATGAAGAGAGTACAGCAGACTAGATCATCCACAAAGTGTATGCCCATGCCAGGCAGTGATGGCACACACCTGTAATGCTAGCACTCAGGAGGCAGAGGCAGGTGGATCTCTGTGAGTTTGAGGCCAGGCTGGTCTACAGAGTGAATTCCAGACAGGCTCCAAAGCTACAGAGAAACCCTGTCTCAAAAAAGAAAAAAACAACAAAAACAGTGTATATCCAACCTTTTAAGAAGAAAATGCTAGTTGGTTGGATGTACTGGTGCAAACCTGTACTGCCATCTACTCAGGAGGCTGAGGCAGGAGAATCATTTTCTCAGTGGTGAATGAACATTTACTCAAGTTTGCATGACTACCCTCAACAATTATCTCTAAGGGGACTTGACAAGGCCACTCCAGGGTTTGATGAAGAAAAGAATTTTAGGAATGGCCAGTTTGAAGCAGAGTTGAGAATTAAAGCTATTGTAATATAGATTTAATTATGGGGTTTAGGAAAAATGAGATCTTAGTATATACAAGAGCATGGGTGTTGGCTTCTCTGAGTGAGGGTTGCAGGAATTAAGACATAATGAACTGTTTAGAGACAGTGGCAACTGTCTTGCATTTGTCATATATACAGCTTTGGTGTCTCTCAAGTTATTTTTCAAATAGTTGCTAAGAAACTTTTCTTTGATAAATGAGGGGAGGTGGCTTAAATGCCTTGGATGAGATTTGATAAAGTAAATTAGGTTGATTGCCCAGGCTTTAGTGCTTGTCTTCTCCCTGTAAATGGGGGATCTGGTGAGAGTCCTAGAAAAATGTAGGTTTATAGCTGAGAAGAGGTGAAGACCTCAGTAACCATTGAGGTGAAATCTCAAGCAAGAGACTTCACGCGGTGAGGAGGTCCTGTTCCCTGCCCCCATATTTTCCTGTCTTTATAGCCTTTCTGATTTCCTTCTGAATCTTAAGGGATTCAGAGGAAGGAGGGTCCACTTTTCTATATTTCCTTCAGACTTAATAGGGATTCTGAGGCTACCTATCCAAGAATCAAGTCTCAGCATGTCTGGACTAAGGGACTGTGTATGTATGATCTTGCTTGGAGATTGAAGCCAGCAAATCACATAAACAGTAACACACATAGTACATTGTTAGGACTAAGATTAGTGCTCAATATAGTAAGCCTTAGGGGCTGGAGAGATGGCTCAGAGGTTAAGAGCACTGGCTGCTCTTCCAGAGGTCCTGAGTTCAATTCCCAGCAACCATATGGTGGCTCACAACCATCTATAGTGAGATCTGGTGCCCTCTTCTGTCATGCAGGCATACCTGCAAGCAGAACACTGTATATATAATAAATAAATGAATAAAATAATTTAAAAAACCCTTGTCTGGAAAAAGCCCCCCCCCACCAACAAAAAAGTGTCCACTGACAGGGATTGAAGATGTAGCTCAGCCTGGGCAAATAGAGAGTTTCAAGGAAACCTGGGCTATAATGATTTAAAAAAAAAAAAGCTGAGCGGTGGTGGCACGCCTTTAATCCCAGGACTCAGGAGGCAGAGGACAGGCTCCAAAGCCACAGAGAAGCCCTGTCTTGAAACCATATATATAGTAAGCCTCTTTGTCATGTGTGCTAACCATGATGCTAATGAATTCAAATTCAAGGCAGAGTTGAACAGATTTAATTTGGGTCTGTAAGTCTTAGTGGTCTTAGTGAATTGAGGATATGCTGTTGCCAGAGTATCAAGTGTGATCAGGTCTTGTGGTATACCTGTCCTCATCTTACATTTTGAGTTTAAGAACGAACTCCTAAACTAAAACTTTCCACTTAAAATACTGAGAGAAATGTGTCTTTTTTTGTTATTTTTGAGACAGGATTTCTATGTAACTTTGGAGCCTGTCCTGGAACTAGCTCTTGTAGACTAGGTTGGCCTCGAACTCACAGAGATCTGCCTCCCAAGTGCTGGGATTAAAGGCATGTGCCACACTTTCCGGGCCATCTTTTAAGCTTTTAGCCGATCTCTTCTTGTTGTTAATAGCATTTCTTTTGTGTGATTATGTCTCATTGCAGTTTCTCTGAGAAGGCCTGGACACGGAGCCCCAGTAGCAGTGAGTACGCTGCATGCGTAGATCTTGGTTTCTGGTACAGTTTCTCAATGACACCGCCTTGGAGAGGAGGCTGGTCATAGTGCAGGGACAGGAAACACATAAACAGACTGCAATCCCAGAGAGTAAGGACATGACTGAAACAAAACAAAAACCCCACCATAGCTGGGCAGTGATGGCACACACTTTTAATCCCAGTACTTGGGAGGCAGACACCAGCATATCTCTGTGAGTTGGAGTCCAGCCTGTCCACAGAGCTAGTTACAGGACAGTAAGGACTACACAGAGAAACCCTGTCTTAAAAAACTAAAAATGAATGAATAAATAAGTAAATAAGCAGATTTTTAAAAAGTCATAAATGATGTGGAATTCTCCTCTGTATGCTGTAAATACCATTGGTTAATAAAGAATCTGTTTTGGGCCTATTGCAGCATAGAATAGGGCAAGGCGGGAATTCCAAGCAGGCAGAGTCAATGAGATGCCATACAGCCACTGGAGGAGACAGATGTTGGAAGCTTACCTGTAGGCCATGACCTCGTGGTGATGCACAGATTAACAGAGATAGGTTGATTTAAGATGTAAAGGTTAGCTAGAAATATGCACAAGCTAATAGGCCAAACAGTATTGCAAATAATATTGTTTCTGTGTGATTATTTTGGATCTGGGCAGCTGGGAACGAATGAGCAGCCCCTGTCAACACATAAGTCTACAAGAATGATGACATGCCAAAAGGACACAAGAGTCACATGAATGTGCTCTAAGTGGCCACAGGCCACTCTCCACCTTTCTCTTAAGCTACAGTATCAATTCTAGAGCATTGTCAAGCTACATTCAGTAAACAGCCTGAGTCTCCAAGTTACTTTACTGGGCACCTGCCCTAGGAGATTGCTCAGCTCACTGGGTTTTATATGAGCAAGAAGTAAACCTGTTGCATCAAACCACTGAGCTTTCCGGAATTAATCTGAAACCACAGCATAATATAGTGTCAGTTAGGGTCTGAATTCTATCCCTAAATCCCTAATGTTGAAGTTCTAACCCTTAATACATTTTAATAAGACTTTTACTCTTTAGGTTTTAACCCAACACTGTTGTTTTCTGTTGTGGAACTTTGTACACTATAAATATGTATTACTCTCATTGGTTACTAAAAAAGCTGACTGGCCTATAGTTAGACAGGAGATAAAGGTGTGACAGCAAGACACAAAGGACACTGAGAGAGGAGAGTGGAGAGAGAAGAGTCACCAGCAAGACAAGGAGAGGAAAGAGGAGGTGCAAGATGAAAGAGAGGCAATGCCACATGGCAGAATGCAGATGAATATGAATGGGTTAATCATAAGAGTTAGCTAGTAATAAGCCTGAGCTATAGGTTGAGGGTTTATAGTTAATCATAAGTTTCTGAATGATTATTTTGGATTATTATAACTCCATCTATAGTCTTCTTATACAGATTATTCAAGATTTGGCCACTTAGAGCACATTCATGTGACTGTTGTGTCCTGATATGTCATCATTATTGTAGATTTATGACTTTTAAAAAATCTATCTATTTACTTATTTATTCATTCATTTTTGGTTTTTCAAGACAGGGCTTCTCTGCGTAACCCCAGAACTGTTACGGAACTAGGTTTGTAGACCAGGCTGGCCTCCAACTCATAGAGATCTGCTGGTGTCTGTCTCTCAAATGCTGGGATTAAAGGCAAGGGCCACCACTGCTTCGCTATGGTAGGATTTTTGTTTTGTTTCTTAAAATTATGTCCTTACTCTCTGGGGTTGTAGTTTGGAATTTTTCCAATTATAGAACTGTGCAAACACCTTATTCTAGAAGAAAGAATTGAGCCTTCTGATTAGCTCAAAGTTGGCCTCAAAAACACAACACAACAACAAAGGAAAACTACCCTGTCATCTAGTATTAAACCCCACCCCCTGGCCTATGAGCCAAAGTAACCAGAAATTATCCCAGGTGTTGCACTAATGGAACGCTGTCTGGGACTGCAAATAAGGGAATGTGGTGTGTTCAAGGGTGGCTCTTCCACAGCATAGTTAAGACTCAGTTATTCTTTTCTAAATTTGTTTGCTATTTTCTGTTGGTCCTTGACTTGAGACACAGTGCTAAATGCCATTATGGTCATAGAAAATTGCAGTATATTTTGTCACACACATTTTTCAGGTCAATTATATAGCTCTAAACTTGACTTGAATTCATGATCTCTGTCTTGAAAGCCTCCCAGGGGCAGAAATTACAGGTGCACATTACCATGTCAACGGGAACAGCGCGTTTTGTTTGCAATGATCCCTTAGCTGATAAGTCAGTTCCTGCTTTCTATGCTTAACCGTTTGGAGAGTTGGCTGTGATTAGTTCTAGGGTAACTGTGGTCACCTGGTTCACAAGTCACTTGTCATAATCTACAGTCTCCAGGAGGGGAAAGGCATCTCCACAAGCACAGCGCACAGGGAGGATTTAGCCAAATGCCACGAGGCTTCTTGGACTGGGCATATTGTCCAAGAATATGCTCCACTTCCTAGCAGCTTTACATGCTAAGTACAGACACTTCTCCCCCACGAGAGTTTTGTTTCCTCGTTGACAGTCTCCTACTCAGCTGGAAATGGGGACAGGAACTTGGACTCTGGGTTTGGACAGATGCATGATGTCTGTCTCCTTTTTGTCAGGACTCTGATTGATGAGGAGAGGCTTCAGACATCTTTTAGGTAGTGATGCTTGAGTTAGGACTCACTCTAGCTTTGCCCACACAACAATGCTTTCCAGCTCCGTAAAAACTCACAGATGCCTCTAGAAGCCGGAAGGCTTCGTCCCTTCCTACGGTGGGATGGTAGCTTTCCACACCCCCAAATCAGTTAACTGGCTTTTCTGCTCACCCCCGGTAGCTCTGCGCTCACGGGACACCTGCTGCTGGAAGAGGCAGGAGGAGCCTCTCAGGCTGTAACTGTGCTTTCCACAGCAAAAGAACCGCGCGGAGAAAAGCCACCATCCCATTTTCTGGAGGAATGTCGCTGTCAAGGTGGTTTACAGACACGAACCTGTTTGGGCTTTGCTTTATGTATCCAGATGCTTTGTCTCTGGACAGCCAAGTAAGCAAAGTGATCAGTAGTATAGGGAGGAACGCGACAACGAGAAAAACAGACCACAGAAAATTGTGGAGTATTGCGGGGATTTGCTCACAAGTTTCTCATGAATTAAAAAAAAAAAAAGGAACTCTTTAATGCACCGTGTAACAAAAGTTATTGTGTAAGTAAAATTGCCAGTGGCTGAAACCTCCGCTTCTGTAAGGTGTGACTTAGGAAAATCAGAATTGTAAGAAATAGATCTGGGGTTGAAGCTCGGAGATAGCTTCTCAGAGAATCCCTGGGTCCCACCAACAGTACGGGGAGGGGGAGATGTCTCAAAGAATACCAATGTAGAGGTATAATCAGAAAGAGTTAATGTGGACAAAGTAGAGTCAAATAGTCATTAATATATACATTTTTATTTACATGAACAGCAATACCTTCATGAAAATTATAATTTTGATAAATCTATATTTAGATATTCATACTGTATACAATCAGTATCTCTCTAAGGGTAGGGACTGAGAGCAAAACCAAAACAACAAAAACCGGGTTCGTTCACACAAACAAACGTTTTATCGCTTAGTTCCCGCTGCTGGCCGCTTCCATTTGCTAGCTTCCCGATCCGGGGGTGGGGGTGGGGTCCCTTCCTCTAGGCCGAGAAGGAGAAGCTGAGTGGAGTCTAAGAGCAGCCTCACCTAGACCGAGTGGTCGCCCCAGGGCCTCCGCTGCCCCGCCTTCCCAGCGCCCCAGGTCGCCCCAGCAACGCTTTTGCCTGGGGCGCGACGGGCACGTGACCGGCGCGTCACGTGACCGGTCAGTCGGCGTCCTCTGGCTGGGTGGTGTAGACTGCGCCCTGACCCAGCGTCCCTGCGGCGTCCGGCCTGTGCCATGCAGGAAGCGGGCCGCGGGTGGAGCTCGGCGCCCACCTGAGCTGCCCGCGCCGAGGTGCGGCGTGGCGGGACCGCGCGCGCCCGGCCGCCAGGGGTGTGGCTGCCCGGAGGCCGCGACAGGTGGGTGCGCGGTGGTCGCCGCCCGCGAGAGGCCGCGTGCGTGCAGCGGGGCGGGGTCGGGTCACCCGATCCGCGGACAGCCGGAAGCCTCCGGCGCTCTCAGGTGAAGCCTTCCCCTGCTGGGCTGTGAGAGCGTGCACCCGGCAGCCCCTCCTGCAGTTGCCTCTGCCTCAGTTTCCACACCCGTGATGGAAGTGTGGACTCCTGCTCTCTGAGTGCCTGACGTGGCGTCTGGAGAGTCCTGCTCAAGTAGAAGCGCTGGAGGGAAAGCGTAGGTAGGCTGCTTTGCATTTTAATCGCCGCCCTTTTGCTTGTCTTTAAACATCTGTTTTTCTTGGAACCGACTCGGATTCTCCTTCATCTTAGGCAAGTTTTTAATAGAGAACTTATTAGGGAGAAGCATAATGGCTCATCTTTTTGTTCTCACCGCCCCCCCCCTTTACAAAGAAGAAACGCTTCTCTGAAAGCCCATTTGACAGGAAAGAAAGAAAGAAAAAAAAAGAAAGAAAATCCTTTTCTTTTCATTGTCTCCTCCACTTAAGGACACACAGTGGTCACACAGTTGTCAAGATTTATTAGGAGTTGTGTTGGTTTTTGTTGTTGTAATTTGATGGTGTCTGAAGATAAATGTGATGTATGGCCCTTTCCATTATTTCTCTCTCTTTTTTTTTGTTCGGTTATGCAATTAGAGAAACAATAAGTCTATAATTTATGTCTTGGAAAAAGCCTCAGTATTTCTGATCAGTCCCCGGAGAAGCAACCGTGTGTTCATATAGTAACCCTCACATCTGGTTGCTTGACTCAGCATGGGAGTGGAGCCCTTCGTTTGGAATACTCTAACCGCGTTCTGTGAAAGAGAATGTACGAACTACACTTGCTAGAGTTATGGAATGTTGCGAACACAGTCTTTTACTAAAGGTTGAAAATCTGATGTAAGGGAGCTTTGAATTTTGAGAGATTCAGTTTGGGAGGAAAAATAACCCTGTTTGATACAGCGAATGAACGGATGCAGAGTGTGACGTCTGGAGTACAGGCAGAGGCAGTTTACCAGGAAAGTTGAAATAAAGAGCAGCGAGTACTTTCCTAACTTCTTGATTGTGGAGATTTTATTGATCAAATATATAGTGTAATTTGATGTTAGGAGGGGAAAACTGCTGGGCATGGTGGTACTTGCCTGTAGTCCTGATACTGGGAGGATGGAGGCAGAAAACACATTTTACAGTTTGTCCTTTCTGAGGGAGTGGACAATGGAGGTCTAGCATCAGTGCGACCAGGTGGGGTATGTTTTCTTTTCCAAAGCAATTCATTTTCTTGGCCTTCACTTTATGCTTAGGCAAACTGTTTTTTTGTTTGCTTGTTTATTTTTGTTGTTGTTTGATTTAGTTTTTAGCTTTTCTCTTGAGTGTGGAGATAGTGTTCCATGTGTTGGCTAAAACTAGGGTTGTCAGATAAAATTCAGAATTCACAGCTAAATATGAATTTCAGGTAAACACAAAATATGTGGGACATACCTAAACTAAAAAAAAAAAAAAACCTCATCAGTTATTTGAAAACAAGGATTAACTCTTTACTTGCTTGTTGTTGCTAAATACAACTGCTTTAGCTCCAACGTATTTGTCTCATTTAAATTAGCACTGTGAGAAAATTAGCCCAAGGCCTGGGATGGAATTGATTCTCTTGTTAAGCTTCACTATCGGGAGCTGCAGTTGTGGCTCTGTAGCAGGGAGGGCTTGGCACACAGGGGCCTTTGTCCAGTCTCCAGTGCCAAACAAATGAAATGAAGAGACAGAATAAAACAATGAAGAATCCTCTTCACCCTCAGTTGGACCCTCTACTTGAAGGGCATCACTTCTTTACGTGAGTTCTGTTTCCTATTTTTCCTCGACTAGACGTTCTGTGTCTTTGCTTTTATTTCTAGGGATTGAACATAGGGTCTCATACATACTAGGCAACATCTCCACCACTGATTCACAGCCCACAGTCAGTTATGTTTTAATTTCACATGTGAGTACTGTATTTACATTATCTCCCCCCCCTTTCCATTCCTTTCTTGTGCCCTCCAACTCCCTCTGAAATTAGTGACCTTTTAGTCTTTATTATTGTTACACACACACACACACACACACACACACACACGGATACAACTTGTTGAGTCCCTTTCATGTTGCTTATATGTATGTATGTTTAAGCCTGACCACTTGAGGTTGGAGGATTGGATCACCTGTCAGGGAGCTTGTTCCTGGAGGAGACTGATTTGCCCTCTTAGTAGCCATTAATTTCCTGCAGCTCTTCATCCAAAGGTGGAGCCTGGTAAAATCTCCCCCATTCATGTTGGCACGTCAGAAGGTGTGGTCATTGTTCAGGTCTTGTTTAAGAAACCATACCAGGTTTTGCGGCTGCTGCTTCCCTGTCGCATACAGAAGATACCGCCTTGCAGCGGACGTCCTGACGTCCTGGTCGTTCAGCTCCTCATCTTCCCACCCTCTCTGCTGATAGCTTCCCTGAGCCTTCGTTGGAGGGGGCTGGCTACACCCTCGTCAGTTGTTCTCTGCGTTTTTCTCAGTTGTGGCTTTCTGTAATGGTTTCTGTGTGTCTTGCTCAGGGTTGAGGGTGACACTTGTTTGTGGGCACGAGGATGAGTATTTACTGTGCAGTTAGAAGTCATGCTGATTTACTACAGTAGGTTCTCCTCTAGGATCCATGAGTCAGGGGTGGTTGGCTAGACTTACGATATGAGACTTTTGCCTTATACGGCGCCTTAGTCACTTTGCTATTGCTACAAAAAGACATTGTCATGACCAAGGCAACTTGTAAGAGAAATCACTTAATTGGGACTTGCTTATAGTTTCAGAGGGTGAGTCTGGGACCTTCGTGGTGGGAAGTATGGCAGCAGGCAGGCATGGCACTCACTGGAACAGTAGCTGAGAGCTCAGATTTCATCCACAGGCATGCGGTGGGTGTGGCTAGGAGTGGGTAGACTGGCTGACTAGGCCTGGTGTGTGCTTTTGAAACCTGACTGTCCAGCCCCAGTGGCACACCTCCTCCATCAAGGCCACACCTCTTAATCCTTTCCCAAATAATTCCACCAACTAGGGACCACACATTCAAATATCTGAGCCTATATGGGGTCAGTTCTCACTCAGACCACCACAGCCACTTTTGCACCTTTTGGGATATACTGCCTTTCTGGCCATTGTTGCAGTGTAGGTGGTACAGCGGAGTGGGATTTTGGTCATTTTCTCCACTGGAAGACTGCCCAGCTCCTTCCAGGACAGTGAGAGCTGCTCTTTAAGGAAGCAGTTTCTAGGTCGTATCCAACTCGATTCCTCCAAGCGCTGTGTCTGAACTACATGCTGTCATCAGCAAACTCTGGGAGCAATGGCAGTAGCGCTACTGTGTTGTTTTGGGAGTCTCTCAACTCCCAAGGGATTCTTGGATGACTGATCCTCTAGTTTCTGGTACGTGGTCTATAGTGGCACAGCTTCATTTAAATGAATACACACACATGCACATACATTTATATATATATATATATAT
>NW_026067943.1:6068481-6107020 GCF_014885135.2 Alexandromys fortis
ATATATTATGTGTAATTTTAAGTAGACATAAAATGTCCTGCTTCCCTGCGGCTTTTTCAAACATCCTTGATATGATTTCTCTCTCCGCCAGCCTCTCCCTGTGTCTTGTTCTAGTTTTCCGGCATGGTTTGTTGAAAACACTGCATTTTCTCTATTATGTATAGTGCGTTGATCTGCATTTCTGTTTTTGTGCCAGGCCCATGGTGGTTTTTTTTTTTTTTTATAATAGTTCTATAATATATCTTGAAGTTTGTTGTGGCAATCTCTCTAGCTATCCAGGGTCTTTTTTGGGTCAGTATGAATTTTAGGATTTTTAAAATTTCTGAGAAGGATTTCGTAGGGATTTTGATTGAGATTACAACGAATCTTTGAATTGCTTTTGATAGGATGGTGAATTTCACAATATTAATTCCACCATCTATGAGCGTGGGAGGGCTTTCCACTTTCTAGTGTACTTCTCCTTCTCTCTATTTTGAGATCTAAAGTTGTTGCTGCAGAGGTCTTTGCTCTTTGCTTAGGTTTATTCCTAGATATTTTACTTCCCTTGAGGATAATGGGATCGTGCCCAGGATCTCTTTTCTAAGTAATTGTTGTAAGAAAGGGTACTGAATTTTGTAAGTTGATTTTGTATCCAGTCATTTTGCTGAAAGTGTTGATTATTTCTAGAAGTTTACTAATGACATTTCTGGGATCTCCTATGTATAATGTATCATCTGCAAACCAGTAATATGAACTCTTTCCTTCTTAGTGTCCCTTTAATTTCTTTGTCTTGCTTTATTGTTTTAGCTAGTGCTTGGAGCTCTGTGTTGAAAAGGAGTGGGGATAGTGGGCTGCACTGTCTTATTCTGATTTTAATATATTGTTTCGAGTTTTTCTCCATTTAGGGTGATGTTGACTTCATATTAGTTTTAATTTGAAGTCTTATTTTGTCATATTAGGATAGGGCCACTTGGTTTGCTTCCTGGTCACATACGCATAGAAAATTGCGTGTGTTTACTTTGTATTGCTGTGATAACCACAAGACCAAAAACAACTTAAGAAGAAAAGGATTTATTTTGGTTTACAGCTTAAAGTCCATTATGAAGAGAAGTCAGGATAGGAAGTCAAGGCTGGAACCCGGAGTCAGGAACTGAAACAGAGGCTTTGGAGCAGCGCTGATTACTGGCTTGCTTCTGTGGCTTGCTCAGCCTGTTCTATGATAGCATTCAGGACTACCTGCCTAAGGGTAGCACTGCCCACAGTGGGCTGGACTCTCCCACATCAGTCATTAATCAAGAATAAGCTCCATAGACTTGCTTATAGGCCAATCTGATGGAAACATCTCCTCAATAGAGGTTCTCTTCTCAAATGGTCAAGTTGACAAAACACTGAGCTGTTCAAATATTTTTTTCATCCTTTCGCTTTAAGGTGATTCTTATCTTTGAAAGTTAGATATTTCTTGTAGACAGTAGACAGACAGATTTTGTTTCTTAATCCATTTAACAAACCTGTGTCTTTTAGTTGGCAAATCGGGTTATTAATGCTTTAAGTTGTTGTTTTAAAGGTGTTTGTTGATGACTGTCCCCTTAGGGTAGGGTTGTTCATTGGTTTTGCTGTTTGTGTTCTTAGTCCTCTCTTGTGTTTCAGTAATTATAGTTTCGTTTGTTTTCTTTCTGTATTCTTGGGTATGCTTATTCATCTCTTCAGTCCTAAGTATTGCTTCTAGTATATTCTGTAGGGTTGGTTTGTTGGGAATGACTTGCTTTATTATTTTATGTGGATAAATGTTTGGCTGCATATATGTCTGTACACCATGTGTATGCCTGATGCCCGAAGAGACCAGAAGAGTGCATCATTTCCCTTACAATTAGTGTGGCAGAGATGTGAGCCACCATGTGAGTGCTGGAAACTGAACCTCAAAGCATCCAGTGCTCTCAACTGCTGAGCCGTCTCTCCCATCTTCATATTGATTTCTTTAAGTCTGTTTGTATATGGAAGGTTTTCTTTCTCCTTTAACCCTGACAGATAGTTTTACACCAGTCTAGGTTTGCGTCCTTGGTCTTTTAGAACTTGAAGTCCATTTCTCTAGGCTCTGGTGGCTTTTAAGTTTTTCCATTGAGAAATCAGCTCTTGCTCTGATGTTTTTTTCTTTATGTGTGACTGTTGTTTCTCTCTCTCTGTCTTTTCCCAGTACACTCTTCTTTTTCTGTTCATTAAATAATTTCACTATAATCTGCTGTGGGGAGTTCCTTTTCTGTTCATGTCTTGGTTTATTTGAGTGTGTCTTTCCTTAATGGGGGGTTGTTTGGTTGTTTTGTGAATTTGTTGAAGATCTGGTCTGTCTGTACAGTTTACCTGGGAGTTTTGTTCTTCATCTATGCCTATAATTAGAAAATCTGGTCTTTTTGAGGTGCCTAACATTTTCCTGTGTTCTTTGTATGTTTTTTATTTTTATTTAAACTTTTAATAATTTTTGATTGAGTAGTTCGATTCCACCATATCTCCAAGTCCCAGTAATCTTCCTTCTCCTTGATCCCTCTTCTTCTAGAGAGTTTTCTAGCTGTGTTACTGAGTTTCATTTCAGTTTGTGTTCTCGTCAGTGTTTTTTATCTCTTTACTGAAATTAGTTTTCAAATCCTGAATTGAACTTGTCACTTCATTAAGGCATATATATGGTTCTTGGCCATCACTTAGGTATATATTGGAATGCTCTTTAAATTCATGGAGACCCCTTCCCCATCATCTTTAAACTCCTTTGACTTCTTTGATAAAGTTTGTGATTGTCTTTTTAAATTCTGTCCTGGACTTCACCTATGTTTGAGGGGGACATTATGTCATGGCCTTTCATATTGCTTGTTTTTTTTTGTTGTTGTTGTTGTTATGACCTAGGCATGTAGACATTTTCTTTGGTTCTATGTCTGAAGTGGGATTGTAGCCTGATGCAGAAGCTGGTTGACTGGAACCAGTGCATAGATTTCTTGATTGAGGATAGCCCAGGAAGAGGTGGTGCATGATCTATGTGCCTATGTCTAGGCCTGCTGGAGTGGAGTAGGTCAGAGGCTGGTGAGTGGCAAAGAGACCAGCATCTTTTTTTTTTTTTTTTAATGAAACAGGACCTTCCTGTGTAGGCCAGGCAAGCTCAGACTTAATATCCTCTGCCACTGCTTCTTGTCTTAGCTCTCCAGTGCTGAGTAACAGGTGTACACCTCCATGCCTGATGCACTGTTAACTTTCCTCTTACCGGGCTGTGTTTTCATGTAGTTGGATTGCTTCACTTTCCTATTAGCAGGGTCAGAGAGTTCTGTTATCCTGTCTGTGTGCTCACTGCTGTTTACGATAGGAATCAATTATCTAATGGAGGTCCAGTGTCAGTGTGTCTGAAGAACTCTTACACACCAGCAAGACAGCAGTAAGGACCTTGTACTGTCTGATTCTGCCACTGGCACGCCAGCCTCAACAATGTAAACAGAGAGCTCAGCAGAAGAATAAGCAGAGGATTTGAATGAGTTTTTCTTCAGACAAGACAAACAAACGACCAATAAACAAAAAATGCTGAAGGCAAATGCAAATAGAGATCTCGATGAAGATGTACGATGTAATCAAAAGTCTAACTTGGCTAGAATTCACTAACAAGGTGAAGAAGTCAGTCCTCATGAACCCCCTCCCATTTTACAGTGAAGTACTACATCACCTACTAACATGACTAAACTTTTAAAAAGATAGATCCTGGGAGGGGCGTGGTCAGGGGGAATGTGAAACAGTCCGGCAGTTTCTCCAGTGCCTACGTACAGGGGTACACCATGGCTCTGCAGCTGCACTCCCAGGTAATATACCCATGAAGAATGTAAATGTGACCATGCCAACCCTACACATAAACCCGTGTTATTTAGAATAGCTCAGGAGAGACAACGCAAACTTCCCAGCTGATGGAGGGAGGATTGGCAGCTCAAGGCTAGTCTGATGGTATAGTGGAACCTCATCCCCAAGAAGGAAAACTGTGGGGAGAAGATGGCGTGGGTACTCGTGCAGAGTCTGTTTACGTCTTTCTGTTGGTGAGAGTTTAGTGTGCTCCAGCTTTTCCCTTTTATAACGGTGCTGAACTGACCATTCTTGTATATATGTCTTTAAACATTTGTGGGATTATTATTCCCTTATGGAGCCTTGGAACAGGGCTGTCTGGTTAAAGAGGACTTGCGTTGGGTCGTGAGAACTGTTTGCCTTATGTTTAGTGAAGCTGTGCTTCCACTGACATGTAGGTGCTCTGTACGCCTGATCCTGGGGACTTGGCCGTCTTAAACTCCAGTTACCTTTCCTCTACTCTTTTTTTTAAAATATTATTTATTTATTTATTTATTTATTTATTTATTTATTTATTTATTATGTATACAATATTCTTGTGTATGTCTGCAGGCCAGAAGAGAGCATCAGACCTCATTACAGATGGTTGTGAGCCACCATGTGGTTGCTGGGAATTGAACTCAGGACCTTTGGAAGAGCAGGCAATGCTCTTAACCACTGAGCCATCTCTCCAGCCCCCTTTCCTCTACTCTTGAGCTCTGTTTATAGTCCTATTTTTAGTGAAATCAATAATTAACATTTAATCAGTGACCATTGTTGAGTCATAGTCTGTGACTGTATCTCATCTCTTTAAAAAAAAGGTTAATTATCTAATTTTTCTGCTATTGAATTTTTCAAATGCAAATTTTAATTTTTCCCCTGATTTCTGCTTTTCTGGGGGAAGCTTTTTATCATCCCAGACCTATGAAATCAGGCCATGATGGTTTGTTTGAACCTCAAAATTTGAAAAATATCTCAATTACACTGTGTTGTAATAACAATAGCAACATCTATGTATTTTTGTAATGCAGAATTCAGCATAAGTTGTTATTATGTCCTTCATTTGTGGCTCTGCCAAGATGGCAGAGGGAGAGTTAGCTGGAGGGTCTCAGGTGAGTGATGCTGAGAGGCTGGCGTCCGTCCTCCTGTAGTATAGTGGCCGGGATTCAGTCTCATGGCGTCTAACAGGGTTGGAAGAGGACTGGACGGTGGCTCTTATTGAAGGCTCAGGAACAGGGAACGGTAGTGCGGAAGTGCAGGAGAAGCATTGACTCCGGCTCTTCCACTCCTCAGACTGCCCTTGTTCTTGGGACACACAGAGCACACACACTCTATGTGAAGAAGGTCGGCCAGAGTCCCTTCCAGGCATGGCTGTCAGTTCAAAGTACAGGATCTCTGACTTGGAAGAGCCTCTGGGAAGAGCCCGAGAATGGGAAGCTCTGTGTAGCTGGGCTTGTCTCTGTGCTTCATGCGGAACTGTGCGGCTCCGAACTGTGCGGCTCACTAGAGGCCAGTGCTTTATGTGAGTGTCTTCGTGGGAGTCAGTGCTTTAATAGCCCAACTTGATTTTCTAGTTGAAATTACCTTCCATCTTCTTCCTAGAGGCTCCTTGCTGTAAACTTTTAAACTTTATATTGAATTGTTAAAATATAATTAAAGTATAGTCCCAGGAAGGGTAACTTTTACTTGAGATTTTACGTAAGTACAAATACTTTAAAGAATTACTAGAAGCCTTAAGTTAAACCCTGTTTTGACAGCTGTAAGGATGTTCTAAAACTAATCCAGATAGAATATGTCTTGGTAGGAAGACGCGTGTCACTCACTGGTCACTGTTTGCTATTTTGCCCCGTCACATCTGACCTAGGTTTGTCAGTCTCCTGTCTGCTGATAACCACTCTGCTGCCTCCACAGGGGCCAATGTGAAAACGAACCGAGTTATTGTAGGCCCCAGATCTGCATATACAGAGCAACCTGCTGTTGACATCTGACCTAGATTTTATTGTAATGATGAATTACAAAAGTGAAAATTGTCACAAAATGGGATTTAAAAAAAACTTACTAAACTGAAAATGGTTTTTAAAATTTCACCACAGAACTCTAAGAAACTGCAGTCCTGTTACATAACATTTTACTGTTGGTACAACTCCAAGAGCAGGACCCAGAGTCTGCAGTCCGCCTGCAATGTTCCCCAGTAGGGCTTGAGCGCCTGCAGGGTCTCTTGGTTCTTCTGCCTTGTCTGCTCAGCTCTGAAGGTGAGACTGGCTGTCAGTAGACTGGTCTCCAGCTTCATTCTAGTTCGGCCAGTCTGTAATTGTCTGTCATTGGCTCTCTCTCTTTCTCTCTGTCCCTCCCTCCCTCCACCCTTCCTTCCCTCCTCTCATTTTCTTTTAGCATCTCTCTCTCTCTCTCTATCTCTCTCTCTCTGTGTGTGTGTGTGTACTCTTGTGGAGGTCAGAGGATAGTTCTCATACCACGTGAGCCCTGAGAAAAAGACTCAGGTGAAGGCCTGTGTCAAGCACCTTTTACCATCTTGCTGGAGCCATCTTGCTGGTCTTGTTATCCATTCTTTTGTATGGCTTACAGAGCCAGGCATAACTAGGTATAACACTGTTTGGGAGAAGTGGCTGTCTCACGGCCTAGAGAAGAAAAAGGCTTGGAGTTGGAAGGCCAGATGATGTGAGAGAAACGTCAGGGCCGATATACCGAGAATCAGTCACTAAGCTCTGCTCATGTGTTCACATGGGCATGTTCAGAGGGGGCTCTATTGATCAGCACAGTGGACACAGCTGTGTGGAGATTGGATCCAGGACCTCAAGCTGTGGCGCGGCACTCTTACAGCTGTCTGACAGCCCCAGCTCCATGTTTTGTCCATTGTTTTCTTTCTTTAAGGTGGGATGGAGTTTTTACCCTCTTCTATCCTTGAACTTGTGCTCAGTCTCCTTGGCTAGGGCTGCTGTTTATACTACCTTGCTGGCTTCTAGTGGGCGAGTTTCTAATGGTTCTTCCTGTTTAGAATTGAAATGAACCTCCTTAAGTAGCTATGCCCTAACATGGGACAAAAGTTACATCAGACAGGCAAATGACGTTTGCGAGATAGTCAGTTATTTATGTCTCAGCCAGGGATGGTTCTAGAGGATTTTCCCAGCCATCTGGCCTTCATCAGAGGGTATCATTGCTTGAAAAAGGTGTTCAGATAAAGAGGACCTGTTGTGGTGTGGCTCATTTGTCATGGCAGTAACTAAGCTATAACAATGTGGCCCTGTTTGTTCTGAGTGCTTTCTTCCTTGCATCTGGTTAGGGTGAGAGTTCAGGCTGAGTACTGTTTGGTATCAGTTCTTACAGTGCCACCCCTGTAAGCCTTCTGCTCTTTTTCATGATTCTCCTGGGAGCAGCACTGGCCTTCAGTGCTTCCCACCTCTCCAGATGACCAAAGTTGGGCCTGTGCATATGGGTCCTTCTGTCCTGAGATACTCAGCTCAACTTGTCATCGTTCTGTGGGTCTTTGCCAGCGCTGTAGGAGGTGTTTGCCAGCCTGGGCAGTTTTGATAGTTGTTATCTTCTCACTGTTGCTGCTTGGAAGCAGCATGTGAAAAAACGCAAGATAATGCAAGGAAAAGGCATGTATACCATTCGGCTTCACTTATAACTTCTTGTTTCCCGTGCTGGAGGCAGAATTTTGGTACCCAAAGGAACAATGCCCCCACCCTGTTGTAGCGTGTGATTAAGATTGTGTGTGAGAGAGTGTGTGTACAGGTCCTAAACTACACAGCTGTCCTAAACCTGCACTGTCTCCTTCCTGCTGAACTGGAGTTGGATGCTGCCATAGAGTAACTTTTCGTGTGTGTGGAACTTCCTTGTGCATGGTGGGGCGTCAGTAGCACTCTGGGCCTCTTATTAACTGCAAGTAGCACTTACAAAGCCAGCAAAGGTGCCCCCAAGGCACACTGTTCCTGGGATGAAAATTTCTACTGTTGTGACGCCTCCCAGCTGGCCCTCCAGGCTGGAGGCTGGTGATTCTACTCCTGGTCAGTCATAGGTGCTCCAGCCTTGCTCACACCCTCCTCTCCCGACCGCTGTGTTCTGCTAATGAGGGGGAAAGCAAGTGGGCAGACTTAGTAGGGTAGGGCAGAGCTGCCGCTGCGCACAGATGGGTGTGTTTTTGGGGTGGTGCCTAGTGATTAGACTGTTAAATGTCTTTTGACAAGAAAGTGAGCAGATGACACACTTCACAGAACGTAGTCAGGTATGTGCGCCTTTGTACTGTTCAGAGCCGGCCTTGGGGTTTTGTTAGGAAAGAAAACTTGAGGGGGACTGCTTGTCTTAATGTCTTTATTTGAAAGAAGCAAGGGCAACTGAAGCTTCTGTTTGAGTAGCTGCCGTGTTTAAGGTTCTTTAGTAGAGTGGCTGGAGTTCATTTCCGTGTGTGTCAGAAGTGAGGTGGAAGCTTTGTGGATATGAAGCAGCCAACGGGCAAAGGAGCCGAGGGAGCACGATGGGAGGGTGGGAAGGGCACTCACAGGTGAGGAATGTTAGCTTTGTCTTGGATGGGTAGAAGGGGTGGGCAAGTTAGATCTCATAGATCAGCAGGAGACCAGACCAAATTTTTGTAACCCCATTTATATTTTCCATGATTGTTCACTTTTTGTACTCAAAATCTAGAATTTAATGAGTTCTTTTTTTTTTCTTTTTTTTTTTTTTTTACTTAAGATCATCCAGAATACCCATTTTGTAAGCTTTTATCTCTTGACATTTTTGGTATCTTTTTCTCCATTTTAATATCTTTTAATTATAATAATATCTTTTAAACTTTTTGTATTTTGTGGTTATACCCCGATTCCCATATTGCTGAACACGTGGATTGTTCTAAAGAATTTGCTCCAGTGAATACTCTCTGATGAGTGTCTTTTGTTTTGGAGTGTGTATATGTAGGTGTGTGTGAGTGTGTATGTGGTAATAATGCCTGCGCTCCTGGAGGCCACAGAGGATGTTAGGTGTGCTGCTCTGTCCATCTTAACTCCTTTGAGACGCGTATCCTGGAGAGAGTCCCTCAGCCAGCAAGCTGTCCTCCTGCCTGCACCCTGACAGCTCTGGGGTCACAGGCCACAACAACCAGCTTTGCGTGTGTGTGCTGGGATTCAGACGCACGCCCTCATGCTTGTGCCACGTGTGTCCTCACCCTCGAGTCATCGCTCCAGCTCCTGATGGATGTGTCCCAGCATGAATTTCAGTCCACAGTAGACGATTACTTTAAGAGATCACACCTTAAATAATGAAGATCGTTTTAAGGCTGTTGATTCAACATTGCTGAGTGGCGTTCCTGGAACTGGCTAATTAGGTATTCCTACTTCCAGCTCCTGTTGAATGCTCGTTTTAGGAAGGCTGCCAGTGTCAATCATTTTCACCAATTTTCTGGGGAAAGATCTCACTGTCGTACTTGTTAGTGAAGCTGACTTGTTTGTCTTTTTCATTTTTAAAGTTTATTACTTTGTTTTATGAATTGACTATAAATTCTCGGTTTTCCATTAGTCCATTGGGTATTAGTGTTTTCAAAACCTTATGTAAACAGTTGGCTCTTTCCTACCTCTTCCCCTTCTCCCTTTTTTTGTGTTCCAGCCTCTTGACTTGCTTTTGTCTTGCTAGACATCGAATCCAGGGCTTCTGGCGTGCCATAACTCCAAGACCCCAAAGCCTTTACACATTAAGGATGAGTGGCCTTTTGTCTAGGGTATTTGGGTGAAACATTTTTTTTTCCATTCAAAAATTTACACTTCCTTCCCTCCTCCCATCCCCCTCCCGCTCCCCCATTCACCCTCCTCCCCCTCATTAAGGGAACCCTGCCCTGTGGGAAGTCTAAGCCCCACCTCCCACATCCAGGCCTAGGAAGCTTTGTAACCAAATAGACTAGGGTCCCAAAAAGCCAGTACAAGCAGTAGAAACAAGTCCCAGTGCCATTATCAATGGCTTCTCAGTCAGCCCCCATTGTCAGTGACATTCAGAAAGTCCCACGTGTGGTTGGGGGAAGGGGAGAGGAGGAGAGAGAAGGGAAAAGGGAAAGACTGGAGTGCTTGGGGGAGTGTGAGGGTGGAGATGGAGGAAGGGCGGATATAGGAGCAGGGAAGAAGATATTTACATTAAGGGAGCCATTTTTTTTTTTAACTTTTTCAATTTTGTTTTTTGCTGTATGATTTCAATCTCACAGAAAAGTATAAGAAGTATGCAAGGAACTGCCCTTTCCACTTGGTATTCTATCTCTGGAGTGGGACCTGCCTGCCTGCCAGCCTTCCCTCCCTCCCTCCCCCCTCCCTCCCTCCCTCCCCTCCCTCCCTCCCTCCCTCCCTCCCTCCCGTATGAATACACACGCTCTTTTCCTGTGCAGTGTTGACCGAGTTCGGTACTACTGGTCTGCAGCTGTCCTCATGGGTCTTTACTTGCTCTTCTGGCTGCTCTTCCAGTTTCTAATCAAGAGCCATCCTGGATTTAGTGGTCATGTTTATTAGTCTCTTTACATGGAATAATTCCCTAATCTCTTTTTGTTCTTGACATCAGTCTTTGAAGGGCACAAGCCATTTATTTTCTAGAATATTCCTAATATGTACTCTCGGTAGTTGTCTCATGGTTAGTAATGGGTTTTCTGCCCACTCCCCATCCGCAAGTAAGTTTCCTTGCCAATGTAGTAAGCCAGATCAAGCCAAATTGAAAAAATAGAACAGGTTTGTTTGAGCAAAGCGTCTTCTGGGTGGGTTCTCCTAGAGATGGAGGCTGCCACATTCCTGAACTAAAGCAGAAATGTTATATAGGTTGTAGGTGAGGGATGATGATGTATATGCCACAAGCTAGGTTTGTACTCAAGTATGATCAAAAACTGAGCGCTTTAGGGAGGGACTTGTGCTGCTGGCAACTTTAGGGGAAGAAGCTGCCATAGTCGCCAAGAATGAGAACTGGGCCTTTTGGTGTCTTCTCTTTGTTTGGAGATTCTCTGAGTGGGCGGGTTTTCGAGATACAGGAATGGGGTTTTCCAGATCATGTAGGGGTGAGCTGGAGGTTCCAGCAGAACAGTTAGATTTAGTTTTATATTTTAAATAACAATAAAACCCAAAACTACTTCTGTTTTCCGCAGTATAGCATGATAGGAGTCATATAATGTCAGTTGGTTATATATCAGTGATGACATTGGGAACTTGGGTAAGCTTGATGTCTGCCAGACCTCTGTACAGCCAGACACTGCTTTTCTCTTTGAAGTGAGTTCAACTCTTCTGTTCCTCGGAAAGCTTTTGCTCACTAGCTTTAGATTTGGATTCTGGTTTTTCAAATCCAGACTTCTTTCTGCATTAATTGTCTTCTATTGTAAGGAAGAGCTTTTCCTCCTTTCTACTTCTGTTTGTTTATTCATATAATTATTTATTTGAATGATAAATATGTATACTTATTTAGTAACATGTAACTGCTATAGTTTATGTATTTGCTTGTATACGTATTTTTGTCTATGAATCTTTATTTGCTATTCTTGGTATAATAAAATGTAAGACTGGGTAGTTTATAAGTAATAAAAATATTCAGGAATATTATTTTTTAAAATGGGCATGGTGCTGCATATCTTCAGGCTTAACACTTAAGGCAGATAGAGCTCTAGGAGTTTGAGACCAGCCTGGTCCACATCGCAAGTTCCTGGTCACTCTTGGTCCCGGTCCCTTATCGTGTGCTTATCCTCGTGCCTCCCTCTCTTTGTCCCCCTTTTCTTCTCCTCCCCAAGTCCATGCTTTCTTTTTCTCTTCTCCGTTTCCCTTGCTCATGTTTTATGTGAGATGTAGTTGTGCTATGTTGTCTAGGCTGTCTTCCATCTTCTGGGCTCGAATGATTTTTCCTTGTAGCCTCTTGAGCTGAGACACTCCATAAACCACCTCACTGTGCCTGCCTTGATTACTAGAGTTTGGTTGCTTGATGTCACATAATGTGTCCTTTAACTTGGACTTTTTCAGTATTTTTTTATTTGTACTAGGTCCTTTGTATTTTCATACAAACTTTAGAACTAATGGCTAATATCCGTAAAAGGACCTGGTGAGGATATGGCCGGAATTATGATTTGGACAGAATCAACATTATTAGCACAGTACATGTCTCCAAATTGATTTAAGTATTTAGTTTCTCTTTGTTTTGTATTTCCATTATATGGAATATGCATATGTTTTCTTAAGTTTATTCCTGAATATTCTACTTGAGGACTTTTTCTTTTTTAAGAAAAAAGTTTTAGGAGCTAGGGAGAGAACTCAGAGGTTAAGAAGTCTTGTCTTCTGGAGGACCTGAGGTGAGTGCCCAGAACCCGCATTGATCAACTTACTATCACCCATAACTCTAGCTTCAGGAGATCTAATTCCCTTTTTTGGTCTCAGTGGGCACCCCCACACCTGTATACATGGAACACACACACACACACACTTTCTATTACTAAATCTGAAAAAGGTAGTAATTTGTTTTATTGCTAGTAGATAAAAATGAAATTGAGTTTTGTTCATTACACACCCATTTTATGAGCTTGCTAAATTGACTTAAATGCATCTTTCAAGACCAGCTTAGAGTTCTTTTCTTAGATATGTTTTTGTAGATTCTTTGAGAGTTTCATCCAGCCTGTATTGCTCATATTCCCCTTTTACTCTTTCACTTAAGTCTAGATTTCTTTTGTCAATAATTTTATAGCTTGTGACTAGAAAGTGTTAAGTCCTTTTTTCTTCCTTCCCTCCTGTGGAACAGGCCCCATACGTGTTTGTCAGAGGGTCTACCATTGAGCTATACCGCCAGCCCCTCCTTCCTTTGTGTCTTGTATTTCTGTCCCCTCATGTACTACATTGGTGGGACCTTTGGTGTAATGTTGAGTAGACTTAGTGAGACGTGGGCATCTTCGTCTTATTGCCAGTCTTTTGGGTAGAGTTCTCAGGAACTTTGCCTGCCTGCCTGCCTGCCTGCCTGCCTGCCTTATTTTCTCCTTCTATTCCTCCTTCTCCTTTGTTGGGGTTTGTACATGCTATGTAAGCACTTTATTCCTGAGTTATACCCTCAGTCTGCTGTAGGTTAGTTAAGTTTATGTAATTAAGGATGTTGATTGTTTGACAAGAATGGGCATTGAACTTTGTCAAAAGCTTATTGGATATGTATGTATTATTTGCTGCTAAGTGATACTGACTTCTAGACGTTAATCCAAATTTTTACTCCTGGGATAAACTCTGTATGATCATGATATACTACCTTTTTTTAATTTTTTGTTTTTGTTTTTGTTTTTGTTTTTCAAGACAGGGTTTCTCTGTAGCTTTGGGAGCCTGTCTTGGAACTAGCTCTTGTAGACCAGGCTGGCCTTGAACTCATAGAGATCCTCCTGCCTCTGCCTCCTGAGTGCTGGGATTAAAGGCGTGCACCACCACTGTCCGGCATATAAAACTCCCTAACCCTCAAAGAGAGACTGGGCTTCAGCTTGAGAACCCCTCTGCTTTGCAGAGAGCCTTTCTCTCTGTGTGCCTTGCTGTGTCTATTTCCTCATCCCTAGTATGTTTTGTTTGTTTATTGCCTTTCATTATTTGCAGAAAAGTTCCTGTTTTTTTTTTCGTTGTTTACTTGTGTGTGCAGTGGGAGGTAGTACACATGTGCCTGGCACATCGTGGAGAAGAGGAAAGCTTGCAGGAGCCAGATCTCTCTCCCTCCTCAGGGTTCTAGAGATGAGACTCAAGTTGTCAGGCTTGTGACAAGTCTCTACGGCCGAGCCATCTTTTCCAATTTTGATTTTTCTACTATCTTGATAATATTATTAAAATAGTAGTATATTGAAAATTCAATATGTCATCTGCAACATTTTTGATCTTTGGAAAGTTTGGTTGATGGCAATGGTGCAGAATGCAGGAACTATTCAAACTTTGTGTTCCTCAATATGAAAAAGGCCCTCTCTTCTATGGTGTACTGTGTGGAAGTGTAACTAGGGCCAGTGGGATGTAGGAGATCCTTATCAAAATGAAGAGTTCTTCTCATAAAGAAGAAACTGCCTTTGTTAGGTAAACTGATGGAATACTGTGAGCTGTGTGACAAAAGGCAGAGCTGCATACATTGTGAGCAGTTCTGACTCTCACTAGGAACAGCACCTTGACAAGTCTGAACTGGCCCACGTGATGAGGTATCACAGGTGGTTTAGTAGACTGAACGTGTGAAAGCGGTGACTGACGTTTTCTGTGGCTTTGAGACTGTAAGGAACAGGAGGATGCTGATCGCATAGCATCCTCCTCTGTTACTGCATTAGCATACCCGGGAAGCATGACATTGCTTGGGAGGAAGGCAGGGTGCTGCGGGGTGGATAATTCCTCATATGTTTGTAGTGAGAACAGAAATACCTCCGTCTTGTTAACTATAGCTCAGTATAAAATCTTCAGCAAGGCCCTAGTTTGGAAGACTTTCAAAGGCCTTTCATTATAATAATGGCAGTAGTTGCTCCCCTTAGCGAGGCATGTTCTCACCAGACCATCTGATACAGCCAGCCACCTCATGGCCATTGTCACATTGTAAGTAGCCAGCTACAAGAAGGCTAGGGCTCTTCAACAGTCCCTGCCCAGCCCCCCTCAATCCAGTCATCTCCACAACCACCATGTTATGTGCTCTGTCCATGTTTTATAGTCTTCTTCTAATTATTTTTGAAGTTTTGGTAGTAGGTTTATATAAATCTTCTAAAGTGAGTTGAGCATTGTTTCCTCCATTAGTTTATTCTTGGATGTTTAGAAGCCTCTGGAGCTTGAATTTTCTGTTTGCAGATGAGTGTGCTAACCTGTCTGCTATTTAGATCTTAACTTGCATCTTTCCATTGTCAGCTGTGGCGGGTGTTGTGTTGTTCGTTCGCACTGTGTTCCATCCTCTTAACTTTTGATCTGTTACAGTCAGCATACCTCTCTTGCAGATGTGATACAGCTAGGTCGTTTCCCTTCAGTCTCCTAGTTGTTTATCTCTTCATTGCAACATTTATGTAGTCTCTTTATATTTAATGTACTTAATAATTATACAGTTGTTCCAAATTGTTGGAGAATTAGTATCTGCAAAAAACAAAACAAAACAAGATTGGTTTGTAACCCTGCAACCAGTGCTTTTGAAGTCTGTGTTCCCGATGAAGCTGAGGAAAGCCACTTTCCTCCTTCCCACCTCGCTGTTTTCACTCTGCAAATCGCAACCTTCCCTGGTCCACGCAGTGCTGTGCTGTCCACGGTTTGTACCTGCCTCTCTTTCCCTGGTCCACGCAGTGCTGTGCCGTCCACGGTTTGTACCTGCCTCTCTTTCCCTGGTCCACGCACTTCAGCTTCCTGGGTGCTGGGACTGCAGTCATGTGCCACCACTGCTGGCCTACACTGTATGCCTTTTTGGTAGTGATTTGCTGTTCAAAATGACACCCAGCTTTAGTGTAAAGGTTTGCCATAGCGCTCTTGAGTGCAAGAAGATGTGATATGCCTTGTGGAAAAGATATTTGTATACATGGAGAAAGAAAGAAAAACTAGGAGACAAACAGAAAAATAGTAAATTATATCCACTATTCACAGAAGCTATGCTTCTGGTTACACCTTATATGCTTGTTATTTTCTGTTTTCTTTATAATATTTCTCTTTTATATTTTTTATATAATTAAACATTGTTTAATTACATAATTCACATAAATAACCAAGTTATATAATGTAATTGGTTTTTAGTACATGGTTAATAAATTAGTTATATAATTGAATATTATAATATTTCTCTTTATAATATTGCTATTTTAAATATGTTTACTTTCTTTGTCTTCCTTTTGGCTTCTCTCACTCCTCAGTGTCATTATTGTTGGAGTGTGTGTGTGTGTGTGTGTGTGTGTGTGTTTGTATCGGGGTCAATAATACCCTTATTCATCTTCATTCTTAAAGAGTAATTTTACAGATACACAGTGCTGATCAGACCTCATTTTTTCTGTAGGTCGAGGACGGTACCATGCTATCACCAAGCTTTTCTTACTACTTGTGAGATCAAATTGTAGTGATCACCTGTCTTTCTGGCTATTTTAAAATCCTTTCTTTTTGTTTATTTTGAAATTTATTACAGTATGTCCATATGTAAAGTTTCTTCTGTTCATACTGCTTTGTGAATCATTAATCTAGATTGAAATTTTCCTCTATGTGTTTTAATTTTGAAGCATTTTATTTTTAAAATTAAAATAACTTATTGTATGTATATGCGTGTTTTACCAGCATGAATGTTTGTGCACCATTTGTGTGCTTGGTGATCGTGGAGGCCAGAAGAATGCATTGGATCCTCTGGAGCTGGAGTTTCAGATGGTTGTGAGCTGACTTATGGGTACTGGGAATTGAACCTGGTTCTCTGGAAAAACAACCAGTGTCTTTACTGCTGAGCCGTCTTTCTAGTCCCTTGTGTGTTTTTGAAAATGCTCGACTTTTCTCTCCTCACATGTAACCTAGGTTGTCTGTTTCCTCTGGGACTCAAATAGTTTTTAGAGAGGCCGTGCTATTTTATTCTTGTCTGCTGTCTCTCTTTAATACTTTTCATTTCCTAATGATGAAAAACTTCTTCAAGTGTGGCATATAATTTAGTGGTCTCTTAGCTATGTTTATCTGCTTTTTTTTTCACTTGGCTTTGTTTTAATCACTATTAATCTCTAGTGTTTTGTTCATTTTTAAAATTGTATTTGTGTGTGTGTGTCATATCACACATGTGGAGGTCAAGGACAAGGACAATTTGTGGGAGTTAGTTCTCTCCTCCCATCCATGTGGGCTTGGGGATAGGAACTCCAGTCATTAGGGTTGGTAGCCTACCGGCACCTTAACCCATTGGTATTTACTCTTTTTCAAGTTGCCCATTTTTGTTATTTTTCTCATCTGACAGTTCTATTTTATTTACATATTTAATATCTCAGAGAATTGAATGTTCTGAGAAAAGGGCAAGAATGATATATGTTAGTTCATGTTTTTTAATGGCCCTTCTCATAGAGATCTCTCTTCGAATATGGTAGCTTTTATGTCTTTTTCCCCAAGACTTAATCTATAATCATCTAAATGACTTCAAATAGAGACTATTTGAATTCTGCTAGAAAGTCAAGAGCACTTTTGTTCTAGGTAAAGTTAGCCACGTAACAGGATTCTATTCTTAGTTGTATCAAGTTCTCTCCGCAAGGCCGCCCTTAAGCACTTACTGTTGGATTTGCCAGTCAGCTTTTTTATTCTAACTTCACCTTAACTCCCAACTTCTGAACTGCTCCTCCTGTCAGCTCCTCCTTTTGTTTGAGTTCTGTGATAGAAGCCACCTCACTCTGGCTTCCCTGCCATCTTGGAATTCAGTGCTCTGCTGTCTGTAAGTCAGAGCCTCCCTGCCGTGACTTTTCAGCTCTGAAATTCAGTGCTTTGGATTCTCCTTTCACACTTTCCCATGTGATTGTGTGTGCTTTCATTTAACCACACTTTTGGTATTTGTGGGAAGGAGTTAGGGGTAAATACATCTATAATTTACCTTTTTTTTTTTGGAAGTTTCATACTGTTTTTTAAATTCTGAATTAACTGCTAGTGATATCAAGATGAGGGTTGTCCTATTTCACCAACTAGCTGTCATGCCCATGAGACCAGTAAATGGTTCATTAATGTTATTTCAATTCTCCAGACAAGAATGGCATTATGACCGATGATAAGAATCACTAGTTCTGAACTAAAGTTCAGATTAGCTGAAGCAGGCTGTGTCTTAACCCCTCCTGGCAAAGTGTTCAAAGCACACTGTGCTGTGGTACTCAGGGGTGATGGTCATTGGAGGCAGACCCTTTCCTAACCTCTAGTCAAAACAAGGCTGAGTCAGAGCTGCCCTGACCAGAAGTCTTTCACTCAGAGGCCTCAGGGCCCTGCTTCAGGTTAAACACTGCCCGATGTACCATTTTGCACGCTCTCGGGTTTCTTCAGGAGGCCTGTGGAGACTAGCCTGGCTAGCTGTAAATTCGGGCTACAGTCTGGAAAGGATGAGGGATACCCAAGAAACCTTGCCCATTGCAGGTATAATGGCATGGATGCTGGGTGCTAGGTGTTGTGGTAAAAACCACTTGTGAATCTCCTAATCCCGTGGATGACCCACATCAGCTTCTGTGCTGCAGTGTTGACTTTAAAAAAATTACCCAGTATTCCTCCCTCCAGACCTCAGTGAACATCACAGAAGAGGGGCAGTGAGGAGAGCAGAAGATGGCGAGGCATAGCGGCCACTGCAGCTCTGGTTAGCCATACAAGACCAGCACAGGGTTGAGCCCACAGAATTCCATCACGAATGGAAGGACCAGGAGTCCCACACCTCCCTGGTCAGAGACTGTTGGTGGTAAATGCTCGGAGGAGGAATCATTTCCTGCAGTGGCACAGCCACTGGTCAGCTGCCCATGCTTCAGCAAATACCTTCCAGTTCGTGTTGGGACAAGAGTAGCAATTAAACTCAGTGGGCCAAACACAAACCCACAGTAGGAAGGCTTTCGTTGGGAAGAAAGCTTTCAGTGGAAGATGGCACATAAGACAGGGAATAGGGAGTAATTTTTTTTTTCGAGACAGGGTTTCTCTATAGCTTTTTGGTTCCTGTCCTGGAACTAGCTCTGTAGACCAGGCAGGTCTCAAACTCACAGAGATCCGCCTGTCTCTGCCTCCCGAGTGCTGGGATTAAAGGTGTGCGTCACCATCGCCCGGCAATAGGGAGTAATTTAAAAAAAAAATTATCCAGCTGGGCCTTTGCTTCAAATCCGAAGGGAGAAAATACTTTTGGAATCAACACTGGACATTTCACCTTGAAATGCAGCCTTAGAAGAGGACAGGCAGCCTGGGATTCACTGCTTGCCTGCCAGTTCAGGACTGCAGCTTCAGAAGCAGTAAGAGGAAAGGTAGCGATGCTGCAGACCTGCTTAGGATGTTAGTGGTTTTCTGCGACAACAGAGTGCTTTCGCTTTGACAGCTGCATGAGTTTGACTACATGGTGGAGTTTTTCAGGTTCTTATATGTTATTTATAGAAGAACAGACTTCTTTCATATTCCAGATCTGTTCTTCCGTCTATTTGTAGCATGAGATGATACTTCATGAGGGAGTTGCAGCCCTGTAGTGGAAGATCTTCAGAAGGTTGCTGATTGGTTGGATTTGCATAGGGGTGCAGGCTGTTATTGTGTCAGGCAGACTCAAATTCACTGCTGATGGGAATGACATCCTTTAGGCTTGAAGTTTTGTTTTTGTCTGAAATAGATTTTGCTGTATAGTACAGGCTGACCAGGAACTTGTGGTCTTCCTGCCCCAGGTTCCCCAATTCTGAGTTTATAGACTTGTCCCGCCGTGCTAATTAGAATTGTCTTTTGATAACAGTTGTCAATGCCAGGTATTGTGGGGTGGCTGTATAGCTTAGGTGTGGGCATAGCCCAGAAGCAGAACAAGTTTGGAGACTACCTAGTTATGAGACGGATACATCCTGGTGATTACCAGCAGTGTGTACCAGTTATGACAGTGGCTCTGGAGGGTGACCTGGTTCCAGAGTGACATTTCCTGTGCTGGGTCCATAGCTTCCTCAAGTGAAAACACTTCTTGGAAGCCATCTGTGTTGAAAGGCGACAGCTTTACTTTTTAAAGATACATTGACTTGAAATGTTTATTTTATCGGAACAAGGTAAGAATTGTTCAAACACAAATGAGGTTCCGTGTTAAACTCTATATTAGATTTTACTGGTTTTATTCTATATTTCTTCCCTTTAGGCCTCAATGTGTTCTACTTTACATATGTTTTATTTCTTTCAAAATGGCAGTTTTATTTCATCATAACATTGTAAATGAAGAAAAGCACAGTTTATATAGAACAAGCAGACTTCTGTGGTCACTTGGCCCCTCTGCTGAGTGTGCTGCTGCAGTTAGTTGGTATCATATACACAGGTACGTGAGAGTGCGTGTACTTCACAGCCAATCGAGCACTGATACTCTGTGCTGCTGCCTGAACATAGCCTCTGCTGTCAGTGCAAACATCCTGTGTTGACAGGGCTCCTAGCGCAGCTAGAGCAAGCAGGGTGGTGATCTCACCGGTGCTGCTGCTTCCTGTGCTGCTGGTTGCCATTTGAGGCATTTCTTGAACTAGAGGTACAGCCCCCCGTTTTCTGTGGGGCAATGTGAGTCATGGAGACAAGTTGTCCTCTAACCTACTGTGTTCTAACGTTGTCTGCATGATAGTTGGACCCCTGCTTTAGACTGGGGTGATCACTGTCTCTCTCAGGTCTTTTTCTTGATTCTTAGAATTGAGGGAACACAGTAGGATGCTGCTGGAATCTGGTGCCTTGAGACAAGGGCGCATAGAGATGGATGAAGGTCAAGGGGGCTGGAACTATCATTGCTGTCTTCTGACTTCCATGTTGTTATTTTATTTGTACACAGCATTGTTCGAATAAACAGAATCTTGCATTTATCTTGTCTGTCTGTAAAGTGCATAGACAGTTAGATTGTTAAGCTATGCTGGGTATTGACCTGATCAGGCTTTCTTACTGATGCTGTAGGCCAGGTATTGTTGTTCTTGCTTTTCCGTCTAGAGGTCATAAATAGGTGTCAGAAGGATCGGAGGACCCAGTTTTATAAATCTTGAACTGAAGAACAAAGGGATATAACCCAGTGATAGAAAGACAGAGTATACCAACAGGTAAAGGGGAAAGCCTGCTGGTAAGTATACTGCGCAGAGTCCTGTGTGCTGCACATGGACAGTTAAACTGATGAGAGGTTGTTACTTTTATCCTTTATAGACAGGAAATAACAAACATTTTCCTAACCTCACACAGTTGGGGTGGGACTTGAACTCTGATTTCTGATTGCTACGTTTGTACCCTTCTCCTTGTCTACTTAGAGGTGGGAGGGTCCATTACAGGGTCCATTACAGGCCCTCTGGAAAAATTAAATGTTCAGAATTCACTTATTTCCATTTTTTAAAAACTAGCTTTATTGAGATGGTTTATATGCATTACACCTCACCGACTTAAATGGATGTGGTTCTAAAGCGTTCATTTTCATGCACTGTGTGACATCACCATAGACACTTTTAGATCGTATTCAGTGCTCTAAAGAGAAGTCCTTTTACGTCTTACCCCCTTATATTTAACCATTTTCACCTTCACACCCAGTTGCCTATTTTTTGTCTGTGTAGATTTACCACTCTGGACAGTTCATTCAAATATTATCAAATATTAGGTGGTCCTTTGCAACTGGCTTTTTTCACTTAATACTTTTCAAAGTTCATTTATACTTTTTTATTGATGAACATGGTACAGGTGAATGGATATATACTGTATTTATTTTCTTAGATGTTGATATAGTTTTGGTTTGATTCTACTTTATGCTGTTCTGGATAATGCAGTATGAATATTCATAATAAATTTAGGGGCAGTGTTCATGAATAGGGCAGATGTTTTAATTTGCTTTAGATGTGTGTCCTAGAAGTTAAATTGCTGGGTCATATAGTAACATGTCTGTTATCTTGAGAAGAAATAGACTTTTAAAAAGCAGCCGATTACATGCCCATCACCAGTCTACGAAGGGTTGTTTCACCATATCCTTACCAACACTTGTTCATGTATCTTTAGTCAGGAGCATGGATGGTGCCTAATGGCTTTGGTTTGCACTTTACTGACAGCTGAGGATTTCAAGCAGCCATTTCTCATTGAGTTCTTGTCTTTTTGTTATTGCATTGTGAGAAATCTGTGTATTCTAGATACAGGGTCTTTGGTTGATGTATGATCAGCAAACATTTTCTTCTGTTTTGTTGTTGTTCCTCCTGACTTCCTCCTTTCCCCTCTTTGTTTTATTTCTTAGACAAAAGGTCTCACTGTGTATAGCATATGCTGACATTGAACTCATGATCCCCTGCCTCTCTTCTGAGTTCTAGGATCTAGACCTGCCCTTTCATATGTGTGTGTGTGTGTGTGTGTGTGTGTGTGTGTGTGTGTGTGTGTGTGTAAATGTTGTTGTCAAACCTGGGGCCTTGCACGCACTATACAAGCACATTACTGAGCTACATGGTCAGCTCCACTTTTCACTTTTTATCATGGTTTTATCACTTATATTGAAACACACACATGTAGCATCAATAATAAAAACCCAGAGACAGATCTTGGGGTTCAAACTGAAGATCAGAAAAGCAAATCAGCCAACCACTGGCTCTTACCTCTACCCCAAGACTGAAATGGTGATACTGTCTCCATGAATCCTCAGAATGAGACTGAACTGAAAGCTGTCCCCCCCCCCCCCCCCCCCCCCCCCCCCCCCCCCCCCCCCCCCCCCCCCCCCCCCCCCCCCCCCCCCCCCCCCCCCCCGTCTTGTATTTCTCTCTATTGCGGGGATTAAAGGTGTACACAACTATTGCCTAGCTTCTATGGCAAACTAGTGTGGCTACTGGGCTTAAAGGTGTGTGCCACCACTGCCTGGTCTGTATGGCTGACCAGTGTGGCTGTTTTACTCTCTGATCTTCAGGCAAGCTTTATTAAGTGCAATATCAGTACCCACACATACAAAATTATTTTGTTGATATCTTGTTTTTCTTTTGTTATTCTTTTTTGATTTTTGACTTTATTGATATTTTGTTTGTTTTAGTGTGAGGAAGGAATCCAGATTTATTTTTTGCATGAGGCTGTCTAGTTTTCCTGGCATTCATTGAAAAGTGTATTCTTTTCCTGTAGAATCATGTTATTTTATAGAAAGTTATTTGACTATAGATGAGTTTATTTCTCAACTCTTCACTTCTGTTCTTTATACCTATCTGGACAGATGTCCAGCTCTGTCTTGATTACTGGCTTTTGGGGTGTGTTTTAAAACTAGGAAGTATGAGTCCTCGAACTCTGCTCTGTAAGCCTCCTTTTGCAGGTCTGAGTCTCTTGAATTCCCATTTCATTTTGGGATCTTCTTGTTGAATCTGTGCCAAACAGAGATTACTTTGATTCTTTAGATTAGTTTGAAGGGAACCACCCCTCCCTCCCTGACACACATACCTTTGAGGTGGTGGGGAATCAAACCCATTACCTTGCTACAGGCATTCTACCACTGAGCTATATCCCGGTCTGTGAGAGTTGTAATTTTAACAATATGAAGTTTCCTGATCATGAACTTGACATTTCTTCCTGACTCAAACCTTAGGAGTCTATTTCCTCTAGATATAGATGTTTATTTCAACTGACTTTGATTTATATCAGTGAAATTGAAGTCCTTATCTAGATGACCAGGCACAGTGCCAAGTCTAACTCTTCTTCATTAAAGATGGATTAAATTGGTATAAAATAGATTCTTGTCTCATGCTTTTTTTCATATGAACCTTCATGTACATAGTGGTGTTGTCTGCTTGTTGGTTCATTTATAAATGAATGTTTATCTTAAATAATATTTGTAGTACAAATAATAAAAACTCAGAGACAGATATTGGGGTTCAACCTGAAAACCAGAAAAGCAAAGCAGCCAAGCCACTAGAAAAGTCTTAACTCTACCAAGGCTGGGCGACCACAGACTAAACAGACCGAGCCCCTCTCTCCTCCCATTTTATATTCCCTCTGGTGCTGGGATTAAACACACAACTCCCAGTACTGGGAGTAAAGGTGTGAGGCACCACCACCTGGATCTGTTTCAGTATTGAACTCGTCTAGCCCAGTGTGGCCTTGAACTCACAGAGATCCCTCTGCCTCTGTCTCCCAAATCCTGGGATTAAAGGTGTGTACCACCACTGCCTGACCTCTAGTGGCTTAGCTTTGCCCTACTGATCTTTAGGCAAGCTTTATTTATTAAAACAAATAAAATATCACTATAAGTATTGCTTCTGGTAAATGTCCAGGCCCATTACCTGGAGGTGGGTGTGTATCAGAAGATAGCTGGAGTGACTGTTAGGGAGGGCCTTCCCAGCTGCAAACATTCTGACTCTTGCTTTCTCTTTGGTATAAATAGTCTTTCCTAGGCTTGTCAAGGGCATGCACCAATGATGTAATAATGGTGATTATATCAGAAGCAGATAGGTAGCTATTGGTATGAAAGGTAGTGGGGCTTTGGGCACAGTCATTTTGACTACTTATTCCAAGAAACCACATGGAATTCGTCATCTTTGACAGAAGACTTTAATACATTAGCGATGAAGACACTGATCACTACTATTGTGATATTCCAATGCGTAAGCAACTCAGTAAATAGTGTTGCCTCTCTTGCAGGACACTGCGTTTGGATGTAAACATAGGGAACGTTTCTGGGGCACAGTGTTCCTTCTCTACCAGCTTCCTCAGAGCCTGAAGAAGAGGAGGGGGTGTGTCATGTATAAGCACTTTCCCCTTTATTTTTTATATTTTGATTCTCAGTTATTATTTGCCTATTATAAAATGAGACTCTAAAATAATATTCTTGTAGCTCATTTTCATGTGAGCATTGGTTTGTAGTCATTCCTCCTTCCTTCCTGTTGCTTTATGAGTTGTCTGTGCAGGATCCGTGCGTGAGTCCTGGTTGGTGAGACTGTCGGAGTTGAGAGCAGCACCAGACACAGTTGTTCCAGAGCAGACTTTTGAGAGGGCTGGAACAGGTGTTACTCAAATGTGGCCATAGGGTGCTCTGGCCCTATCGTTTACCCTCCTGCTCACCACCACATGCCCGCCACATGGTTCACAAGTGAAGGCTCCCAAGTTAAAGACATATTCGTTTAATTTAAGGCTTTGTCCTGTTAACATTCAGACGGCATCATGAAACATGTGAACCGTAAACATGTACTGTAAACGTGTAGTTTGTAGAGGGCAGTTTCTGTGGAGGCCGCAAGGAAAGCGGTGGGGAGAAAAGGGCACATGATTTGATTACTAGCAATGAGAGAGTACAGAAAAAAGCAAGTGTACTGGTCAGTAAGATAGCTTATATAGACATTGTTACTTTACACAAAGACAGGTCTTAGGAATGTCCCTGCAGACCTACATCCTCCCTAAAAAACTCTTACTGAACTGTAAGTCATGGGCCAGATCTATCCTGCTGTTTTGGCAAATGCATTTCTTGCTGTATTGTAACAGGCTAGATGCCATCACAGGGTTGGAAAGGGAAATAGTGGGGAAGAGAAGGAAAGAAAATTGGCGGGGAGAGGAAGCAGGAGAGGCTATAAGCTTTGTAACAACTGTTCCTGAGCTTACCTGTGAGACAAATTCATCCCTCAGCAAAAACACTTACCCGTCCTCAAGACTTACTCCATAGCTTTTCAAAGTGTTAGGAACAAACTCATGTTACACCGGGTACCAAACTGCAGCAGGTGATCCTTTGGTGGGAAAACCATATCTGAACTATATATAACAAGTAACATTCCTATTTATTTACCCATTGTCAGTGGTTTCTTTCACACTTCATAGTGGAGCTAAGTAACTAGAACAGCTTTGGCCTTTAATTCCTGTGATATTTATCTCACTCTTTATAGGAAACATTGGCCAACAGCTGGTTTGGAGAGTCTAGGCTTTCAGGAGGTTATGCATGAACCAGAGATATTTTGAATTTCAGCAATCTTGCCATTATATGAATTTGAGGTCAGTTGGATAGACTGACAGATTATTTTCCCTTCTCTTTCCCTTCTCCCCTTATTTTTCTTGTTTAGAGCTTCATACTAGAGATTGAATCAGGGATTTGTGTGTGTAGGCAAACTCTACCACAGAACTATAATCCAACTCCAAAAAACAGCAATGGTGATTTTGCTTTGTGTGTATCTAATGTTTTAAATTTTGTTTTGTTTATAAAGGATTTCTCTCTGTCTGTCTGTCTTTCTCTCTCTCTCTCTCTCTCTCTCTCTCTCTCTCTCTCAGTGTGTGTGTGTGTGTGTGTGTGTGTGTGTGTGTGTTTCGAGACAGGGTTTCTCTGTGTTGCTTTGGAGCCTGTCCTGGAACTAGCTCTTGTAAACCAGGCTGGCCTCGAACTCACAGAGATCCGCCTGCCTTTGCCTCCCGAGTGCTGGGATTAAAGGCGTGAGCCACCACTGCCAGGCTTATAATGGATCTTACTGTGTTGCTCAAGTTAATTTCAGACTTGCAGTTCTTCTGCCAAGGGCATTAATTTTAAGGAAAAATTACTTATTATCAGGATGCATTAGACTTAGGTTTGATTCTCAGGGAAATACACACATATATATAGGAATACTTGCTCGTGAGCAAAAGTTTAACTTTGAAAATAATATAATGAGACGTTGTTTTCAAGTTAAGTAGACAACAGGACTAATCTGTGATAATTCACAGACCTTATTCCCTAGCGTCCCTCAGATACTGTCATTTTATTGCAAGAAACAAATGTTATGATTTTCCCCCAGTCATTTTCTATCCCTTTTGAAGAACAAGTATTTGCCAGCATAACTCACTCAAATTTACAACAGTGCTAGTCTTACTGTTGGAAATTAGGTAATCTAGCTCTGTTCTGTTTCTTTTCATTTTTCCCAGCTTGAAGTCAATGGCCCAAAATGACTCTGCTAGTGGAGACTCGCTTCCGTAAGGAGAAAGACCAGGTCAGAGGCTGGGATGAGCATGCCACTGCACCAGATCTCTGCCATCCCTTCTCAGGACGCCGCTTCCGCTAGAGGCTACAGAAGCAAGACCAAAGACAAGGAGCAGGAGCAGGTAACGGGAGAACTCCTCAGAGTGCCTTCCTGTGGGGGTTCCTTCCTGCTTGCTGTGGTCAGGTACTGACTGAGCAGCCTCCGAAGGAAGGAAGGATGGAGGGAGGGAGAGAGGGAGGGCTGTTCTTCTATCTCTGTTTGAGGGCAGATGTTTGGCAGTGAGGTGGCAGGAGCATGGAGTGGCGGGTCACATTGTATCCTGTCAGGAAGCAGAGAGAACACTGCTTGGCTCACTTCCTTCTCTTTATAGTTAGGCTGAGTATGCCACGTGGGTTAAGTCAGTCTGTAAACACTTCACTGATACAGACTCCTAGATGATTCTAGATCAGTACTAACTTCTGTTACAAATATATTATTTGAATAGTTTTCACTTTAATTTATTATTTCACATGTGTACCAATTTGTATGGTGGTGTGAGCATGTGTGACCCACAAGTGGAGGTCAGACTACAACTGGAGAGTTGGTGATCTTCCTCTGTGGATCCTGGGAAATGATCTCAGGTTGTCAGACGTGGTGACAGTTACCTTTACCCTCCGAGCCATCTCAACAGCCATTACAATCATTTTACTAAAATTCCACAAATTGCGATCTAGAGTAATACCTGACTGAGCTCTGAAGGACTGGTTTCTCTGCAGATGAGCACCCCTGGCTGTGTTTAGAGGGGATTGTCTTCTGCTGTTTTCTGGGTTCTGAGGGTTTCTTAGTGTAAGTGGCATGCTCATCTCAGTTGGCTAAGTTCCTGACTATGTCTTCTACATTCCTAAGATGAAGTTTTTACATTTAGGTCGTTATAATCAACCTGTCTCTGTTTTCACGCTGCTGGTGATCTGGCTTGACGCTTAAACATCAGTTGGATCAGGTCAGTGATGGAGGAACTTGAGGACTAATCTAAGCCCAGAGGGTCAGGAAGAGCTTTCTGCAGAAAACTGGGATTGTGGGGAGAGCTATAGTTAAGGGAGAAGGAGAAGCAGAGCAACTCGGGTTGAGGATATGCGTATAGTCAGCCCCAAATCGTTTGATGCAGCTTGTGATCTGCCTATGCTGAGAAGTGAGAGAAAGAGAAGCCCAGCAGAGGTTCTGGTAGCTACATGGATCAGGTCTTTAACTCAGGTAATACCCAAGGTGACTTCATGCACAGCTCCCTCTATAGCATGCCCTGCATGGGCCTGTATCTGCTGCTCTGTGGAGGGCTAATGACATGTACATACTTACACTATCTGTGGATGAAGACTGACATCACTTTCAGTGGGATGAGGACTGCTGGGAATATTTTGTAATCATAAAGGATTTTTCTTGCTATCACTTACTAGTGGATAATTAATCCTTTAAGAGGATTGCTGCTTTTAGGTTTGTTTTGATTTTTAAGACGGTCTCACTGTGTAGTTCTGGCTGTTCTAGACTCATTGTGTAGATCAAACTGGCCTTGAAGTTCCAGAGAGTCACCTGCCTCCTGAGTGTTGGGTTAAGGGACATGAGACATCACAGTTCTTTTTATGTTTTTATAGACACTAATCCATTACTTCGCAGTGTTCAGTCTCTTTTTGGAAACCTGAGTTGCTTCATTTCAAAAGAAATTACTTTTTAATCCTCACTGTTTTAGAGAAATTTTTTCATTTTAAAGTTAGTAACATCTTACTTTTAGGCCTATATTAAGCAACCTTGTGTATACTTAAATGTGTGATTATTAATGCATATGTAATTTAGTAGTCTAATAGATAATTTTATGATTGGTCTCCAAGTCAGTATTTGAAAATACACATTGTCGGTTGTTTTAAGTTACTTTCCATCTTAGGACAATGTCTATTTTCCTGTCTCAGTGGGTCAGGTATCTAGAGCTTGCTATAAGTAACAGCATCTTTTCCAAATTGAGAAAATTTTAGTTCAGGGAAGTTGATGTTCCCTGGATTCCCAGAAAGAGCTAATCCCCAGCACTGTGAGATGATTCTACCTTGATCAGGAGTGGTCAGGAGGCAGGGAATCATAAAGGTCCAGTTGCTGCTTCTAGTGGTAAACATTGCCACTTTATTACGACTGACAGACAAACAAAACCCGTCTCTACTGTTGTTAGCGTTGCCACTTAAACACTGGTGGCTCTGGAAGAAATACCACCCGTCCTACTGTAGTGAGACATGTTTTAATATGCGCTCTCTCTGTAGCCCAGGCTAGTCCCAGAGTTAATCCTCTTTCCTTGACCACCTGAGTGTTAGGATTCTAGCTGTGTGCCACTGCTCCTGGTTTACACTTCAGCTCTGTCAAGGCTGGACAAGCCAAGTGGATGTTGCATGTTCTGCCACTCTGTTCCCATGCCCATGTGTGATCAAAGCTGTATGAATGGATGCACTGCAGTAGAGGACCGAATCGCCTGGGACCCAGTTTGTAAGATTGTCTAGAAAAGAACTTTCACTTTCGGCCCTGAAAGAACTAGTCCACATTATTGTATTTAGTCTGTGGCCAGCTTGTATTTAGACAGCTACATGGAAAGCAAAAGATACTTTTCATATTTTTAAAGAATTTTATTTCAGTCACCATTGATTTCATCTTCCTTTCGAGGTCAACAGAAGGATTTTATCATGAAACATTAAAGTGATAGTTATCTAAACAAATTTCATTTTGCTCTGAAAGTATGTAAATGGAGAAAATTTTTAATAAAAGGAAGTAGATGCCTTATATATCCTTGTATACATAAATACCTAATACTATATTCACCTGCACCTGGCATCTGGAACAAGAGGCTCACAGTTGAGCAGGGGATAGTAATTCTCATGCATATCCATTGTACTTTCATAATTATTGTACTTTAGTGTACAGATAAACCATGAGAACCCAATAGAAGAACTTGTAGAAAATCCGAGCTTTAATATTGCAGACTCTCATTTTCAGTTCAGTGCCTGGGCCTGCTTTGTACCTCCAGAACAGTCTGTTTTCAGGGCCTCCTCAGGTGTGCCCTGGTGCTGGTCCATTCCTGCCTTCCGTTTCCTTTCTCTCCCTCTCACCCTTCTTCCCCTCTTTCCTTTTTCCATTTTTTCCTTCCTTTTCCCCCTTCTGCTTTTGCCCTCTTCCTCACATCCCTCCAATTCCAGTCTCCAAAGTTCAGGATGGCAGACATGCTACCATACCTGGCCAGCCTACCAGTTCCAATCACTTGTGTGTGTGTTAACTATTCAGAATCCAAGGTCTCTCGTCAAAGCAGTCTCTAGCTCTCTCTGGGCCCACTGTTTACTCAAAGGAACTGTAGTTTTATTTTGCAGGATGAAAGTTCCTTCTTCTAATGGTCCACAGAATCAATTAATCAGGGCTCATAGGGACTCACAGAGACTGAACCTACAATCAACAGCCTGTATGGGTCTGACCTCAGTCCTCTGCATGGATGTTGTGTTTGTGTGGCTTGGTGTTCTTGTGGGACTCCTAGCAGTGGAAGCAGGGGTGTCTCATTTTTGGGACCCTTTCCTCCTGCTGCACTGCCTCTTCCTGCCTTGATGTGAGGGAGATGCCTAGTCTTGTTGTAACTTGTTATGCTGTGTTTGGTGATACTTCTGGGTGGCCTGCTTTTTCCCCTGGGAGGAGGAGTGGATGTGGAGGAGAGTGAAGGGGTGTGTGGGGGAGGAGTGAGGAGAGGAGGGAGGGGAAATTGCCGTCGGGATGTAATAGTTGAGAAAATAGTAATGAAGATACATCTCTGAAAAAATCCTCCTTCTACATATTACAACTGTGTGTGTCAGTATTTAGCCTACTCTCTAGTCTTACTTCTTTATAGAGGCACACTTAAATCGTCTTTGAAATACTTGTTCCGTCACTATCAGTTAACGTGTCACTACTGCCGGCATCATTTGTATAGCTCCTTGAGTCAGTATTTACTTTTCCTATGAGAATCTCAGAACATTAATGTTTGCTTCAGCACAGTTTCTGTTCCTGGAACAGAATGCATGAGGCTGGGTAAGTTATAGAAGAGGCTTTCAGTTCTGGAGGCTGGACAGCTTCTGGTAAGGACCTCTTCATGTCCCGTGCATGGCAGAGGGCAGGGGGATGTGAACAAAGAGAGGAGAGTACAGAGGAGGTATAACTCTGTAGCAGCCACTTCCCACAATAACCAAAACACTCTGGATACCACACTCATAACCACTTACTTCTTAAAGGTCCACCCCCTCTCTGGAACATTACATGAGGGACCATACCTTAACACATGGTTTAGTAGATCCAATCATGGTCACACCATAGTAGCATCCTCAAACCTGGAAGTAGGAATATATCTTCTTGTGGTATGTGTGTTGGGGGGAGGGCATCTGTGTAAGTTTCTTTCAAATCTGTATCCAAGATTGCTTATCCTGTTTGATAATCCCAACTGTTATAGTGATGCCTTGGGGACCCCTCCTAGGATACTCAAGCATGTGCAGGAAATTGTAGCATACTTGCTGTTTGTGAACCAGAGATGATGCATTGTTACTAAGTACCATTTTCTGACTCACTGTTCAGAGTGTGGAGACGGGTTCTGATGGTTTCCCTGGAGATTAAGAAAGGGAAGGAAGGTGCTGCTAACCAATCATTGAATTCAGTGTTGCTGAGTTTGAGCTGTTTTGTTTTAAGTACAGCTTGTTTACTTGTTTAGAGTATGTAGCTGAACCTGGGCATTGGTCCAGGTAGGAGATGTTGCTGGAGTTCACATTATCTAGATAAAACAGTCAGAATATTTGGTAAGAGAAGCATTTGCTGATGGTTTTCCTGGGTTGCTTTCAAGTTGGTGAAGGTGATAGAATTCATTGGTTGGATGTCACTGATGAATATGATTTATTGCTGCTACTCTCTTGTAGCTGTCAATGTATTAGGTGTCAGATAACTTTCTAGATGTCGTTTTGGTAACTGTTGAAAATTGAAAACATGCAAATTTAATTTTTAGTGCAGATTTCACTAAGTATCACTTTAGGATACTATTACAGTATTCTAAATGGTTATCAATGCCTTTGAATGCCTGACATCAACGAGATGGCTCCTTTATCTCATACAAGAATGAACAGACCCAAAGAGAATTGTGGTCACCTGAGTTTGAATATTCCCATGTTTCTTATAAAATTAATTTCTTGTAGATAAATATTAATAAAATACACATTTTTGTTCATTTATATAGCTTTCTACATAGCTATCTATAGCAACAGTGTATTGTGTCTTTGAAAGACCCCTTCCCTCAGAAAGCCTGTGACAGTGCAGGGCACATCGCGATAGCTGTCCCAAAGTGCACCACAACCTAAGCTGTTTATCTGGGTCCAGAGTATTCTCAGCTGCTCTAGCAGCCCCTCTACCCTCACCCTGTGCACTGTGCTCTGACTATCGCCATGGTTTTCTTCTGCCTTCTTGTCATTTTATGTCCTTACAATGTATTTTCCTCTTTATCTTTGTGAATATACAGTTACAACCTAATTAGCTCTAGCTTCTTGTTTAACTGTTAATTTTTTTCCCCTGACCTTTTCCTTGCTTCTGAGAATTGTCTTGCTTGTTTTGAGTTTGGGGAACGCTGCTGCTAAGGGTTTAAGTTTCTGTGACAGATACTTGCTTCGTACTCACTCTGTATGCCTTGTTCTGGTAAGGCCTTAATACTGGGCCATCTAAACAACATAATCTTCATGTGAGCACTCAGAAGAACAGAATCACATTGTCCTCTTCTTTTTATGAAAGCGGGCTGCACAGCGTCCTCTGTGACAGGTGATGTCAGTAGTTACCACCTTTCGCTGTGACATGGGCTCCTCACACTGTGATCTTCACAGCCACACTCTGCTGGCTACTTAGGCCAGCCTCTATTCGTCTATGAGGACCTTGCCCTCCTCCACACTCTCTGGTTTTGTGTATCTTTAAGTCCTCATTAATTTATTAATTCTTGAGCCGGGCATTGGTGGCACACGCTTTTAATCCCAGCACTTAGGAGGCAGAGGCAGGCGGATCTCTGAGTTGGAGGCCATCCTGGTCTACAAGAGCTAGTTCTAGGACAGGCTCCAAAGCTACAGAGAAACCCTGTCTCGAAAACAAAACAAACAAACAAACAAAAAACAAAAACAAAAAAAAAGAAAGAAAATTATTAATTCTTTGTACAGATAATCACTGAACACCTATTACATAGTAGGTGCTGAGTCAGACATCCGGTGAATACATGGATGATAAAGAGATGCTCTCGCATTTTCCAAATGAACAGACCTAAAGAGAATTGTGGCCACCTGATTGTGACTGTGGTCTCTTTCCCCAGGTCCCGTGTTCTGTCAGTCCCCATGCTCAGCACAGACCCTCTCTGCCTATACCAAAGCTTTCCATTTAGTTGCCTTGCCTGAGCCCCTCTCCTCCTGCCCTGTTCTGTAGCTGGAAGCAAAAGCAGACATAGTCCAATGTGTTAAATGTTGTAGTAAGAGCCTCTGTCCCAAAGAGATTTTCTGCAATAAGATACACCAAAGTTGAGCTTTTTTAGAGTTCTGGGAATTGGGCTGTGGGGATAACATGCTCAGTTGGTTAGAGGGCTTGCCTATCATTTCCAAAGTCCTCGGTTTGATCCCCAGCACTGCAAAACCTAGTCATGGTGGTTTCATCCCAGCATTCAGGAGAGAGGTGACAGTAAGAGGATCTGAAGTTTGAAGTCATCCTTGGCAAAAAAGTGAGTTCCAGGCAAGTGTGGGCTACATGAGACTTTGCTTTACAAGAAAAGAAGTAATAGTTAAGTGATGATGAGGGAAAATGTCAGAAAAAATAGTGCATTGCAGAAACCCCAAGGGAAGAGGGAAAAGCATGGTATGTACCTATGTATCACCACAAGACTGGCCTACCTGTAGGGTTCTGGCTGATGAATTGTGTCTTTCTCCTTCTGCAACTACATGGTGTTTCTTCGACTTGGCCTACTCTGCCTTCCTCTATCTGCTTGGAATTCCTGCCTTGCCTTATTCTGCACTGCAATAGGCCCAAAGCAGCTTCTTTATTAACCAGTGGTATTCACAGTGTACAGAGGAGAATCCCATATCACCATATGAAGTTGATTATTCTTTTTTCAAGGTCTGTGAAAAATTGTGTTGGCATTTTGATGGGGATTGCATTGAATTTATAGATTGCTTTTGGTAAGATTGCTGTTTTTAATATGTTGATCCTACCTATTCAAGAGCATGGGAGATTTTTTCAATTTCTGATATTTTTCAATTTCTTTCTTCAAAGACTTAATGTTCTTGTCAAATAGGTCTTTCACTTCTTTGGTTCCTGTTACCCCAAGATGTTTTATGTTATTTGTGGCTGTTGTGAAGTGTAATGTTTCTCTGATTTCTTTCTCAGCTTTTTTATAATTTGTGTATAGGAGGACTACTAATTTTGTTTTGAGTTGTTCTTGTATCCTGCCACATTACTGAAGGTATTTATCAGCTGTAGGAGTTCCCTGGTAGGGTTTTTGGGGTCACTTATGTAGACTATCATGTCATCTGAAAATAGCAAAAATTTGAATTCTTCCTTTCCAATTTCAATCCCCTTGATCTCCATTTGTTATCTTGTTCCTCTAGCCAGAACTTCAAGAACTATGTTTAATAGAAATGGAGAGAAAGGACAGCCTTGTCTTGTTCCTGATTTTAGTGGAATCACTTTGAGTTTCTCTCCACTTAATTTGATGTTGGCCGTCAGCTTACTGTTATTGCTTTTATTATGTTTAGATATGTTCCTTGTATCACTGATCTCTCCAAGACCTTTATCATGAAAGGGTATTGGATTTTGTTGAAGGCTTTTTTCTGCATCTAATGAGATGATCATATCTTTTTTTTCCTTTGAGTTTTATTTATATGGTGGATTACATTGACAGATTTTTGTATGTTGAACCATCCCTGCATCTCTGGGATGAAGCCAACTTGATCATGGTGGATGATTTTTTTCATATGTTCTTGGATTCAGTTTTCCAGTGTTTTATTGAATATTTTTGCATCTATGTTCATGAGTGAGATTGGTCTATAATTCTTTTTCTTGTTTGAGTCTTTGTCTAGTTTGGGTATCAGGGTAATTTTAGCCTCGTAAAAAGAGTTTGGCAATGTTTCTTCTGTTTCTATTGTGTGGAACAGTTTAAGGAGTATAGGTATTAGCTCTTCTTTGAAGTTCTGGTAGAATTCTGCACTGAAACCATCTGGTCCTAGACTTTTGGTTGGGAGGCTTTTGATGACTGCTTCTATTTCCTTGCAGGTTATGGGTCTATTTAAATTGTTCACCTGGTCTTGATTTAATATTGGTATGTGGTATCTCTCCTGAAAACTATCCATTTTTTTCACATTTTCCAGTTTTGTGGAATACAGGTTTTTTGTTGTATGACCTAATGATTCTATGGATTTCCTTAGTGTCTGTTGTTATGTCCCACTTTTCATTTCTGATTTTATTAATTTGAATGTTCTCTCTCTGCTTTTTGATTAGTTTAGATACAGGTTTGTCTATCTTGTTGATTTTCTCAAAGAACCAGCTCTTTGTATTCATTGATTCTTTGTAGTGTTTTCTTTGTTTCTATTTTATCAATTTCAGCCCTCAGTTCGATTATTTCCTGTCATCTACTCCTCTTGAGTGAGTCTGCTTCTTTTTGTCCTAGAACTTTCAGATGTGTTGTTAAGTGAGTAGTGTGAGTTTTCTCCACTTTCTTTATGTGGGCACTGAGTGCTATGAACTTTCCTCTTAGCACTGCTTTCATAGTGTCCCATAGGTTTGGGTATGTTGTGCCTTCATTTTTGTTGAATTCTAGGAAGTCTTTAATTTCTTTCTTTATTTCTCCCTTGACTCAGAGGTGGTTCAGTTGAACACTGTTCAATTTCTATGGTTTGTAGGCTTTCTGCATTTAGTGTTGCTGCATTCAGCTTTCTAACTTTAAATCACAGAGATCCAATAAAATACAGGGGGTTATTTCTATTTTTTGTATCTGTTGAAGTTTTCTCTGTTACTGAGCATGTGTCAGTTTTAGAGGAGGTTCCATGAGGTGCTGAGAAGAAGATGTATTATTTTGTGTTTGGGTAAAATGTTCTGTAGATGTCTGTTAAGTCCACTTGAATCATGACATATGTTAGTTCTCTTATTTCTCTGTTAAGTTTCTTCTGGTTGACCTGTCCATTGTGGAGAGTGGGGAGTTGAAATCTACTATTAGTGTGTGGGGTTTGATGTGCAAAGCTTATAAGCTTTATTTATGTTTCTTTTACGTATGTGATTGCTCTTGTATTTGGGGCATAGATGTTCAGGATGGAGACTTCATCTTGATGGATTGTTCCTATTATGAATATCTTACTCCAGTTGGTGCTGGCAGTGTGTTTGCCTCTTGATCCAATCCTTGCAGTGGCTGGCTGTGTCTTTGGGAACTGTCCTTGGTCTGCTCTGTACTGTCAATGTCTGTGTCTCAGGGAGCCACTGAGGTCTCTCGTTTCGTTCTCTTGGTCTGCTCTCTTGTTAACGCTCTCTTGGCCCACTCTATGCAGTTACAGCCTGTGCTTCAGGGTTCTTCTCTTGGACCTCTCTCTCGGTCCTCTTTGTGAATTTGCACCCTGTGTCCTGTCAGAGCTTCCCTGAGGTTGTGGGGGGATAGGCAGGTTTGGGGCCCAGTGAGACTTGTAGCTTCCTATCGATAGGATGGGGGTGTTGGAGCAGCCAGCCTCGCCAAAATGTTTTCATCTGTTAGTTTATGAGGTCTAGTTTTATCTGTTAGTGACAGGATATTCGGCCCAACACAGAGTGAAGGGCAAGGAATGGCGATTGAGTGGACTAAAGACAGCCCAAAGCAACTTGTAATTAGGCTCTTGCCCTGCAAAATTGAAACTCTCCACATCACTGAAATTCTAATCAGCCAGTCAGCCTTTTCAGACAGCTTCTTCACAGAAGTCTAGTCTACAGGCTCAGTGATGATGGAGAGTTGTTCAGAACTGGATTTAGACAAAAAGCTTCATAAGCTGAAGTGGGGAAGGTCAGCCAGGCTGATCTGTTGGGGTTTTTTGTGTAATAGGCCTTTCCCAGAGTGTGCGACAGGACTCCTCGGGAGCGAGAGACATGGTGTTTGCTGCTGTGTTCTGATTTTACTGTTGCTCCAATAGACACTGTGATCAAAAGCATCTCAGTGGATGGAAAGGTTTGTCTCAGCCTGCAGGTCCCGCTCCATCTTTGAGGGAAGTCCAGGCAGAGGCTCAGGCAGGAGCTGAAGCAGAAACCGTGGAGGAATGAATGGTGCTTCCTGGCTTGCTCATGCTCATGCCCAGCCAGTTTCTTACCCAGGACCTCTTGCCCTGTCAGTGGTGCTGATGCCACCATGGTCATCTAGGGTTGCAGGAAAGGATTCTTTTCCTCTGATGATTTAAAGAATAAATGGCAGGAAAAGTAAAGTCTCAGCACTCAACCAGATTTTATTGAAAGTGGCATCACACACAGGAAAATACACAGAGACAGACTTCCCAGAGGTGATGGGCCTGGGACCTAAGTTTGTGTGGCAGAGATAAAAACTTTTGTGTGTTCAGGTATAGAGTGGCTTCCTTCTCAGAACTGGGTGGTTTGTGCTACTGTATGTCAGTGAATAATCCAGACAAAGGAAGGACGCTGATCTACTGCCACAGCTGGAGATTCTCACTGGGGTTCATAAGTCCACCCAGTCTTTCTCTTAGGGAGGGAGAAAAACATTTTAAATGTTTAAGTGAGAAGCTCATTCATCCACCTAGAGCCTCTTTGTCCTTTCTGCCTTCCTGCTGAGGATCTGACTCCTTGTCCCTCAGTGCCATCTGTATCAGTTAACAATCAAGGCATGCCCACTGGCCAGTCTGTTGAGATTCCCCTCTCAGATGTCTAGTCCGTGTCAAGTTGACAGTTAAAGATAGCTCAGGCATGTCACATGAAAATTAAAAGAAAGACGGGCGGGTTTAAGTAATATTTCTGGGGGTTTATATCTTGGTGTGAGAAAATGAGGTTCAAGTGTCTGTGGCTAGTCTTGGGGAAAAGAGAATTTTAGTTTCTGTAGCTTACCTAGGGGGATAAAGGAAGTGGGAGAAAGGAGAAGGTAGAGGCATTTCTAAGGCCTTGGTTCTGTTGCCCTTCGGATTAAAGAACCAGACATCTCAAGGCTTCATGCTTTGGGTTGTTGTTTTCTCATTTCCAAAATCGCAGAAGCTTCCTGTGGCACTTCCCCCAGCTGGTGTCGCTCCCTCCCTTTCCCTACCATACAATGCACATGCAGTTGCCCTTGCTCTTGTATGGCTGAGGAGCATAGGTTCCCCTAGACCACACAGCAACACGAAGGCCACTGTGGAGCTTGTGCTGTTGAGGAGACATGGTGAAATCTCTGAGAAAGGCAGAGGCACATTTTGTTCTAGAAGAAATTACTTCTCTTAAGTAAAATGAGAGAGCTGGGACGCAGCTCAGTTGGTAGAGTGCTGTCCTTTCGAACACAAAGTCCTGGGTTTTATTTCTCTTCCCCCAGCATATAAACCAGGTATGGAACATGTCTGTAATCCCAGCATACAGGAGGTAGAGGCAGACATCAGAAATTCAGGTCCTCTGCTAATGGTCTCGGAGGCCAGCCTGAGATACATGAGACCCTACTGCCAGAGCAAAAATGATCAGTCAAAGAAAATAGGAAAAGAATTCTTGAGTACTGTAGGACAGATCAATAAGAACTTGAATTTGGAAGCTGGAGTGGTGGCTCAGTGGTTAAGAGCACTGGCTGCTCTTCCAGAGGACCCAGGTTCAGTTCCCAGCACCACATCTGACTGCTCACACTGCCTCGCATCTCCAGCTCCCAGGGCCCAGTGCCCTTTTCTGGACTCTACTGGTCCCCACATGCTTATGCACCCCAACACATATTTACACATCATTAAAAATAAAATCTTTAAAATTTTTTTTAGTATTATGATCATTTTTTTTTGTGTATGCGGCTATTTTGCCAAATATCTGTGCACCACCTCTGTGCCTGGTGCCCTTCGAGGCCAGAAGATGGTGTAGAACTGGAGTTACAGACGTTGTCAGCTGCCATGTGGTGCTGGGAATTGAACCTGGGCCCTCTGAAAGAGCAGCCAGTGCTTCTAACCACTGAGCGATCTCTCCAGACTCTAAAAATAATCTTTTTTTAAATTTTTTTTAATTAATTAATTTTTTTATTGAAAAAATTTCCGCCTCCTCCCC
>NW_026067943.1:6107184-6179278 GCF_014885135.2 Alexandromys fortis
ACTCCATTCCCCCTCCCTCTCGAAGAGCAGTTCAGATTCCCTGCCCTGTGGGAAGTCCAAGGTCCTCCCCCCTCCATCCAGGTCCAGGAAGGTGAGCATCCAAACAGGCTAGGCTCCCACAAAGCCAGTTCATGCAGTAGGATCGAAACCATTGTCCTTGGCTTCTCATCAGCCCTCATTGTCCACCATGTTCAGAGAGTCTGGTTTTATCCCATGCTTATTCAGTCCCAGTCCAGCTGGCCTTGGTGAGCTCCCAATAGATAGCCCCACTGTCACAGTGGGTGGGGCACCCCTCGCGGTCCTGACTTTCTTGCTCGCGTTCTCCCTCCTTCTGCTCCTCATTTGGACCTTGGGAGCTCAGTCCGGTGCTCCAATGTGGGTCTCTGTCTCTAGCTTCATCCATCGCCAGATGCAGGTTTTATGGTGATATGCAAGATACTCATCAGTATGGCTATAGGTAGTATAGGGTCATTTCAGGTTCCCTCTCCTCAGCTGCCCAAGGTACTAGCTGGGGACATCTCCTTGGATGTTGTTTTTTGAGACAGAGTCTCTGGATAGCCCTGACTGTCCTGGAATTCACTATGCAGATCAACCTGTCCTCTAACTCACAGAGATTCACCTACCTTCTCTCTCCCAAGTGCTGGGATTAAAGGTGTGCACCTGATTGTCTGGCCCCTAAAAATAAAATCTTAAAAACAGGCAGTAAAACCACTTACACTTTAGAAAGCATAGACACAGAAGTAACATAATAAAGTAACAAAATGAATTGAGAGGAGAAACATAGGGCCAAGGGAGTGCATGGAGGACCAGCTTGCAGGGCCAACAAGTCAGTTGAAGCAGCTAGAACAAAATGCTCACCCCACCCCCATGAACTAACAGAGCTCAGACATGACTCCTGTGGTGAGTGCAGTCAGGCACCAGGGCAGGGTGTAGGAAACCAGTGGTGAAGAAGACAGGTGACTGCCCTTCCTGGATGTGGCCAGAGGGAGGGAGGGACTCATCCAGTCTTTCCTTCAAGTTTTCCTTGCAATTGTGTTTTGAGTAGCAAAGAAATGACTGCTTCAGGCATCGCTCATTTGGAAATATGCAAGCATTAACAAGTTGGGGGCTGTGAGTGTCCGTCTGCTTCCTTGAAGAATACTAGTGAGATAAAGGCTTATTTATAGCCGAGAGCAGGAAGGTCCCCTCCGAAGCAGCTTTATTTCCTAGCACCACCGTTCAGAACGCCCCCTCCCCCAGCTGGCGTGCTTTCCAAGTACTCTGCTGCTTCTCACACAGCAGCCCCGGTAGGACTGGCTGATAGAAAAAAAATGTTATTCCAGATATCTGTGGCTAATTATTTACCCTTTCTGTCCTTTTTTGGAGTCTCTCAAGTATGTGTGGATGATAGGTTAACATATGAGAACAGACAGATCCTCCAGTGCCATTTTCTGCCATCAACTGGAAATTGAACTAATATTATTTGTAAGCCACAAGTATAGCTTAGAATCTTTACCTTGTATATTGCTGTAGGAGGACCATAGAGCAGAAGTGAAATTGGTTTCGGGAATGGACTTGTCATGAATTATTCATTAACTACTCATTCCTTGGAAGTCAGCTGGAGGAAGTAGTTAGTCAGGTTTGATCGCAGGAGGGTAGCACTGAAGTCCAGCACAGAACAGTGTGGTTCTGCTGGCTGCTGTAGAGCTGCAGGGCAGCTGCAGTTCAGGCACAGCCTGTCCCTGCACAGGGTACCATGCTGCCTGAGAGAGCGGCACTGAGGGCACGCCCATGCATTCCTGTTAGAAGATGAAGCTTCAGGTAGGAGAAGTGTCCTGTCAGCACTTCCCAGCTTTCTCACTGACTGAGGGATGCTATAACAAGCTCTGGAACCTCAGAATTGCTCAAGGATCCTTCCCTGGAAGCACCAAACATTAGTCTTGCAGTTCCATATTGTCAGGGATGTACATTGTTTCTAATAGAATGTGCTCTAATAGACTATATCCCTTGCATTTGTCGAGCATATTCCTAAGACAATAAACTTTTAAATGTCATGTCTCAAATTTTTATTGTCATCCTTTGATGTCAAATATCTTTCTATTAATGTTGACCATTTAATTTTGAATTTTGTAGTTTGACTTTGAATTCTGAGAAAAATAGCTTATTATTTGAATCAATGAAGCTACAGACTCTTTTCTAGAGGAGGCATTGTCTGCAGACTATCTCCGTTGTTTCTATGGGAGCATATGGATAAATAGACAGAAGATGGAACAAAGGGTCTTTGTTCTGTTTGCCAATGTTATTTACCATGTATGCATGTGAGCTATTGTGTGTGTATATGTATGTGTGTGTATGTGTGTGCACATATGCATTTGCAGACTAGACATGTAATTTCATTTGATGGTGCTGTTTTGATGTTGCCTTTTGCTTTGTCCTTTAGCTTTTGTATGGGTGATGTCTTTGTTTGTTGAGACTGTAAGATGCTCCTGAGCTGTGGGATACAGAATTACATAAAAACAATCAGGACCAAATCTAATAACCCTTCTTTTTTGAGACAGGGTATTGCTGTATAGACTAAGCTAGGCTTAAACCAATGATCCTCCTGATTCATCTTCCCAAATACTGTGAGTATAGGCATGGGCCATCATGCTCAACTTTCCTAATCCTTTTTATTAAGCTCTATGAACGTGGGGTCTTTGTTTTATTTGCCATCCCCATTCTTAAGGTCTTAGAAGAATATCTGGCTTGTAGTTGCTAGCCAATAAGTGTGTCTCTAAATGAGTGCATTCTTAACTAAGATTTCCAATAGCTTTTATAGAAAGTAGTATAACTTCAGTAATTTATTTTATGTGTATGAGTGTTTGCCTGCGTGTATGTATGTGCACCATGTGTGAGCCTGGTTCCCACAGAGGTCAAAAGAGAGACTATCAGAGCCCACTGAAACTGGAGCTGCAGACAGTCGTGAGCTGTTCTGTGGGTGCTGGGACTCAAACCCTTGTTCTCTGGAAGAGTAACTAGTGCTTTTAACTGCTGACTCATTTCTCCAGCCCACATATATAATTTCTAAGAAACAAAAATGTCTATTCATTTGTTTACATAATTAATAATAAAAATTAGTTATGAATACAAAGACCCTTAGTAGAAAAAGCATTGGAAAAGACTGTATTCTTCAGTACATTGCTGCCATAATTATTATTCTAATTTTAGCATGTTGTATGTTATAATTTGAAAAACATTTGTCAGTCTGTGTCACAGGGAACTATGTGTTTATTTATTTATGATTTCAGAAGTTTTAAACTTTGCGTATCTGGTACTTAGCGATGTTAAGGGAAACAGTATCTTCCAGAAAGACACAAGATGTTTAGCTGGGAGTGCATATCTTCCTGTCAGGGCTGGGGCAGGCTGACCTCTGAGCTTTAAGGCCAGCCTTCTCTATACAGTGAGAAAGATACACTCTGTTTATGAGCTCAGAGTTACCACCAATGTCATCTCCTTTAACACTCCCCTCAGCCATCTATAAAGCCCGCCTTATAAAAGAGACAGCTGAGGAGGGTGGAGGAGTGTTCAAATCCCTGTCTTTTAAAGGACCCAGGTTCAGTTCCTGACCTTCATGTCAAGTGGCTCACAGCTGCCTTGAGCTCCGAGGGGCACAGCATACTCTTCTGGCCTCTGAGGGTACGTGCGTACACATAGCATACACTCACACAGACACACACATACATCTACGAAAAAATTTTAAATACATTGTAATAAAGAAAGAAAAGTAACAGAGAAAGCTGAATTGCAGAGTCTAGCGGAATGGATCCTGAACAGGTGTTAGCTGCTATGTCTTATGTCCAGTCAGCTCATCTATTTTCCTAATGCTTGTCACTTTGCTACTACTTAAAGTTCTAAAAGGAATTAATAAGCAAAGCAGAGCAGACAGCTACATGACTATTAATTTAGGTTGCACTGCCTTATTGATTAATGATGCATTTTGTCTTACTTTGAGTAAGTTTACCTTAGTATATATGTTGAATATCATTTTATAAGTCATAGTCACAATCCTATTTATGATTTTGGGTATGTGTGTACATATATATATGCATATATATACATACATACATACACATACATACATTTTTGGCTAGAATCCACATATGAGGGAAAACATGCATTTTCCCCTTTCTGAATTTGTAAGCTATCAGTTATATATTTTTCTTTCCTTAAATGTTTTTAAATTTCAACTAAAGCAAGATGCCCAGTCATAATCCATATTTTTGTTGCCTAGGTATTTTCATTTAGCAGTCAAAAATGTAGCTATTGAATGTTCCCCATTTCTTTAATTAGAGCCCCCCCCCCGATAGTTGCAAGTTGAATTAACACAGTTATCAAATAAAACTAGCTGGAGTATCAAAGAACCTGTTTTTCTAACATTTCCTCCATCCTTGTATTCAATGTGGAGGAGTGGCTGGGGAGACAACAGAATGTGAGCACATAGCACACTGAATAGTAGCAGTGCCAGAGTCGTGCTTTTAGTCACCTTAATCCAGCTCAGAAGGATCTCTGTAAGTTCAAGGTTAGCTCGATCTACAGAGAAAGTTCCAGGCCAGCCAAGGCTACATAGAAAGATCCTTTCTCTAAGCAAAACATAACAAACATTTTGAAACCGAAGTGTTTTCAGAGTAAACAAACAAAATGGATGCCTTAAACCAAGTGCTCTGAAAGCAAACCATGAAAGGTAGCCAGCAACTAAAATCCTAAACAACCATCTGAGAATAAACCACTAGACCAAACCAAACCAAGGTTTGGTGAGAGCATCAGAGGAACTCACCAACCTCTACCCATATCAGTAGAAGGACCAATACCAGTACCTGGCTCTGATCTGGGTTACTTTTCCCAGTAGGGTGACTTGGCCTTGGGTTCCATATTTAAGGTACCATAACTAATGATGCAACAAGTAAAGCTCTTGGAGAGAGTGAGACTGAATGTTCTAGCGCCAAACTGGAGTGCCTGTGACCCAGGAACACAAGTATATGTCATCTTAAATACAGTGTTCCAATATGGTAACAGTTTTATGAGGGTTTTATAGTAACAGAACAAAGAAAATAATAAATTATGGCCTTGATCATAATACACTGGTGGAAGCATGAGGCAGACAAGTGACATCAAAGCAGAGAAACCTTTGCAAGAGGCCTCAGAGTCTATCTGATGACACATTTAGTTCTGGGTAGGCAAAAACTATGAATCTGTTTATACAGTCCAAAATTACATACCTGGTAGTCACTGTTAGACTTTAGGGTCAGAAAGGAAGGAAAGCCAGAGAGTAAGGAAAAGTTGTGATCTCTCTGTGGGGAGCTGTGTCACAGTCACACCGCAGACACAGGCAACACAAGTATGGCCAGGTTCTGAAGCGAGAGAACTACAATTCACCAGATAAAGCAGGGTGCACACTCTTCAAGGTCTCCTAGGGAAAGGAGGGGCTTAGGTTAATATGTGACCTGTATTGTCTAGGTGCCTGCTGGATAGGATAGAGCTTGCCAGGAGCACGAAGCTTGGCATGTGAGGGAGCAGCCAGAGGGTCTGTGATCCATGGCGACCGGAGTTTTAGGTCATGCACAGCAGTGGGCAATGAATGATTATTTTTAAAAAGGCTTTAGATGTCCAAGGTAGTTTGGCTCTGGACCTGCAATACTCTAATCTCCTCACAATCAATGATATTCTGGTCAGATATCAGCCTCTTAATGTGTAATGTAGGTGTGATTTCTTGTCAGCTAACAAAACAAAGGTCCATCCAGTGCCCCCCCCATCTGTCTTTAGGCACATACAGTGAGGTTTCTGTTTAAATGGGAAGAGGGTACGAGGTGCACTTAATTAAGCAGTTCTGTCAAAGAGGTAGCCATGCATGACTCTGAACTATGACTTGAAAGTATCTTAAGACAATTATTGTGGCTTTATTTTTATAGTTCCAGTATCCTGCTCTTTCCTTGATAAGTTCCTTTAGGGAAAGGACCATTGTTTTATTTACTTTTGCCCAAATTTCCAACTTTAATGCCTAGGAATATACATCTAGTATAGTGGTGCGTGCTTACAGGAATAACTTGTTACTGGAAGTGTCGTAATTGATTGTTTGTTCTTTGTATGTCTTTAGTCACAGCTTAATAATTGCTACCTGTTTTGGCTTTCTTGCAGAATGAGAAGGCTTTGGGACATTCCATGAGTCATCCAAGCAACATTTCTAAGGTGAAGTGCCACCAAAATGCATTATTTTGTACTCTGGGACTTTTATGTTCTTAGAATTTACATGTATTAAAACTCATTTTTTTGAAAATGGGGAGGTTACATGTAACATGTTCTTGTATGCATGCTAGTAAAGGGTATACATGTTCCCATATGCATGCTCATGCATGTGTGACCTCTGGAAACCAGAGGTCAGCATCAGGTGTATTCATTTATTGTTCTCTATATATCTTACCTTTTTGAGATCAGGTCTGTCTGGTGCTCATTAGTTCAGCAAGACCAACTGAACTCAAACTCACTTTCTCCTGCTTAGGCGGCAGGCGCTGTGCCACCTCAGCCCCTTCCAGCCCTCTTTTCTTGATGCATTTCTAAAGTTTGCTCTGGGACCATGTAAAGCTTGTGGCAGGTGTCATTTTCCAGTGAGGCAACTTTGAGTGTGTGCCAGGGGAGGTGACTTCTGGAGAAACTCCATCCCCACCACCTCGAATCATTCTTTTCAGGCAGAGAACTCTCAGACACCAGAGTCTGTTTCTCCAGGCAGGAATGCGTTTGGCTGGAAATGGATTTCTATGACTCGGGTGGCAAGACATCTGGAAGTAAATAGTCCAGAGCTGAGTTGCTCAGGGTGTTTCCAGGCCCGCTCTTCCTTTCCGGTCCACCGCTCTTACTGTGTTGTCCTCATCCTGCTTGTCATGTGGTCCCGTGCTGCGTCTGTCCCTCTTGCAGTGTCTTCCTGTAGATAGCTTTCTAGAGACTCATTGCCTGCTAGGATCTGGCCCAGGAGACAGCAGCTTCCCACACGGTCTTTCTCCGGGTAGTACTCTTACCCCAGATCAGTCTGACCCCTTGGCCAGACATGATCATGCAGATTACTGTGTGGGTTTGAGCCTTTCCCCATGTCTTTGTCATGCAGCTACACAAAGTACAGTCCTGACAGGAAGACTTGAACAACATAGCAAAAACCTGTCCTGCTCCCTTGGAACCTCTTAGGTCCTCTAAAATGAAGCTATGTGTGCTCCTTGCTTTCTTTGTTTGGGCTTGAGAGGATCTCACTGTTATAAGTCCATACTGGCCCTTGAGCTAGCATTTCTTTTGCCTTCTCTTCCAAAGTGAGGACCATAGGTAGCACAGCGCTGCCCCTAGTGCGTGCCTCGTTTTCATTTAGCGATGCTGTCAGTGTATCATTAAGGTCAGTCCTCACCTTCCACCCTGTTCACCATGAGCTTCCATGGTTCTCCCGTCTCCACCTCCCCTCTCTCCATAGGAACAGACATGCACTGCTTTGGTAGTTTACAAAATGGGTCCTTGGGAGTAAACCGGGGCTCTTGTGCCTGTGCAGCAATTACCTTACTCATAGCACCATCTTCCTGGTTCTTCACTTAACTGTAACCTTTCATATCTTTAAGTTCTGCGGACCCTAACTATATTCAGCTTCCCCATCCCAGCCAAGCTTTCCCTCCTCAATGCTTTTCTCAGTTGACCTAATAATTAATACCTTTCCTCCCTCCCACCCTCCTTCCTTCCTTCCTTCCTCCCTCCCTCCCACCCTCCCTCCCTCCCTCCCTCCCTTCCTTCCTTCCTTCCTTCCCTCCTTCCTTCCTTCCTTTTTCTTTTTGTTTTGAGACAAAGTCTTACTATGTAACTCTGGCTGTCCTGGAATTTACTATGTAGACCAGGTTGGCCTTGAACTCACAGAGATCTGCCTGCCTCTGCCTCCCAAGATTGAAGGCATCGACCACTGTGCCCACCTAATAATTAATAACTTACCATGCACCTTGCTGCTTTGTTCTTTTTTCCAGTAGTTACTGAAGTTAGAAGTGATGTGGTTTTTAAACCTCAGTGGTATCGTATTTTCCTAGTGGACCCACCAAGTAGTTTTTTTTTTTTTTTTCGGTTTTTCGAGACAGGGTTTCTCTGTGGCTTTGGAGCATGTCCTGGAACTAGCTCTTGTAGACCAGGCTGGTCTCGAACTCACAGAGATCCGCCTGCCTCTGCCTCCCGAATGCTGGGATTGTCTCTAACTCACAGAGATCCGCCTGTCTCTGCCTCCCGAGTGCTGGAATTAAAGGCGTGTGCCACCACTGCCCGGCCCCACCAAGTAGTTTTGAGTCTACACTCTGAGGTAATGTAGGGGATGACACTTGGTTCCCAGAGGGTGTAAACTGGGAATTTGGCTAGGGAACTACTGTAAATATACTAGTACAACCTGAGCCTTGCAAATATCTTTAATTCAAAGAATATAACTGATTAAAAAAAAAAAAAAACCTAGCCATGGAAACAATCCCTGATGCACAAGCCCCACTGCAGAAATACATGAAACAGGAAAAATGAAGCAGAATATCTTCTCTGATACATAGAAATTCCTCAGTAATGGATTCTAATACAAGTGAATTACATGAAATTCTAGACAAAGAATTCAGAAGAATAATTGTAAAACTATGCATTAAAATGAAAGAGGACAAATTCCTAAATTAACTGAGAGCTGGAAAAAATAAGGTCAATACAGGATATAAAAGAAGAATTGAATAAAATTATGTATACCAAAAATTTAAATTGAAATTTTAGAAAATTTTACAAGTGAAAAAACTCACTAATGGGATGGACTGAGTGGAAATGAATTATCGGGAATGTATGTTAAGAAGGATGAATTAGAACATTCAGACATTGACAATAAAATAAAGTATAAAATGCAACATATATTAGACACTATTAAAAGATTGAAATTACAAGTCATTAAGATAGGAGGAGAAACCTTCAAGCTAAAGGTATAAATATTGTATTTAGAAAAAAATCATAGCAGAAAATCCTCCAAATTCAGGAGAAAATATTTGTATGACTGAGGGCCTCTAAAGCTCTGGATAAGAAAGAAGGAACCTCTCACTCTTCAGGACAGTTAGAACACCGAACCTACAGCTAGAACACTGAACCTACAGTTAGGACACTGAACCTCCACTTAACACACAGAACCTACAGAAGCAGACTAAAGTACTTATGGAACCTCTCACAGCTCTCTACAGTTAGAACTGACCCTACAGAACAAATGAAAATACTGGAGAGCAAAGGGAAATAGACAATAACTGGTGAAGGCACATCCTTCAGTATTGTTAGGTAGGTGCAAAAGGAATTGTGGTTTCAGACCCCGATTTTAAATCATTGTAACAAGGCTCAAACATATCTATTTAATCCAAACAGGAAGCGTACAGACAAAACGCTTTTGCCAACAAGAAATAAACTTATTTAATATTATGAAAACACATAGTACTATGAGCAATCTATAGACTCAATGCAATCCTCATAAAAATTCCAATAAAATTCTTCACAGAAACAGAAAGAAAATTCTAAAGTTCAAATGGAAGTACAAAAGACCCTGAGCAAAAAGAGCAATGTTGGAAGGAAGCACCATCATATCTATCTTCAAGTCAGACTATACATAGTAACAAAAGCTCTTCCTTTGGGCTGGAGTTCTGTTCCCAGTACTCACATTGAGCAGCTCACCTGTAACTCCCATCCCCAGGGGATCCAGTGCCCTCTTCTGGCCTCCATAGAACTGTACTCATGTACAAAGACACATATACATATAATTAAAATATTTGTTTTAAAAAAAGCAAAAACAATAGTACATGCTTTGGGTATGTAGACAAGGTAGAATCTTGTACAGTGCTGGTGGGAATGTAAACTAGTCCAGTCATTATGGAAGTCAGTATGCATGTTACTATCAATAAATCTACCATATGACCCAGCTACACTCCTGGATGCTTCCTGGAGGTGCTTAAGTTAACAGATCACATAGATGCTTGCGTGTCAAGGTTTATTGCAGCCTTATTCATGATAATTAAATTGTGGGACCAACCTTAGGTATCTTTCTATGTAGGAATGGATAAACAAAACTGGCATATATACATAATGAAATCTTTCTAATCATAAAGAACAAAGTTGTGTTATTTACTAGAAAATGGGTGTATCTGGAGATAATCATATCAAGCACATTAAAACTGTGTCAGGAAGACAAATGTCATGTTTTCTTTCATTTGTGGATTCTAAACTTTATATAGATTCATAAAATATTGCATGTATATATGACATGAAGGACAGATGTGATCCTTAGGAGTACAGAGGGGATGAGAAGTGGACAGAAGTGAGAACGGAAAGGGCAGGAGAATATGGGAGAGAATATGCTCAAAATTCATTATATACTTATATTTAAATGTCCATGTGAAATTTACAACGAATATACACCAATTAGAAAAAAAAACTTGTTAACAAATGCTTCTGTACTGTTGGGTACTGGCTTGCAGGACCCTTGTAGTCCTGTCTCTTCTCACCTTGGCAAGGATTCCTTAATCTGATAGGTCAGCACAGCTTGGAGCCATGCCATCAGATACACTGTCTGTGCCTCTCTTCACTCTTATGCTTACTTTGTTGCTGTCAGATGATTGAGGAACTCAGAATTTTACATCGGCTTATAATGTCGGAAAGCACATTTAGTTAGGAATCACATTGATTAGTTGCCACCTCGAATGAAAATGTATCTATTATACAGTATGTTTCTCAGTTTATCATACAGAGGAAGTCATTATCACTCCCTAGTTGTCTTAATGCTTCCCTTTATAAGACAGAGCTCTTACTGAGGTAGGCATTTGGGAGACTGTGGTAGAGAGCCTCTTTTTGTTAGGGGCGGTCACTTGGAAGCCAGAGAGCCTTGGAAACTGGAAACAATGTACTAAACACAGACTTCGATAAAGTGGCTATCAGTCCTATGCCATCATGACCTTACCACCTACAGGTTGTCTTGCTCTGTTGTAATAAGATTGGCGGGCTGGGCTGCGTCCCGCCACCCAGCTAGCTATACCCGAAATAATTACATGGAAACTGTATTCTTTTAAACACTGCCTGGCCCATTAGTTCCAGCCTCTTATTGGCTAGCTCTTACATATCGATCTAACCCATTTCTAATATCCCTATAACACCACGAGGTGTCTTACCAGGGAAGATCTTAACCTGCGTCTGTGTCCGGTAGGAAAATCGTGGCGACTCCTTGACTCAGCTTCTTTCTCCCAGCATTCTGTTCTGTCTACTCCGCCTACCTAATTTTTTTGTTCTATCAGAGGCCAAGCAGTTTCTTTATTACTTAACCAATGAAACAACAGATAGAAAGATGACCCTCCTCCATCATTTCCCCTTTTTCTGTTTAAACAAAAAAGAAAGGCTTTAACTGTAACATAGTAAAATTGCATATAGCAAAACAGTTATCAAGCAAGAATTACAGTTACAATATTTATATCTATTTTATCTTTTATCATAACTAAAAAAACTATAACTAACCATTCTTCAACTCCATCAAAGACTCCAGAAGGATAGAATATTATCTAAGCAAACAAGAAGTCCAAAACTCTAGAAATGACAGAGACATCTCGCTGCCTGGACAGTCACCCAAAGTTCCTCTGTACCGTTGGGGCATCCATCTTCAGCCTTCAGGCCCATAGTATCCAGCAGACATTTCCATGAAGCAGGAAATTACAAAGACAGTTCAGTCACTATCTACTGTATACTGCAGAATGTCTAGCAGACTCTTTCATGAATCAGGAACCCCGAAAGACCATCTCACCTTTAGGCAAGTTCAGCAGTCCTCTCTCTGTGGGTTCTCTGTGTACAGTTTATGCATCAGTCCAGGCAAGAGCAGTTTCTTGCCCAAATGGCTATCCAACTCCATAAGGATCCTCTTCAATGCCCATCTTCCTCTCGAAGTAGATTGGTGCTGCCAAGAGCAGACGTGTCTCATTGTCATGAAAAGCGCTAAGTTATTAAAATATTTTAAATGCCATATTCTGCAGTCTTTGAAAGATATGAAGAATGCCTATCTAACTGAAATATATCTCTATATATCTATAAAATATAACTAACATGACTACAAGCTTGACTATGATGATTATCCATTAACAACCTATATTTCCGAATTATACATTACATTTTAAAAATGAACTACACAATCATAATACCTTACTCAAGATCAGAAATACATATACATATAACAAAATTGACCTTAAACTTGTATCAATAAGTCAAGATTTATACCAATGCAAATTATTCATATCTATATCATATCCCCCTTTAAATGTAAAAGAACATATATAAACAATATTTTGGGAACATGGGCGCGGTTTTTTCTCTCCAAACTGCTTCCTACTGAATGGGGGTGCTGTTATTCAGATCGTTTAGGGTGTAACCTGTGTGTCAGGTTCATCTCAGTTGGCAGTTGAGTGGAGTAGTTTTTTGAGGGTGTTCACAGCAACTTTTCGGGAGGTCGTGTTCTATCATGCCATATCGGGATAGAATCAATCCACAAGGTCTGGTCCTCTGTGAAAACAAAAGAAGACCCTCTCCAAAGCATCATATCCTTAGACCCAAATTTTGAAATCGTAATACCCTTATATCCATTCTGGTTTAGCTTGGCAGCCCATGTAATGAAATGTCTCTCTGTACTTAGCTCCTTCACAGTCAAAAATTTTAAAGAAAACACAATGTACACAATCCAGACTCTCTGTGAATTTTTCATTTTTACGTGGCTTATTTTTCTTTATTTCTTTTAATCTATAACTATCTGTACTCTGTCTCTTTAAAGACTTTACCCTTTTTTTTAAGACATTAACTTTATTCTTTATATTCTTTTTCTTCTCTCTCCCAAGCCTACGTACATTCATCCAACAGTGTCTGAATCTGTTCCATTGTGAATCTGTAATTTTTTTTTTTTTTTTACTATCCAGGAGCATTTCTTAAAATGTCAAGCAGTTCTTAAAAACTTAAGTTGCACCATGTACAACATGTACAAGTAATATGGTACCGCCTGTGTCCTGCCCAGTCGAAACCTTAACTGTGCTGTTTTTATGGTAATTACGGTAGTTCCTGCCAGAGACCAGCACAGTTCAGCATGGCAGAGCTGAGCCAAGATGCTCCTGCCTCAGAGCTATTTGGTGCCCCTGAGCCACACACAGTTCCAGGCACACAGCAGTCCCCAAGATGCTCCTGCCTCAGAGCTATTTGGTGCCCCTGAGCCACACACAGTTCCAGGCACACAGCAGTCCACATTGCCATCAAGCAAGCCATAGAGCTTTACTCCAAATACTCCATTCAAAAGCTCTGTCTCCCGCAGGAGCCAGACAGAGATCGCAATGGCGGCACAGCCCAGAAAGCCGGCATTTTAAAGACCCTCCTCCATCATTGCTCCACTGTAAGATTTGTCCTTGCTTGTTAAGACAAGTAAGCACAGTATAGCCTTTGTGACAATTGCATAAGTTCAGATTTTGACCAGTACTTGACTGTCCTGGACATTGCCTTTGCTTGAGAAAGATTTCCATATGATACTTACCTATGGAGAGAATTTTTAGAAAGATAAGAGACAGAGATAGAGATGATAGGAAACTCAAGATAGAAGAGGTGCTCAGAGGGAAGACATGGATAAAGAGGGGATACTTAAAGCAAAAGGGAAAAGAGTCAACCAAATCTGTTCAACTGTGATAGAAAGATAGTGGTCAGACACACACTGGGGAATCTCAGCTTTCAGGTGGCAGGTGACAGGCAGCAGTAACTCTCATGGCACCCATTCCAGATGCTTGGAAACTATGAGCCTGTATTGGCTACAACTATCCCTCGACCTAACATCCTACCAAGAAAGATTGTGGTTTCCTAAGAAGGCTTGAGCACACTCTGTTCAACTGAAATTGCCGTAGATCCCAGGAACTAGCCTAGGTCAGCAAATCAAAGAGGCCTCTGCTGATAGATCTTGACATGCTTTCATACTTCCTGGTGTGATTTCAACTTGTGTATATAATGTGCAAAGGGCAGCACCCAAGCACAAATGTTATTTTGCCCCAAGGGACCCTGGAAACCCCTATTCCAGGTGACACAATTTCTAGAACTTGGTTAAGTGAGAAGGGAGTGGGAACCTTGGCATAGATGCCTCCTCAGAATTCTCTAATCCTAAAAGTGGCAGAAGGCCAGAACTTCACTATAGACTATTTTCAGAGATCTGCAAAATTATATTTATTTACCTTGAGCATTATATACCCTTGGTCAATCAAACATTCTTGGGCAGAAGTTAGACTGGACATATTTTATCTCTTTAATTATTGTAATGTGTTAGTTGACAAGCATATCTCAATGAATTTGAACCTTGATTTGTGTAGCATGAATTCTAATTGTTCTTAATAAAGTGAAAGCTGAAAGACCAGAGAAGTAGTGTGAACAGCCACTGGAGAGACCTTTTGCCTCTACCAGTGCTCAGACAGAAGGGGTGATCCTATCCTCAGACTGTATCCTCAGAATGCAGAGTGATCCTCAGACTGCAGCTGTCTCTACCAAACCTCAGACTCCACTGAGCTCATCTATTCATGACAATTGCATGAGTTTAGATTTTTTTCCAGTACTTGACTGTCCTGGACATTGCCTTTGGTTAAGAAAGATTTCCATATGATACTTACCTATGGAGAGGACTCTTAGAAAGGGAAGAGACTGAGATTCTCCTCCAGCCTTATATTTCTCTCTCTGCCCAGACATATCACTCCTGTCTGCACCTCCCTAGTTTTGGGATTAAAGGCATGGGATCCCAAGTGCTAGGATCACCTTTGTGTGAACTCTGTTTCTCTTTTAGACTAGATCAGTCTCATGTAACCCAGGGTGGCCTTGAACAAACAGATCTATCTGCCTCTGTCTCCTGAGTCCTGAGATTAAAGTTGTGTGCCACAGCTACCTGGCCTATAGTGGTTTAGCTCTGTACTCTGATCTTTAGGCAAGCTTTATTTGTTAAAACACAAAGTATCACCACATATTTGTTTGGTTTCCTTTAATATTTTCTAGTTATTGCCTTTGAGCAGAGATGATAGACAGTTGACATTGTTCTAGAAACATCTGGTTATACCGTGTGTGTGTGTTTGTGTCCGTGTGCGCTTGCACTTGTATGATAATCAAAGGTTGACATGGAGTCTTCTTTTGCTCTCTGCCCTAGCTTATTTTGAGATATGGACTCTCAGTGAACTTGGATCCCCACGTTGGGCGCCAAGTGTTTTATGGAGAGGCTGTTTGTTTGTCCCTGTAGCCCAACTAGTTTACACCCAAAATAACCACACAGAAACTGTATTAATTAAAACACTGCTTGGCCATTAGCTTTAACTTCTTATTGGCTAACTCTTACATCTTGATTTAGCCCATTTCTTTTAGTCTGTGTATTACCATGTGGCTATGTCTTACCGGCGTTCGTCTGAGGCAGAGGATCCAAGGCTTCTCCCACTCTGCCCTTCTTCCTCCCAGCATTCAGTTCTGTTTTTTCTGTCTATCTACATTTCGCCCTATCAACTAGGCCAAGGCAGTTTCTTTATTCATTAACCAATGAAAGCAACACACAAACAAAAGGAACTCCTACACCAACTTGGTAATAATTAAGTTAGTGTGTATGCACATTCACATGTGTGCAAGTGCACATGAGTGTGCATATATGTGGTGGAGCAGAGGACAGCCTTAGGTGTTAACATCTCAGGAACTGTCCATATTGGTTTTTGAGACAGGGTTTCTTACTAGCCTAAGACTTGCCAAGTGGGCTAGACTGGCTGGCCAGTCAGCCTCAGGAATCATCTGTCTCCACCTCTCCAGCGGTGGGATTAGAAGAGAGCCCCATAATGCCAAGTTCTTCCTACCAATCCTATAGGCTCTAGGAATAGAAGTCAGTTCCTTGTACTTGACTGTTGGCGAGCTGTTTCCTGGGGTCCTTGGCCTGCTGTTTAAATAATTGAAATCTGGTGGTCTGTTCAGTGAAGTCATCCCAGAGCACACTGAGGAGGACTCTAGAGTCAAAAACCTCTTCTGCCACCATCCCAAAACTCTGTAAGAATTATTCTTGGTAGTAAAAAAACAACTGTTTAAAGAAAGCTATATTAGTGAAAGGTCCTTTTGAGTGATCTATACATACACAGACAAAGCCCTTTGATCAAACCCATCACTGATAATTTTAAACCTTTATATGGTCAGAGCTTTAGTTTCTGGAGCTATGAAGCATCTTTGCTCAGAAAGTGTGACCTTTGGTGTTTGTTATATATATTGTTATTTTGTGGAGAGTCTAGCTGTGGAGACTTCAGGAAGGCAAGTCTTAAGCAAGCATTTCTGCTGCAGCTTTTCTTCTTTCAGTGCTGTGTCCTATGGCTCTCATTGTACTGGAGACATACTGCTGTCCACATGATTGGGTACCAACAGGCCAGGAAAGAAGAGAACTCAGTGTTAATGCCACTTGCTAGGCAGCATTGAGTCATTTATAATAGAAATACTTTTGTATTCAGTAGTTCTTTATTACGCATTCTCCCCCATGAATTCTATATTGTCTCTATTCACCTTTTAATGACCAGACTAGTTCATTGCTCTTGCGAAGGCTGGTTCTTGGCACAGCCTTCCAGCAAGAGCCGTGATGTATGTATCAGAGCAGCCACAGAGTGGCCTCTTCTTTAATTGTAGCTCACTGTTTAGGATGGGTACAACTGGGTATTTATTTATAGAAAGGAGCCTCGGACAGTGAAGCATTGGCTTTCACAGAGTAATTTTACTAAACTGAGTTTTTTGAGACATAATCTCAGTGACTCCAGATACCCAGTGGGGCCCGTCTGCATTATGAAGTCAGGCCTGCTGAACTGGTGCTTAGCAACAAATCACTACCTTTTGGCTTGGAGTGGGAAGACAGTAACCTTTAGCAACTTCCTGAGAAGGAAACACAAATTAAAAGGTACTTTGATAAACAGGATTTCTAAAACACTGTGTCCCACCCTGTTGGCCATGAGATGTGCTCCCATAGCTGCCTTTGAACAAGTGAGATCATCTTGGGCTGTATGCATGGCCTTAGAGGAATGCTTGAGTACTTAAAAGCATTTTGGTAATTGATGTGTAAGTAAATTGGTTTTCAGTTTCCAAGCACATGCCCACACCTTGCTGCTTTTCTTGTTTTTACTGGGGGACGTAAGTATTTATTAAAGTCATTTGTGTATAATAACTAAGTATCTTGGCATTTTTTTCTTAAAAGTTTGTGATCTAATAAGAGCAGACACTTTTGTGTTTGTCATTTGGAGGTTTGTTGGAGTTTGGGTATTACCTGCTGAGAATTCCTTGTAATATTTTTCAAGAGATGGTTGATGGAATCAGGGCAGGCCCATCAGTAGAGGACTCATCTTCTTTCCTAAAGAAAAACTGGGCTTCATCTTTACCTTCATGCCTTTCCTTTCTTGGACTACAGCCACTGTCTTGCTGTTCTTGGTGTCTGCTGCCAGACACAGACCTGTGGTGATTATTTTGTTTGTGACAAATAAAGCTTGCCCGGAGGTCAGAGGGTAGAGCTAGCCATACTAGTTAGCCATAGAGGTCAGACAGTGGTGGCACACACTTTTAATCCCAACACTTGGGAGACAGAGGCAGCCGGATCTCTATGAGTTCAAGGCCATCTCTGCGTTACATGAGATTGGTCTAGTCTAAAAGAAAAAAACAGAGCCAAGCATTGGTAGCTCACACCTTGAATCCCAGCACAAGGGAGATGGAGACAGGAGGCATATGGCTGGGCAGAGAGAGGAATATAAGGTGGGAGGAGACAGGAGCTCAGGATTCAGTCTGAGGTTTTGTAGAGAAGGCTTCCAGGCTGAGGATTCCTAGAGACTGGATCGCCCGTTCTGTCTGAGGATTCGATAGAGGTGAGAACTAGTGACTGACTGCTCTGTTTCTCCCATCTTTCATCTTTCACCCTAATATGGGAGTGTCTTCTATCTATCTGTTGCTTTCAATGGTTAATTAATAAAGAAACTGCTTGGCCTGATAGGTTAGAACATAGGTGGGTGGAGTAGACAGAACAGAATGCTGGGAGGAAGAAGCAGATTCAGGCAGTCGCCATAGCTCTCCTCTCCAAGATGGAATCAAGACGCGAGAGTTAGCCAGTAAGAGGCTAGAGCTAATGGGCCAGGCAGTGTTGAAAGAAATAGTTTCCATGTAATTAATTTGGGTAAAGCTAGCCGGTGGCTGGGGGGAGGGGGGTGGGAAATGGCCCGCTGCTCTCTACTACATCACCCCCTAATATCTGACTCCATGTTTTTATTATTAACACCAATTAGAACTCACACTGCTCAGACTGTTTTGTGAGTTCTTTGTGATGCTCCTGAGATGGGGATTCTATAGGAAGTTCATAGGCCTCACAGTGTGTGAACAGCAGCCTGTTGCTTCCTGCATGACTGAGGCTCTGTTATCAGGCTCTGTCCTCCTGCCTCCTAGCTCTGCCTCATGCCCGTCCTCTGTGTATGCATAGATATGGTCACCCCCATTATACCCCTTTGACGTGCATTATTTGGAATTGAGAGAAGAATGGCAGGTATTTCTCTTGACTTCAGCTTTCCAAATGAAACTCGCCTCTTCTCAGGATACTGGCCCTGGTTGGATACAATTTTCCAGATTAGACCTCATCTCCTCCACAGTCCAATTTTTCACAATCCAGCAAAGTGAATTTGGTTCCTGTCTTTCTAAGCTAACAGAGGAACTGACTAGGTAATTCCCTCTGTCTTCCATCCCTTGTGGGGTGGGTATGTCAGTACCCCCAGTTGAGTTTGACCCACAGCACAGACAAGGTTACTGCACAGCAGTGAGGGTGTGAATACACATGGGCCTTCCACCACGTTTTCAAGGGGGTGGGGTAAGTGAAGAATTATTTCTCTCTTGTGTGCTGTGCCTTCATGATATATTTTTGGCCTTTGCTGTGGCAGCTAAACAGAGCTGGCTCATGAGTTTTCAGTCTCAAAGTGGTCAGGGGACTAGAAAGCAGAGAATACCTGAAATTACAGGAGTGCGGGCATTTTAAAATAGGTCTCGGTCTGCCTCCCTGTAAAGCTTTGGTACCACAGACCTTGTGTGCTTAGCTTATCATAGGAGGATGGGGCCTTAGGTGACTGCCATGGATTGAAGATGCTGGGAAAAGAGAAGGATGGTGCATAGGCCCATGCAACATGAGGTGGAGAACTTAGTGTCCTGAGACCCATTTCTCACTTTATTTCAGGAAAAATCCTGGGAAGTGTCATTGGCTGCCCTAGGCTTGTTATTATTATATCTCCAAGTAAATTAAACTTTAGATCCTTAAGAACTGTGTCTACTAGTGTATTTAAAGAATATGCTTGTCCTAATTTATTAATGTTGCTGTGAGAAAGACTATGACCAAAAGCAACTTAGGGGAATAAAATATTTACCTCATCTGATAGCATACTGTCCCTTATGAAGGGAAGTCTGGCCTCTTCTAGCAGGGCAGAAACCTGGACACAGGAGCTCAAGCAGAATCATGGAGAAACATTTTTATTGGTTTGTTCTCTCAAGGATTGCTTGGCTTGCTTTCTTATACAGCCTATGGCTACCTGTCCAGGGATGACTCTTCTCATAGTGATCTGGGCCCTCCTATATCAATCATTAATCAAGAAAATGCCCGCACAGACTTGCTTACAGGCCAATCTGATGAAGGCATTTTCTCAATTGTCTTTCTTCTTTTTTTAGATGACTCTGTATCAAGATGACAAAAAAACTAACCAGCACAGTTGACCCCTTGTTAAACTGATTTACTAATTTATTACTATTAAGCCATAACCTTTCCTTTCTTTTTTATCCTCAAGATACCATGTTGCCATCACAATATAAAACATAGTATATAATTTTAAAAGTCTGGGTCTTTAAAAATTCAAACACATTAAAAGTTCAGTTTCTTTAAAATATCCAAAGTCTTTTTAAAATACCCATTGAAGCAAAACCCAAAGTACAGATGCATAAATAGCCCAGTGGAGCTCGATCTTTCGGGCTCCAGAGGACTTTGGGCTGCTCTATTCACTGGCTCTGCCATCAGCAGCACATGCAGCTTGTCGAATAGGCTCTGCTAGCTGCCCCCACCCTGCCGTTATTCTTGTTGGTCATCCCACAGTCCCGGCATCTCCGTGGACTCCATCTTCAGCAAAGGCCTCCTGGCCTGTCTTCAGGACCTCGGCCCTGCCACATGGTGCTAAACTTTTCTTCATGACCCCTTCAACCCTGGCGTCTCCTCTGCAACTGAGGCTGTACTTTCATCAGTGCCCTGTCTGGATTTACACAGTGCCAAGCCAGCTACTGTCCACAGCCCCTTAAACCTTGCAGCTCTCATGCCATTCAAACCTGTACCATCTGGAAGAGTCTAATACATTATTAAGTTCAGCTACTCGTTTGAGATACAACTTTGACCGTCTCTGGACCACACATCTCTGTGGTCATCATGAGGGAATGCTTCCCGGAAGTTTTCACCTCAGTGATCTGGTTTCTTTTAGTCCTTACTGGTTCTTCAGCTCCACCATTAATTGTCCTAGTAACGCGAAAGTTTCACTTCAGTGATTCTGGTCTCTTGTGGATCACAGCTGATTCTTCAGTAATGGCTGACCAGAAAACACAGATTCTTAACTCCAGCTATCCTATGAATGATTCTTTCCTCTACAATATACAATCCAGGCCTTCATCTTAACAGCTCTGCTCTCCCAAAGTTCCAAGCATTTTCACAGTCCTCCTCAAAAAAACATGGTCAGATCTGTCACAGCAATACCCTGTGATCCTTGTGCCAATTCCTGTCTAGTTTGCTTGCTATCGCTGTGAGAAAGACCATAACCTTGCAGTTTGGGAGAAGAGTTACTCATCTTACAGTAACCAAGAACTCAAGCAGAGCAGGAACCTGGAGCAAGAGCTCAAGTAGACCCATGGAAGAACCTTGTTGACTGGCTTGCTCCCCATGGCTGGCTCAGCCTACTCTTTTATACAGCCCAGGGCTACTTTGCCTAGGGGTAGCACTGCCCACAATAGTCTGGGGCCTTCTATATCACTCATTAACTAAGAAAATGTCCCCAGTTGAAGTTTCCTCTTCCCAGGTGACTCTAGATTCTGTCAAACTGACAGAGACTAGCCAGAACAATACCCAGTGTCTGTGTGTATGTTCAGTTGGGCAGTGTAGAGTCCTTGATGACTCCGATAGGCTAAAGAATGAGACTGGTGACTTCAGTATCTACATCTACCATATTAACATGGAGCTTCTGGGTCAAATTTCTTAAGATTGAGTTAGATTAGAGATGTTTAATTTTGTGCTACAAGACTTCTTTCCAGACTGGTATGCTTGAACTTTGGCAGTAGAGGACAGAAGACAGTTTCTGGGAGGTGGCAGTGCTGTTTGGATGGCTGATGCCTCATTGGTGGAGTACCAAGATGAGTGTATCCTCTTAGTGTGCACTCAGAAAGTGAGGCTAGTTCTCAGTCACTTGTGGGACAGGGAGGAGCTGCCTGCAACCACAGGGTATGCTCTCAGTAAGGTGAACAGAGATGGAAATTTACTCAAGGAGCATGATTCTTTTCCCACAGCTTGTTGGGTTTCACTGAGCAGATTGTCACTCAGGCTCCCTATTCTAAGAAGGCATGGATGTGCTCATAGGCGTGTGCCATACAGTGATGTTGTGAGCAGCAGTGGACTGAATAGTGATGGCAGTGATCCCAAAGATCGTGATGCAGCTGGAAAGTTTCAGTAACACTGTAGCTGCCTGAATGTTGTCGTGCGGTGCATTAACTCATGTGCTCATGTTGGTGCTGGTGCAAGCTGTCTGTGCTGCTGGTTCCACAGAACTACAGCGCATACACTGGGTCCAATAATAAACAGTCATGGTCTGCACACCATAATCAGTCATCGTCAGTGTAGGGTGCCTTCTCCTGCTGTAAGCCAGGCGTGGTGGCACACACCTGTAGTCCCAGCATTTGGGAGCCAGGAGCAGGAGGACCCACTGTGGGAAGACAGTGTAGAGATGCTGTAAATGCGACAAGTGCTGTGAGACAGTACCCTGCTCCACACCAGCAGCCTCGCCGTCTCATCAACGCCAGCTTTGGTTCAGCTGAGGGGACCACGTGGACTAACTGGGCCTGTGCCATCTGTGGCTGTGGAGAGCCTCTGAGATTTGTACAACAGTAAGACCTTGCAGGTTTCACACTAAGCATGTGTCCTCATTGTCAGAAAAAGAAAGGTGTGTGTGAGGTTCCAGGGTCCTGAAGGCTAGAGAATGGGTTTCTATGGTGCCTAGGGAAGCACAGTGGCTTTTCATTTTTAGTTTGGCCCTTCTTCCGACTCCTGTTTCTCTCCATCCATTTCTCATTGTAATAAATCATCTCTGTCTAGCCTTTTCCTCCCTTCTGGCTTGTTCACTGCTATTCATGGCTCTGCTGTGTCCTGTGAGCTCATTACAGTTCTTTCAAGTTTGAATTTCTTGTGTATGTCTCTTAATCCTCAACTCTAAGATTAGATTTCTTGGGAAGCCCCGTATGCCCCATCTCCTCTTCAGCCAAGGTCCTTAACCCAGGGTTGTAACAGGTCAGTAAGGCATTGAGGCTCAGCACTCTGCTTCTGTGTGTAAGGTGCTCAGGGAGGAAACCACTTGCCAGCCTTGGGGAGCATTGTCTCAGGAACCAGGTGAACACAAGTGCTGGCGGGAAGACACCTGGCCTGCTTTCCTTCATGTTGCTGGGGTACCTTATAGGACTTGGTTTCCAGACTTACTAGGAAGTTTATTTATTTGCTTAAGGGGGAAAACTGCTGAATCTTCAGAGCTTGGAAGTGTAGTTTATGGTCTTAAAATATCTCTTAGCTATATTTTTCTTTACAGATGAGGAAAAAGTATGGTTTGAGTTTCCTTGCCTGGACTTGCATGGATTTGATGCATGTTCCAGACAGGCCTATGGTACACATCTTTAATCCCAGCCCTCGGGAGACAGAGGCAGGCTGATCTCTGAGTTCACTATATGTGAGTTTCAGGCCAGCTAAAGCTATAAAATGAGACCCTGTCTCAACAAAATACAACAAAGAACTCATACAAACTCCTCTCAGAGCAGTGGGACAGCAGACATCATTTGATTTTCCACCCGCTGACATCACAAGGAGACTGTGTCTGGGTCTCTTGACTTCTTCATAACACTGACTAAGGTGTGTCATTGCAGGCTGGGAGTAGTCCTCCACCCGCGACGGCTCCAGTGTCTGCCTTCTCTCGCACTTCTGTCACACCATCCAACCAGGACATCTGCAGGTAACACTCTGCTTCACGTGCTCCCGTGGCCTGTGTCGGCCCGGAATTCCCAGCTTTCCATTTGCTCCATCTTCCACCTTTGGTCTAAACAGCCCGGTGTTATGTGCTGTTTGCTCACCAAGTTATGAGCCAGTCTCATTCCCCACCCTGATGTCTGCTCTCTTTAAACTTGTTTTCCTTTCTGTGCTTTATCCCACTGTTCTGCGTGCAGTTCCAGTGCACTGTGTTCTGAGTGTTGTCACTACAGTCCCATGCAGTCTGCTGTTGTCTTGAAAGCTCCTCCATGCCAGAGTTCTCTGACGCCAGGGCTCACTGTGACAGTTATCTGTAAAGACACATTACAGGCATCAAAGGGAAATCCCTTCGGTTCAGAGTGGGACCAAGCCTTGAGGCCTGCTAAGAATACTAAGGCCAGAAGAGCACTGAGATTCTCCAAGTCCCTAAGCGATGTGGGTGAGAAGACCCAGGATGCTTTGGACAGCTTTGCCTACATGGAAAGAACTTGTTCTGAAGGGAAACTGGTGCTTCCTCAAGGTCCACCCCTCAAAAGGAAGAAGCTCCATCATAAAGAAAAAGGAGCAGAGCCCTGCCCTCCCCATGGCCATTCCAAACACTTGCGGGCCTCATCCCTTTCTACCAACCGTTCAGCCGCCTCGAAGAGGGAAGTTGGCAAAGGGAACATACGCATCCCACTTTTGGAGGAGAAAGCCGATGGTGAGGCCAGGTTGAGAAGCCAGCGCCTGCTTCGGTACCTGTTCTCACTGTCGCGTGGCTCAAGTGCCAGCAGCCTGCATAGGTTCCATGAGCTGGAGAGCCATGCCAGCCATCTGTATACTGCCAAGTCCTCCAGCTGGCTGGCAGGGAGCACGGACTGCTGTTCTGATGAAATGGGAGATGACGACGTCTTTGAGGATACATCATCTGCCAAACTGAAGAGCAGGGTCCTGCGTGCACCCCTCTGCTCAGTAGAGAAGGACAGTGACCTGGATTGTCCTTCTCCGCTCTCTGAAAAATGCACCCCCATCTCTCCCGTGTCCACCTCAGGGGATGCCTGCAGGTTGGTTTACCAGGGGCCACCTTCAGCTGTCTCTGCTAACACCTTCATAGCTTTACCTTGATTTACTATGTGAGCTTTCTGCAAAGTGAGAAATAGACATCTATTGCCAGCTGTAGAGCAATTGTGTTTTCCAAACAGTGATACCATTTGGAAGCTAATTTCATAAGCTGCAGAAACTACACATATTAAACCGACTCCTCTCAGCAAGATAAGTAGGCTTTGCCTGAATATGTGGGAAGAAGGGAAGTAGCACCCCCTTCCTAGCCTGCCTCTATGAGTGTCTTGTCTCTAGTAGTCTGTCTACATACCTCCCTTCCTCCCTTTCTTGTTCCCTCCCTCCTTTCCTTCCTCTTGTGTGTCCTGCCCTTGCCCAGGTCCTAACTCTACTTCCCACCTGTATTCTTCTTGCACAGCATCTTGGCTGGGCCCAGTTTGAGCTCATATGTTCCCACTCCTGTGCCTCCCCTAGTCTCCTTCTTAATGTGCTGTTACATTGCTTGTGTTTGGATCTGGAAACCCATTTCTGAAGTGAATAACACAACAATCTAGCCAGGCCTGGGGCAGGCCCTCTTCACAACAGCTGTTCCTACCTGTTATCCAGCTGTTGGAAAGATCGCTGTTCTCAAAAGGCTAAATTCATGGAGGTTAGTAATTGAATCCAAGATGTTTCCTTGGAAATAATGACTGGACTGCTTTAATAATTCTCCCTTTAATGCCATGATTAGTCCCCAAGAGAAATGAAGCTGCAGAATCATTTGGAATTTTAAGTGGAGAGCAAGTACTGTGATCTCTGCTCGATTCCAAGAGAGGGTGGGAGGTAGAGCTCTTGTACATGTGACTTCATAGAGAGGCTTCTTAGAGTGGCCTTTGAAGCCACTGTACTATTTTGAAGTTGAAGATGCTGATTTGGGTTTTGTTTTTCCTCTAATGTCTTATGTTCTGGAAGGTGTCTTTATTGTTGCCTAATTTTATCTTTCAAGTTTGAAGTCTTCCCTAAAAATGCCTACTTTGTCATTTCTTGTACCGTTGTTCTTCCTTTTCTGTTGCCAAATGCCATCCTGACGTTGCTGATATGGTAAGCTGACATTCAGCTAGTCGTGTTTTTTCTCATTTGTGCTTGTGTGTCTCTGTGCTGATAGTCACTTTTATGGTCTTTATTTCTGAACTTTCATTTGCGGAGGAATTGGCCTTCTGGTAGCGCACCATCTTCCCTGCTGTGGCCCTTCTTCCACTGATGAGTCTGTCTTCCACCACAGGATCTGCCACTGTGAAGGCGATGACGAAAGCCCTCTGATCACCCCCTGCCACTGCACAGGAAGCCTTCACTTCGTGCATCAGGCTTGCCTGCAGCAGTGGATCAAGAGTTCTGACACACGCTGCTGTGAGCTCTGCAAATACGAGTTCATCATGGAGACCAAGCTGAAACCTTTGAGGAAAGTACGTAAGAAGGGGTACTCTGGGAGAGTCATCCTTCAGACTGCCCTGGGCCACCCGTGGTCACTGCTTTAAAAATCGGGGGCTGGGGTTCGTGTTGTAGATGGTTGTTTCTGGGAGTGATATCTGAGGTCCGACCTTCATTCATAAGGCTTCTCTTCTTTCACACGGAGACTGTTTGGCTGTCCCTCTTCTCTCCCTTGATCACCGGCTGTCTTGTGACAACTTGCTCCGTGCTTACCTTCTTATGTAGTAACTGTGTGTTTTGTGTCTCTAGTTAGGACACACACTCCCCAACACTCAACCCAGTTTAGCACAGTCCACGTGTTTTGTATATTTTTGTTACATATTTGCTGGATGAAAGGGTTTGTGGATGAGGAGGTGCCCTAAGTCACTGCTGTCTCCTTGGCACTGGCTTTTTGTTCATCCTTGTCCGTTTCATATGTCTCTTTCTATGCCCAGCCCAAAAGATCACATTTGGAAGGAGAAAGGAGTTTTACAGTGTCAAAAGCATCACTAGGGAACTCACATGTTATGAAGCCAACTAAGTGCTAAGTTACTTGGCAGTGGAGCACACAGAGAATGAAGTGATCTTCACGGGAGGAGGGCATTGTTTGACTTTCGGAGTCATTCTAGCTGTGAAAGTTTTTCAGGCAAAGTAAAAGGGCTTTAGAGGGGTCAGATTGCCAATGGAGAAAAGTATCCTCTGAGGCCGCCGTGAATGTGGGCACTTCAGGAGTGTGAAAGGGTTGAGCTGTGGGCCTTTTAGGAAAGAGAGAATCCAGGCGCAGAGGACACCAAGATGCTGACTGTGCTTCGGTTGGGAAACCCGGGGATCTTGTGACTTCTAAAATCCCAATAGAAAGCAGTTGGGTATTAGAGAAGGCAGGTGCAAACTGCTCAAGAAAAGGTTTTGCCTGGCCAAAATCTCCTGGGACCTACTCTCTGTGACTCTGAAACGCGATCTGGTAACACTTGGGAGTCTAGATCATCAGTGAAGCTCTGTTCTCAGCTTAGCCTGATAATCTGTGGCCATCATTAGCAGAAGATGTGCAGAATGTTTACACTTTGTTCTCTCTCTCTGCTTTTATGTCTTTTCTTCTGATTTGGGAACCAGTAAATGACAAGGCCAATCTGTTTGGAGTAAGTTAATGAGCTCCTAGAGGGATGGCACTGGCAAAGGCTGCTTGTACCAGGAACTCTTAAGCATCGATTTCAAGCTGTTGCTGCCAAAGTAGCAGAGGACCAAAGAGTGAGAGCTTCTGCCGTTCCCCTTCACAGCATCGATGTGACTCATTGTAGTGTGTTGTGATCTCATCACTCTTCCATCCCTCCGTGTCAGTTCCCCATAGCTGCGTCCCAGCTGACATGTTCTACGCCAAGCTCTTCATTGTCTGCTTACAGGGATGAGAGACTAGCTAATGGGCGGGCACTGCTCATCTCAATCCCAGTTTTCCTTCATTGCACAGAAAGTTCCTGTGTCTGCTACCTCTTTGAAGCCAAGTGGTTCAAAGTAGTTTTGGGTGTTTGGGCAAATGGATCTGGCCTGGGAGTGGGAGGGAAGGAAAGCTGATCAAAACTGTGAGCAGCAGTCACTCCCACTGTGGCCCTTTGCTCTGAGTCTGAGCCTCACGCTCTCTGTGTTGTCTTTTCCAGTGGGAAAAGTTGCAGATGACTGCCAGTGAACGCAGGAAGATCATGTGCTCAGTGACATTCCATGTCATTGCTATCACCTGTGTGGTCTGGTCTTTGTATGTGCTCATTGACCGCACCGCAGAGGAAATCAAGCAGGGTCAGGTGACAGGTGAGTGCCTGGGCCGTGAGATGAGTGTTGTACAGGCCCCGGGGCCCGAGGTCTGAGGTTCAGAGCTCTGTTTCTCTCAGGCCATGAACACCTGGGTTTGTAAAGGGTGAATACCAAGGAGGAGACACTAAGCATCTCTTTGGATATTACTCTGTATCTTCAGAGTCAGTCACAAGAGATAAAACTTGAGACTCCTGAGAGAGCAGGGGAACCCACAATGAGAGCCCTTCGCGCTGCTTTTGGGGAGGGCGGGTCTAAGGAGTAACATCTTTTTGCTGGCTGTGGAGTTTAGAAGCTGTGTCCTAGTTACAAGTGAGGCTCCTGATGGGCTGACCGAGTCTTCTCTCCTCTTGCAGGAATCCTGGAGTGGCCTTTCTGGACTAAACTGGTAGTTGTGGCCATTGGCTTCACCGGAGGACTTCTTTTTATGTATGTTCAGTGCAAGGTGTACCTACAGTTGTGGAAAAGACTCAAGGCTTATAATAGAGTGATCTATGTTCAGAACTGTCCAGAAACAAGTAAAAAGAATATTTTTGAAAAGTCTGCACTAACAGAGCCCACCCTTGGAAATAAAGACGGACGTGGAATGTGTCGTTCCACCACAAATTCCTCTTGCACCGAGCCTGAAGACGCTGGAGCGGAAATTATTAACGTCTGATAGTGTGGAGGGCGTCATCTCCCCGATGTCCACAAGAGCTGACGGGATTGGTTTACTGCCAACTGTGTTCCTTCCTTCTGTCATTTAATAGCATAGACTGGGCAGGTAACTATCGACAGTGGCCTCTCTTTTTCTCAACTCCTTGGTCTGAATATCCTAGAATTCCTGTGGGGCAAGTGCCACTGGGGTCCCTGTCTACCAGGTTCCCCTGTGAACTGGGAAGGTGGGAGACCCCAAGTAACCGTGATGAGGAGCTGAGATGAGCCCCAGCCCTGGGTCTTGAGCAGAATAAGGAAGTAAAAAGCTAAACCAGGGGAAAGAAGAGTGTGGGGGAGACCAGTGGGATGACAGTCCCCAGGGGACAGAGCCGCATAGCTGGGGAGGGCTGTGCTGCGGAGAGGGCTCCCTTCTCCCTGACAAGAACTGGAGGCGGGAAGGGAGCAGTGCCTACACACACAGACCCTGCCTTGCTCAGCTGATGTTGCCACACTGCTCTGGGACTAATACAGCCGTGGGGCCCTGTGTCTGCTGGGATGTGACTCACTGAGCAAACAGCACTTTATAAAAGTTTTTACTTTGGAATTCTTGTGTCTAGTGGGTGTGACACTTAAAAGAGTGTCACATTTAGACATGTTCTCTTTATTGCCCTGTTAGTCTTTGCATCAGGATTGATTTGAAACCATTTCTGCCTTACATATTCTGAATAGTAGGGTGTCCTTCCCATATCCAGAAAAGAATCATGACTTGAAGCAAGACAGACAGTTCTGAGACATTTTTCCTTAACAGAGTCCCTGGGAGTCCGTGGGTGCTAAGGACATGCTCTGTGTTTTGAGCCTGTTTTTCTGATAAGTCCTAGCTCCTAAACCTACCCATACATTTCTGTTTTGTCAGCATTGAAATGGAAGAGTTTTGAGTTCTAATGGATCTAAATTAGGCTGAGTGTTTAGAAAATGCTCCTTTGACAGACAGAAGTCTCTAGATGGAATGGACACACTATGGACACCCCTGTGATTCACCTCTGAGCCCACTGTGCTGACAAAGTTCTGTAGAGTCACTGCTGAGGGTGGGAGGTAGACAGGCCGGCTCTGGGATGAGACCTTGGCATAAGCAGTCAACTGCCATGGGCCACTGCGTCACTGAGCTGGCCCACACCCACTCATCGCCTTAACCAGACCTGACAGGATCATTTAGGGTCCTTAGCTCCACATGTGACCCATTCCATCACTGGGGTTACCTCCTGCACCATTCTTCACAAGACAGACAAAGTCAAATCACCACCATTAAATGGCCTCTGTCCCTTTAAAAAGTGTCCTGAACACTTTTTTTCTAGAAGGCCATTGTCACAGTGCCAGGCAATAGTCAACTCACAATGTGACATAGGAGGGAAGGGTACTCTCCTAAGCGCTGCTGTTGGTTACAGGGTCTTCAAGCCTCCTGAGGTGGAAGGTGCAATGCCTGGGGTCCTGAGCTTTGCTGCTTTACCTGTCTTCTTCAGAGACTGAGGAAACCGAAGATGAATCTTTTGTGGTTCCCAGTAGAAGCCCTGTGCTTGGTTTACAGGGCAGGTGGAGGCTGGAAGGCTGTGGAAGCAGGTGTTGTCCTGTTATTCCCTGGTCTACTCTCTGGGGTCATGAGTTCAGTTGTGGAACTGTTTTGCCAGGGGTTTCAGCCATTATTCAGTCAGCCCACCCCTTAGGTTAATCTCTCTCCCAGACCACATAAGCCTCCCTGTGCTCACTATGCCCCATAGTGCAATTCCTGACACACCTTCTCAGTCTGGGATGCCAGATAGCTATAGACGGCCCGTTAGGGAGCCCTAGCTGTACTGTGCAGCAACTACTGCAGGTGAGTCCCTCGTCCCGCATCTCTCCCTGATGTGAAGCTCCTACGTGGGTGGGCAGTCAAGTGAGGGTGGAGAGTGTTTGAAGCATGAAATCCCAACTTGCCACTGAGGCCTCTGTAGAGAGGAGAGTACCTCATTGGGGGTAGTCCCTGCACAGCTGTCCCGGGGCCTTATACCCCACATAGATAAGGTGACTTTAGAACCATGGCTTCTATGTTGTTCTCTTCATTTCAGGAATGGCTAACTCCATATCTTCTCTGGCTCCTCTGATGAAATCTGTCCTTCATCCTTCTTTCCCGCCCAGCTACCCCCTGCTCATTTTTCCTGCAGGTTCTGTGATCTAGCAAACACCTGTTGGTGACTCAGTGCAGGAGACCAGTGAGGCTTGCGCTGTGAAGCACAATGGTAGGGCTCTGGGTCTGCTGGGCTCTCTTAGTCCTGGCTGCTTGCCCTCTGAGTAGTTGTGCAGGGTTATCTGTCTATCCCACTTCTCGGTATGAGCCTGGATATGGTGGGCAGATGGCATGTGGCTGAACCAAACAGATCTAGGATGAGGATTCAGGGCCAGGAGGCCTTAAGCTTGTGGGTCAGATGAAGAAGGAAGTAGTCTCAGGGTATCTCTGTCAGCCCTGTCTCTAACCTGGCCTTTACCCCATGTGTCATGGACCCATTGGCACACTGTTGACATTAACTGCCACAAGTAAGTAGGTGGGGTTGTACCCACGCTTATTGCAAGAATTTCCTGGAAATTTTGTAAAGCTCTCTTCTTACTCCGAGTTTCTGTTTCTCCTTTCTGGCTTTAGCACACTCTTTAGTCATGTGACCTAGTTTCCAAACCTGTGGGTGTCTCCACCTGGACTCAGGCGTGCAGACCTCAAGCAGTGGGGCAGGAGACAGTTCAAGGCCTTGGGTGGTGTCTAAATGACAGGAGGCAGAAGGCTGGATGGGCAGGGTGAAGAGCTATAATCTTGTGGGTGTGGTTAGATACACATGCATGTTTGAAATACCACCCCATCAAATCTGATTTGAAATAATGCAGCTTATATCTGTAGCCCCCCAAAAGCCCAAAGCATAGGAAGATGAGGCATTTGTCTTTGTGTTGGAAGTGATTGATGAAGGTGTGTAACTGGTGCACATTTAGATGTAATGTTTAAAGTTGATTGTTAATAAAAAAACAAATTTACACTGGTGTGTGTAGTGTAGTTTCTAAAAAGCACTTCACATTTTAAATTTTTCTTAGAGAATTTCTAGTAATCTAAATGTCTAATTTTTTAATCCTTTTGTGTATGTTCACTGTTTCTCAGTATTACTGCTTGACTAATTCTCTGTGTAGGGGATTTGTTTGTGCTATACACGGGTTGTCTAAAGGCAGCAATAAAGCTTTTCTTTACAAAGGAATTTTGTAATGAGAGTGTTTTCCAGCATACCTTTCCCAGCCCACACATTAGTAAAGAATGAGGCCATAGGGAGAGGGGGTCCAGAGGTGAGAGGAGAAGGGGATTTGAATTGGTGCTAAGATCCATATGACATTTGTTTTAGTGTCTGGGTTACTTCATTTAGTCATTACAAACCTGTTTCAAGAGTCAAACATTAGCCAGATGTCCTGCTGGAAGGAAAAGGCGGGAATGCAGGCATTGATGCCTGTGCTAGCCCAAGGCACAGGAATAGATGAGGTGGGTACCCAGTCCTTCCAGGGCTCCCTTCTTTAGGGGAAGGCTATTCATTCCTGATGGTAACAGTAGAATCTAGGAAACAGCCTAGATGTCCTTTAGCTGGTGGGTGATCATGTGGTACCTATTTATAATGGAATTTTGTTCATCTGCAAAGAAACATAAAATTGGCAGTAAGTGGATGGAACTAGGAAACACTATACTAAGTGATGTGACCCAGACACAGAAAGGCATGTCACATATTCTCAGTCATATATGGGTCTTAGCATAAATTCAAGTCTGTAGATTTGTGTGTTTAATATGGAATACCTGTAGAGGCCACACAACTAGAAAGGTCCATTGGTGTGGAGGTGGGGAAGATCTTGTGAGTTGGGGTAGTAGACTTGGGATTTTTTATTGGTGATGGAAGGAGAGCAGTGCATTTGGGGGGTGGCTGGGACGTGGGATGTGGCATGACACCTGTTTTAAATGAACTTTATTTTATAATAAACTCTTCATCCAAGAAGTATCTTTAGGTGCCTACTACATGCACGCAGTTGGACAAAGCATAAATAGAATAAGGCAGCCCTGACCCAGTGGGAACAGATGTCGCTTACTCTGGTGGAAGCGCTGGGCTGGGCTCTGAGTCATGGCTGCACAGCCCTGCTGCAGGTGGGAGGTCCCTGTACCCTGTATACTTCCACCAAAGACAAAGAGAAGCAGGAGCGCTTGCTGAAGCTTTGTGAAGCCCCCACCCCCACTCTAGACTAGCCGGGCTCAGGAGCAGCGCTGCTAGCTCTGGAAGGAAGAGGCACCAGCTGCCCAAAGGCTGGCCTAGAGCCTGCCAAGCAAGCTGGCGTCTGGCTGGCAAAGCCACCAGCCTTCCCAGAGAGATGGCGGGCCAGGGAAAGCCAGGCTCAGATGGCTACACTGTTGGGAATCCTATCTGGTGACAGGTAGTAGTAGGGGAGTTTTTTGTTCTTATTGCGCTCAGCGATCACACTGACGATGGCCTCCAGGTTCTTGCGGAATCGGGTCATGGCTTCCTTCACTGGCTTCTCGATGAAGTGCTCCTCGGGGTACATGCCCAGGTACAGCTGAGGGTCAGACATGGAAAGACAGCTTAAGATGTGCCGTAGAGACTGCTAGGCCGTGTCCCAGCCAAAGAGGCGTCTTTTGGGAGAGAGAGGGGTATCTGCTCAACTCTCATCACCTTTGACCTTTGCCACCTTCTGGGATTGATTCATATATACACACAGTGACTACTGCTTGGCCATAGAAAGTGAAATCCTGACTTTGGAACACAGTCAGGATTAACCTTGAAGGCCCTTGTGCTAATGAAAGGAGCAGGTTCAAATACCAGATATGTGATATTAAAAACTGCTCTCTCTCCAGATACGGTGGCACACACCTTTAATCTCAGCAAAGGCAGGCATATCTTGTGAGTTCCCAGCCCGCCAAGGCTACATAGTGAAACCCTGTCTAAAAAAAGAAAGACTTGCCTCCTCATCAGAAATTACCAGCGAAGAGGGAAAATGGCAAATTAGTGAATTGTAGGGCAAACAGTAATGTATATATTTCTAAACTAGAACATTCTGAATGTTACACAAGGAAATGCTAGGTCAGATGCTATATCTGAGCAGTATCAATGTATACACAACACACTATCATAAATATGCAAATTCTGTGTGTGAGTAAAAAGAAAATCATAGGGTATACAAATGCCACCTCCTTTTCCTTGAGGCTCAGGGATGGATGTAAAAGGAAGTTACTTCCTTGTTGCTTTTTAGACAAAGAAAGGGACTATGGAACCTGACGGTTTCAGCTCTGGGAGTTCTGTGACCTTAGGGTCCTGTCCTGTGTCTTCCCCATCTTCCTTTTAAAGCTTGAGGTAGGCAGAGGCCCTGGGCTGATATCAGGAAGTGGTGGTAGTGGTGGTGGGTGGGGGAGGGGGGAAGGGGGAAGGACACCTTGCAGGGTAATATGCCCCTTGCTTGCTTACACCAGTGTCTGTAAAGTGTTTGGTGACTGGAAAGTGGCAGGCAATCTGGGGTTTAGTTTGCAGAAGTCAGACGACATCCTTTGACCAAGAATTTAGTCTCTTAGAAACGGTTCCGCTGGTCATTCCGAACACAGAACCAGCACATTAGCAAGCCTGGGGCAGGCTGCAGGAGCTCAACCGAGGGAACAGCACAGGGAGACTTTGCACAGGGCCATGTCTGCTGAGACTGTCACCACTTAGCATAGCTGTGAGTACCTGGAAGGGACGCGGGCTTCTGACTTTCCCTGTAGGGAGCCAGGAAACCACATGGAAGAGATTTATCAAAAACTGGGAGTGTGTTAAGGGGTGCTAGCACACACCCCTCTCTGATGACTTGGAACGGAGCCTGTGCCCTCCACTGCCAGTCCATCCTGGGCTCAGACCCAGGCTGAGGACCTGGGGTGTGCCACCCCGCCCCCAGCAGCTCCACCTTAGAAGTCAAGGTTCTTGGCTGTAGGAATCCAGCTAGAGCCCGAGCCCCAGAGCCTTGGGCTGGAGAATCGGTTGAAACTGCAGTGACCTGTACCACCTCCAGCAATCCGTGTCTCACCTCATTCTCTTGAAACTGGCTCAGTGCCCACACTGCGCCTAGATGCCAACATGAGCGGCCACGGTCTGGTAGAGTATCCACAATCTGCTCAATGGTCACCACACCCTTGGCCGTGGGCGGTGGGGCCCGCATGGTTGGAGGAGCATTGGGGATCCAGGAACACCAGTCATACTGTGAGAGCAGGAGCAACAGCGTGGGTGCCCGAGAAAGGCAGCTCCGACCCACCTTCAACCCACATGCTTACGTTTTTCTTGGTTCACGGGGAACCAGTTTAGCAGGCTCCACCCCTCCCTGTGGGAACTACCCAACGCTCTGACGACCCCACCTCACCTTCCTTGGTCCCCCCTCTCCTGGTTCTTAAGCCGTACCTTCCACATATCCCTACTCCACCTCCTCTGTCCCCCTCCTTTGTCTTCCTTCCAGGGCCCCCAGGCCTCCCTTGAGGATATTCATGCCTCTCCCTTTCCAGGGCCTGCAACTGTCCAGCCAGGTGTCTTTGGGAATGCATGCAGAATCCATGCCTCCTACTGCTGGTTCCAAGTTCAGGGACTCCATGGAGATGGGTGGGCCAGCAGGGTCAGGGAGTCTGGAGGTATGAGGGGTGGCTCTGACTGTGGGGTGCCTGAGACCGTAGTACCCCAGAGAGGGCTAGGTAGGCCCTACCTGGCCGAAGTTTACAGCTGCATGCTGGGCCGAGGCTGTGAAGATCACCACAGTCAGGTACTCAGACAACTTCTCTCTGCTCTTCAAGGACTTGGGGAAGCCTAAGATGGACCCACAGACTATGAGCCCATCCCCGTGAGGGACACCTGGCTCAGCCTCTGCCCTGCCTCCCCACCCATACTTTCCAAGATCTGCCCAAGAAAGACACTTGGAGAAGCCGGGGGTGGGGACTGCTCTGAGGGAGGCATTTGGTCAGGTGGGTACCCTGGAGTGGGGATTGGGTACCCTTGGAGGCAGGGTTTCCTGTCTCCTGATCCTCATGACTTTGAAATGCCCGGGCTCTGCAGCAGCAGAAGCAGAGAAAGTGACAGCCCACCTGAGGCTTTTGTGCCCCGCATGCCGTACACGTAAACATCCTTCACGAAGTCCTGCAGTTCCTGGTCCTCCACCACCACCTGGTCGTTCTCATAATAGATGCTCACCACCTCAGATGTGAACCTGGCTCAGGAGGACCGGCAGCAGTGGGTGCCCAGCAGGTCCCCCTGGTGATCCGGTCACTCCTCAGTATCTGACTCTGGATGTCCTCCGCCCCCTCCTCCATCAACACCCGACTCAGAAGCAGGCCTGCCTCCTCCTCATACTTTTCCTCAAGGTTTCCCTTCCCACAGAACCCGGCCACACTCACGACTGGATGGCCTCCCACACCAGCAGTCCGTCATCACGGTAGAAGTAGTAGGGAATGTCCTCTGTGCTGTCCATGCCCCGGGCCTTGATGGCCTCCGGGAAGCACAGGGAGGAATAGGTCAGGTCCTGGACAGCCCTCTGTACCATCTGCACGTGCCCGCCACCCCCGGTGGCATTGGCCTGGTGAGAGAGCAGAGCGCCTGAGCTTGGTCCATGCCCAGACTAACCAGCTTCGTCTATAAGGAACCTAGAGGTGGGGTGATTGGGCACAGAGTGTCCTGTGAGGTGCACAGGGCAAGCTCCCACTTCCGTGAGGGAGTGACATGGGAAATCCCATCCAGTGCAGTGGGCGCTGTACAGCTGCAGCGAGGGCAGGCTTTTGTGCAGAACACTGCTTCAGGGCAGTCAGTTGGAAGAGCTGGGCACATCAAGGACCGGATGCACAGGGGTCCGGCATCTCTGTTCAGAGTGCCCTGAAGGTCACAGGCAGGATGGCAGGGGTATGGTAGGGTGGGAGAAGTCACAGCTATCTTGTAAGGTGGGAGGTTAATGGGTGGTTTGGAGGAGGCTCAGAGACTGGAATAGGACCGGATGCACGAAAGAGTGACAGATAACAGGGAAATAAGGGTGGTGGCGCACAGGGAGAGGAGAGCTGGCTGTGGTTGGGGGACCTGAGTCGCCAGGCAGAGCTCTTCCAGACCCCGTGTGAGAAGAGGGCGCTCACCTTGTCAAAAAGGCCATACTCGCAGATAAGCTGTTCCCGGGCCTTAGTGTTGATGGCGATGGTGAACCTCACATGGGCTACCAGCAGCTGAGGGGAGGAGGAGAAACCTCAGTGAGGATCTGTGGCGGATCTGGATCCCCACTCAGCTCTCCGAGGCTGGCCCACAGTGCCTTGCGGCTGTAGGAGGCCTGTGGACACCACTCTGATGCTTAGTGGTAACGGCCCTGCTGCTCGCCTAGGGCTACACCGTGACAAAGTCTGATGTCATCCTCTGAGGCCGGAGCCCTGTGTTGACCTATTTTGCCAAGAAGAGAGGGAAGCGCCTGTACTTTCAGCCTGTAGCCCAGCCAGCAGTCAAGTGCTTGTAGCATTTGGGCAAAGAACCGTGACCTGACTGCCCTTTCAAACTCTGCTTCCTGGCCCCTGAGCGTCTGACCCAGGGCCCCTCTTTGCAGCCTACTCCTAGCCTCCAACACCCCCACCCCACCCCCTGGGATGGCCAGACATTCTCCCAGATGTTCTTTCCCTCCGCGTGGAGACATGGCGGGCTGTACCTTGAAAATGGGGTGCACAGCGGGCAACTGGCGGTACATGGCGATACCAAACACCTCGGACACCAGATGTGTGCGCAGAAGGTGGGTGATCGTCTGATGGACGTGGAAGTCACTGGAACGCACCCAGATTTTGGCCAGCAGCCAGTCATATTTGGCATCCGAAGGGAGAAAAATTGGGTTCTCCTCTCCAGGGGTTTGGTTGAGCTGGTGTGTTGAAGAAAGAGAGCACAAGCTTTTATTTCTCCTTTATAGCTTTGAGAGGGCCTGGCTCCTAGGGAAATTCCAGAAGAATTCAAAACATCAACAGTGACTTCCAAGTCAGCAGAAGCATGTGGGGAGTGGTGGGGGGGTGGCTAATGACATCTTACAGCCTGTTTGTGAGCTGTCTATAACATGGGGACATAGGTACAGACCCCAGACAAGGAGCAAGCAGCTGCAAGGACCATGGCCGGTCTTTCCTCCTTGACCCTCCCCACTGCCTGGCTTCCTCCCACTTCACCCATTGCTGCTTAGTAGCCCTCTCCATCTAAGACCTCATGCTGCTGAGTCCCCATTCCCAGACCAGACTTTGCAGCTAATGATGTGGGAGTGGTTTCTTATTAATAAAGAAACTGCCTTGGCCCATTTTATTGGATAGAAAATTAGGTAGGCAGAGTATACAGAAGAGAATTCTGGGAGAAAGAAGGTTAGTAAAGGAGTCACCATGATTCTCCTGCTCCAGACAGACGCAGGTTAAGATCCTCCCTGGTAAGCCAGCTCATGGGCTACACAGAATATTAGAAATGGGTTAGAAAAATATGTAAGAGCTAGCCAATAAGAAACTGAAACTAGCCGGGCCAGGCAGTGTTTGAAAGAATACAGTTTCAGTGTAATTATTTCTGGGCATAAGCTAGCCATGTGGGCGGCAGGGTGCCGGGGACACAGCCCTGCCACCGCTCCTAATTTCAACACATGGGGACATAGGTACAGACCCCAGACAAGGAGCAAGCAGCTGCAAGGGACCATGGCCGGTCTTTCCTCCTTGACCCTCCCCACTGCCTGGCTTCCTCCCCCTTCACCCATTGCTGCTTAGTAGCCCTCTCCATCTAAGACCTCATGCTGCTGAGTCCCCATTCCCAGACCAGGCTTTGCAGCTGGTGCCCAGCCCAGAAGCCCCACCCTGAAGCCTTGCACCCAACGACCCTGCTTGCCTTTGCCCTTCCGCTTGCACTCCGTGCTTGGGCCAAGTAATTTTTCTCTAAAATGTGAAGGGTTTGTGACCTGTTATTTAAAAACTCACTTCTTTAACGCCAGAAAAAGAGGCCCCTGAAGTTCTTGGTGATTTAGCTGTTGACATCACTGCATAAGGTAGCCCATTACGTCTCTGTCTTCAATACCAGGGCAGGCTGTGTTCTTTAGCATTTGTGACAGCAGCCGTGTCTTGTGGTGATGGTGGTGGTGTGTATGTGTGCATGTGTGTGTGTGTGTGTGTATGTGTGTGTACTCATGGACTACATGCAGTAGTGCTCAACAAACCTAGGCACTTGCCCGGGCAAGGCAAACACTTTCCTGCCGAGCCACACTCTCAGCTCCCCCTCATTCATTGCTCTTACGGAGCTTCACTCCAGAACTTGGAGGTGAGATCCCCTGCGAGTAGCAGCTAGTGCTCCCCAACCTTGTCAGACAAGGAAACGTCTTTTAAACTTTTTTCTTTAAGATTTATTATGTATGCAGAGTTCTGCCTGAAGCTCAAAAGAGAGCACCAGGTCTCATTACAGATGGGTGTGAGCCACCATGTGGTTGCTGGGAATTGAACTCAGGTCCTCGGGAAGAGCAGTCAGTGCTCTCAATTTCTGAGCCATCTCTCCAGCCCAGCCAGACAAGGAAACTTTTGAAGACCTAGCATTCCAGAGGGCCTGAGGAGAGCAGTGTGCCAGAAACGGGTTCTCTAGCCAAGAGCAGCCAGGAAGGGCCTTGGGGCTCCAGTAGAGGCTTGGCAGGATTTAGCGGTGTCCTCTAACTAATATGGCAGGTGGTTTTGCGGTTTAAATCTGATGTCTCCAGGTGTTTGGACACTTGGTTAGCTAGCAGTACTGCTCTGGAAGGTTTGGAACCTGTGGGAGCTGGAGCCTTAGGCTTTGAGGCTCCACTGCGCGGCCCTCTTCCAGACTCTTTGCTCCCTCATTGTGAATGGAAAAGAGCACCCCCATTCCCGCTGCCCTGCCTTGCCCTCCACGATGGGCTGCACCCCCTTAAACTGAGCACCCAAATCACTCCCCCTCGAATTGTTTTCATCGGGAATGTTGTCACAGTGAAAGAGGTTACAAGTGACTGCCTGATTTGTCTCTCCATCCGTGGTGGCAGTGGCCAATAGAAATACAATGTGAACAACACAATTCAGATTTTCAGGAAGCCATTGCTTTAAGCTATCCCAGCTTTACAGAGAGACAAAAAACAGTAAGCATGTCACTTCATAACCAGCCACAAGGGCTCGCTGCTTTGGATATGTATGTATTTATGTCTAATTTTCATAAACTAAGCCTTACTATGAGGGACTTAGGCCTCTTCTTACTTTACTCATTTGTTCCCCAACCTGTTCTGCCACCAGCCTGGTGGCCCTTTGTCCTCTGCTTCATCAAGTCCACACAATGCCTTCCCGTGTCAAGTATGTAGTTTGTGGTGTGCTGCATTCCTGAATCCATTCTGCATAAATGAGATGATATCATCCATGTTCCCTTTCTTGTTTTTCTGCCTTGGTAATAGCCTTGTGGAGATCCAAGTCAACCAAGAGCTAATGTAGTCCTCTTGGAAGGCGCCCAGCACTGCAGTGCTCCCTGGCTTGGAGTCATCCCCTCAACCCTCTCCTACATTCAGACTGTCTGCAGCCTCACACAAACCCAAATCATGATCCCCACCCTCTAGCATGCAGCTCTGGTGATCCTCGGAAAGGCTACTTCAGCGAGTGCAGTCTTGGCAGAGAACCTCTTAGCACTGGTTCAATTGTCCTGGCCATGCCAGCCCCAACACTGGGATCCACGGGCCGTTTACAGTCCAGCCTGAAATCCAGACTGTTGCAACATCTGTGGACCCCGCTCAAGGGCTGACCCAGGAACCGTTCTGCTGCCAATGCCCTGGGTGGCATCCATTTTCCTGGGTAGGCCTAGAGAAAGGGTTAGCCAGATCCTGTGGCTTGTCCAATGCCTTCCTTCCTACTAGCAATGGGGAAGAACTGAGATTGAAGCCAGGTCCCTGGTTCTAGGAGGCTCTAATAAACGTGTGTCTGAGATAAGCTAGTTCAGAACACCTGTCAGTGGCGACTTATCGTCTTCCAGTGGTGATTTCCCACATCCCCTGCGCCTTCATCTAATGTTACAAGCTTTCTCTGATAAGAGGCTGAGGACTCCCGGAGTGCAGAGGGGTGGGGAGCCTGGAAAACTAGGCTTTGACCAATTAATTGATTAATTAAATTTTGACACTAGGTATCACTCTGTAGCCTAGTCTGGCCTTGAACTACAGTCTGGGATTATACAGATGAGCTAAATGCAGGCTTGAATGTAGCCAGCTTGAATCCCACCTCGGTGGCTCACTATGTGTACCTGGACCTTAGTCTCCTTAGCTGGGTAAGATGGTAATCAGTAGGGCGGTAATTACACACAGGAGACAGGCACTGTGTGAAACCCCAGTGATCCTATGCTTTCTGATCCAGAATATTCAGGATGTCAGCAATGCGTATGCTTCATGATATGGTAAGTCTCTCCTCCAGGACTGGGCAGCACAATACATTGGATATATATTCAACACTGCGATGTTTCTGTAGGGAGCCTTCATGTATCTTATTAAATGGAACAAAAATTCTAAAAGTCCTGAACCTTGTGGTTCAGAGGTTTATTTAAAACTAACAGATTTGCTGGAAAATTGAAAACGTGTTGCAGTTTTACAGTCTTGGTCTTTTGGCTAAGATCAAGCACAGTGTCTGCTCTCAGGTACTTCACATACAGCCGCTCTCGGGACTTCTTAGATTGTCCAGGCAAGAGCTTTCGGGGCACGCAGGGTCAGCCCACATGTCCAGCTGATGCTGTTCCCATTGTACCCAGTGTCTCAGTCGCAGGCACTGTGTGCTGACTGCTCATCTTCCCATCCACCACGGGTCTCTGTAAAACTCTACCCCCCAGGGACCCTCACTTAGACCTGCTTTGCCATTCCTAAGCTCCTCCTTGCTGTCTGCAGTCAGCTTTCACAGAACAGGTAGAGAAAACCCTGTGCCCACCTGCCTCCTGTGAGACTGCTCCCCTGGCACTCCGCTGTCCTTGGGGTGGCAATGATCTACTTGCATGGAAGACAATGCCCTGGTGAGGACTCTGACATCGCTCAGTGGCTTCCATCTGCAACTTAACTCCTGGCTTCACCTAGCTGGCTTGTGCGGGCATGTTTATTTGGGAACGCTGGTCAGGAGGTGGGTGGGAGGAACAGCATGTCATTGCAGGACAAGCCTTCGCCAGTGTGCTCAGCCCCAGGAGGGCATTTCTCAAAGTTCCCCTGGGGAAAAGCCACCGTCCGCCTCTTGTGGTATAGACAGCCTGCTTCACAGCAGCCCCGAGTCCCAATAGCTCATTTTTCTCTTCTAACCCAGTGAAAGTCGGAGCGAGAGTTGTCAGTGTCCTGCAGCACCGCGGGCAAAGATGCCCCAGAAGCTCCTTCCCTGCCTTCTGAGGTTGAGCAGCCCACCTACCTGAATGGCAATGGGAACAATCTTGTTGGCTAGGTTCTTATATAGCAAGCAGATGGGTGCAGCTAGGAACTGGTGTGTGCAGGGATCGGTTTTGTTGGCATCGATGCCATCCAGTAGCTCGTAGTCCACGATGAAAATGTTCCCTTCCTGCAGGAGGCAGAGAAATGTATTCAAGCTACTTTAAGCAGAAAAGGACCTGAGAGCCAGGCCGGAGTAGGATGTGAGTGATGGTCTTCAGGGCACCCTACCCCTTCCCTGTAACTTAGTGTGTAACACGCCCCTAGAAACTGTTAACTAAGAAATGTTCATTAACTCCTCACTTGAGTATTCACAGTAGCCAAATCCGGGGTGACAGCCTGCTATCCCTGCCTTTATTTTGTGTTTGTGTTTTTCACTTTGGGTCAGACTCCTGCCAGCTCTGTAAGTCAGCGTGTTTATCACTAGAAGGGTGTCTGTTTAACCTATTTTCTCACTCTTCAAGGCCAAGGACACAGGTATGGTCCTCTTTCTCTCCCGCAGTATATATTTAATACAATGATGTATTTTACATTTACATAAAACATGGAAATCCATTCCAGTGTCATATTGAACAGAACAAAAATTCTATGCTGCCTCCTTCGTGGTTCTTAAGTTTATTTGAAATCAAAGTATTTGCTGCAAAAATGTCAAGTGTGTCACAGTCTTGGGTTCCAGAAGCAGCTAACACCAATCAGGACTCTTACACACGTGCTTGCACCAGGATAGTAACACTACAGCTTGGAGCAGAAGCAATCATTCCTTCAACCAACAGCAAAGACTTCTTTGGACCAGTTGCAGAACCAAAGCGATGATCAAACAGACCACATCATGCCAGGACGGCTTATCACACCCCATCTTGTCCCGTGCCCCAGATCTTCCTCTATTTAATCCTAAAGCTCATGTCAGTGCCCCAAGGTGAATTGGGGGGGTCACTGAACCCCGTTATCTCTTCCCTCCCACGTGTCCACATTAGTTAGATCTCTCTCTCTCTCTCTCTCTCTCTCTCTCTCTCTCTCTCTCTCTCCCTCTCTCTCTCCTTTTTACTGCATTGCTCATCTCTTTTGCTGGTGTGCTGGGTTGGGTGGCCTTGCCTAGCCTGTCTTAGCCTCGGGAACCTGGATTTTTGTTCTAAAATTCTGGTTAAAGTGGAATTCAGAATCTATGGGTTTGAGGTTTCTAGCTCCAGGGCTGGTTGACACGTGGAATTTTCAAAGCTAAGATGAAAGACTGACCATGACTAACTTAGGTTCACTGTAACCGAAATCTGCTTGATTCTCATGAAGAAAGCTATAAGACCACTCTGGGGGGTTAGAGGGGACAGACGAAAGAAGCCAAACACCCAAATGGCCCTGCAGGACTTCATTTGGATCATGTTCAACACTCGGCAAATTAGCCATTGTCGTCCAGGGCAAGTCCCTCCTAGAAGGAAAAGATGGGAAGGAGTGGGGCTACTCTGCACAGATGCAGGGGAAAACGGGCTCCTTTAAGGTTCCTTCAAGTTATGTTCCAAAAATAAGTTTTACTGAGAAAGAGTAAAAAATATTTAGGGGTTGGTGGCATAGCTCTGTGGTAGAGCTTTCTTAAACATGTGAGGCTCTGGGTCCGATTCCTAATACTGGAAACAACAATTTAGAGCTGTGAGTTTAGCGTGTCACTGAGGCTGGCAAAGAAAGGTGTCTCAAATGATGAAGGGCCCTAAGCACTGTGCTGATGATGTGTTAGCTGGGGCCAAGAATCTAGTCAGTGATGACTGTTAGATTATTGGGTAATTGCCCCGTGATCTAAACCACAGCAGAACATCTTGATCATGTGTTTGATGGGTCGGTTCAAAGTGAAGATAACCCGTAAGCCACCTTCCCTGGAAGTGGCAGGGGCCCACCAGTAAGAGGATGTTGTCTTGGAGAACAAACAGAGGCTGACTTTTGGGTGGCTGGGGACCATGATGGCTGGGGACCATGGCGGTTGGGGACCATGGCGACTGGGGACCATGGTGGCTGGGGACCATGGTGACTGGGGACCATGGTGGCTGGCCGTTCAGGTCCTCTCTGTTTTAAGATATGCTGGTTTCTGGGCATGGGTGGCTGCAAGGAATTCTTATTGCTGTTGCTGGCTGTCCACATGACTAGGTAGTATCCTGGGACCCATGCAAGTCCAGAAGAATGTGGAAGGACTGCCCATGTGGGTCAGGAACCCAACTTGATGTGGATAGGTAATCTCCCAAGGACAAGTAGGCAGGAGGTCGTTAGGGCTAAATGATGTGTGTTTGGAATCGCAGTGTGAGCTGGGTACCTAGACGGGGTGACCAGGGGCAATGAGGCTACATGAGCAGCTGGAGATGGTGCTGGCTGCAGTGGGGGAGGGGGAGAAGACAGGACACTGAGGGTTAATGTTGAAACTATCAGAAGAAAAAAAAACACACAAAACAAAAAAATCTCTTAAAAACCTAGCGTGGGAGTGCCTGAAAGATTCTATCAGCTACAAGCCAATTCCATTTGAATTCTTTTTGTCTCAAAACAAAGGTAGCCTTGGAACCCTTGGGAGTGAAGGGTTGAGCCTGCAAGTGAAAACCAGGAGACTGACTTGGGGTAGGTGGGGGAGGGGAGTAGCTAAGGGAGGCACAGGTGGCACCAATGTTTCTAATAAGAAAGTAACACAACGTCTACCAGTCTCTGTCTTTTGTCTCTGCACAGAGCCTCCTTCTTTAACCTGTTTCTTCTCTTTTGCTACGTGGATGACACTTGGATGACCACGTATGAACACATCTGTCACAATGCCTGGACCACTACAGTAGCTCTTGTAATTATTGCTGTGGGTATTAAAAGCCCTGATGCTAGGCTTGCAGCTGTGAGGCTGGTGTAGATACGGCCCCTCCTAAGACTGCCTGTGGCTGGCACAGTGCCCAAGACCCTCACGGAAAAAGAAGAAACTTCTGATTTCATACTGCCACTCAAACAGCAAACCAGCAGTCTGGGGATCAGCAAGCATTGGTCAACAGGAAGTGGCTTCTGTGGAAAGACTGGCTATCTCCAGCCAGCAGATCTACCTGTACTTCCTGTTCTAAACTGAGATTCCGCTCTAGGCTGCACTCCACCATCTCTGTGGTCACTGGGAGCTTCTGGGGCAGCTCTGTGCAGCGCTTGATTAGTACAGGGTTGCAGCCGTTCAGGAACTGGTAGCCGAACATGAGGTCCTCCTGCCAGTGGTTCTTGACTCGCTCTGTGGGAAGAATAGGAAGGCACAACCCCTAGGTAGGTCAGCCAGGCAGGCCCCCATGTCTCTGCCTGAGGACATATCTTTGTAGGGACTCCTTTTCAGGGCCCCCAGGCTCCTCTCTTTTGCCATTCCCACTGTGTGCCTGCTTATTGATAGGTCACTATGCACTTAGTCTTCCTGGTCCAAGCACCCACTCTTCTCAAAATCCCTGGTCCTTCAGTGAGGTCAGCATCTTTATCCAACTGTTCTTGTCTCCTTAAAGAACAATGACTCTCATGGCTCTCCATCCATTACTGTGCAGTGTCAGGGCTCTAACCAAACAATTCCTGTTCCAAAGGAACCCAATGTTGCTTTAAGTTTTTAAATTTTATTTTTTTTATGAGTGTGTGTGTGTGTGTGTGTGTGTGTGTGTGTGTGTGTATGCATGTGTACATTTGAGTGCAGGCATCTACAAAGATCAGAGACTTTAGAGGCCCTTGTACCTGGAGTTACTATGGTTGTGAGCCACCCAGTGTGGATGCTGGGAACTACATTTGAGTCCTTTGCTAGGGCAGAATTGGCTCTTAACTGCTCAGCCAATCGCTCCAGCCTCCAATGCTACTTTAATGTAAATGCTTAAAAGAAATAGGCCAGTCTTGCCTTGGCTCTGTGTAGAAGAGACACAGATGATGTATTTGTGAAAAGAAAAAGTTCTGATAGCCTTGAGACTTCTGGTGAGATGTCCAGGGTGCTGGAGTTGGATGTCAGTCTATCTTGGGCAGAAAAGTAAATTTCTCCACCCCCACAACCCCAAGAGCCCTCTTACCAGAAATAGTGTTGCTGATCTTGACGAAGATTTTCTCAAAGTCAGCAAAGTCATTCCAGGAAGACTGAAACATGTGCATGAAGCGATTGATGAACAGGTTCTCCATCCTGCAGAGCAAGGGTCAGGTCACCTCACCTGCCCACTGTGCCTCTGCAGGGTGATTTCACTCTATACCCAGGTGCCTCCCGATCATATCTGGGGCATCCCCAGAGAGCAGGTGCTGGCCTTGTGGGACCAGGACAGAAGTCAGCCTGTGTCTGATGCTCTTCCCACTGCACCTTAGCTGTGTAAGAGACCAGGCCAGAGCTCTCCATAAGTGTTTTGACTGCTACCTCTGTGTGTGTCATTACTCCTTTGTAGATCACAAACCAGCAATGGGGCAAGGCTGCACCTCCTAAGCTCCCCAAATAAGCACCACCAAATATCACCACCCCCCAACTTATGCAGGGCATTTCCCACTCAAACCACACTCCACTCCCTGGTCCCCACAGGTTAGTGGCCATATCATAATGCAAAATGCATTTAGTCCGACTCCATAGGTCCCCACAGCCTTTAAATCTCACCACTGTTTAAAAGTCTGCAGTCTCTTCTGAGACTCAAGTCAATCTCTTAATTGTAACCCTTGTAAAACCAAAAAGAAAATTGCATTCTTCCAACACAGAGCGGCACAGAATATGCACTACCATTCTGCAGGGAGCAAAGTAGGCAGAGTGAGAAAATACTGGATCAAAGACTGAAACCCAGCAGAGCAAACTCCAGTGTAGCTCCATGTGACCGCTGTCAAAGGGCTTAGAAGGCTCAGCCCATTCAGGTTTGCTGCCGGCAAATCTATGTGTGCAAGTCTCCTTGGCAGATGTCTCTCAGCTCCGACACTGCCAGCATCTTTGGATTTCCATTGCAACCCAGGCCACACTTGTGCAGCTTGATGCAACAATCTCTCAGAGCCTCTTGCTTTCTCACGGTCTTCATCTAGGGACACTCATGCCACACAATGCCTTGCTTTAGCGGCTTTCACAAACCATGGAGGAAGAAGCCCCAACCCCTTCATTCTTACACCCTTCACGCCTCTGAAGCCAGCACCACACGGGTGACACTGCTAAGTTCAGCTGCCAGCTTCGGATGAGTGCTGGCTCCCGAGTCACACCAGCATCAGTCCTTTCACTCAGTTGCTCTCTAGAGCAGAAATCTCTGCGGGCTTCATACACGAGCTGGAGACTTGCCTGGGTGGGGTCTTTCCCTTTAGGCACCATCTCTTGTTCCAATGCACAGCAGGCCTCTCCTTAGCTGTCCTCAGCTCCTTAAGAGGTGTAGCCTCTCCTCTAACACATGTGGCTGTTCAACTTGCTGCGGCTTTTCTCTCTCCAAATTGTACACTTACATTCCTTCCTACTCGGCTGTCTCCTTTTCTCTGTAGACCTGCATAAGCGTTACTAATAATAAACAATCATGGACTTGACATTATGCAGTCTTGAAATTTCCAAAGACGTTATTCAATTTCTTTCTAATTTAGCCTTAGGTAAGCTCTCAGGACACGGGCAGAAAACAGTCAGAATATCACAGGAATAGCCTCTAGCCTAGTTGCAGTGAAAGTCCTTGCTTCCCTCTGCAACCTTTTGAGCCAGGTCTCTATAGTCTGTGTTTCTCTCGCCATTGCTGTCTTTCAGGCTCCCATGAGGACAGCCTGTTAAGTTCTGTTTACAACATTCAACTGCTTTCCTAGTCCCAAGCTCCAAACTCTTAGACAGTCCAAAACAAAGCAGAACGAAAAGACCCACTGCCAACTGAACAAAACCCAATGACACCAATAACAACAATGAAAACATGGCCAGGCTCTTCACAGAGACAGCCTGTTCTCTGCTACCATTTTAGTTAATTTTCTGCCGGGGTGATAAAACATCATAACCATGGCGAGTTACAGAGGGAGAGTTTATTCTGATTCATGTTCCATAGGGTTAGACTCCATAATTGAAGCACAATTAATAAAACTCAGGGTCAGAAACTGGGGTTCAACCTGAAGATCAACAAAGCAAAACAGCCAGTCACTGGCTCTTACCTCCACCTCAGTCTGAAATAGCGATCCTGCCTCGCAGAATCTCAGAATGAGACTGTCTGTTGAGAACTGTTTCCTCCTGTATTATAATCCTCTCTAGGGCTCCGATTAAAGGCATACACCACCAACATTAAAGGCATGCACTGCCCAGTTTCTATGGCAACTAGTGTGGCTACTGGGATTAAAGATGTGTGCCATTATGGCTACTGAGATTAAAGGTGCATGTTACCATAATCTGGTCTGTAAGGCTGACCAGTGGGACTGTTTCACTCTCAGATCTTCAGGCAGTCTTTATTTCTTAAAATACAATTGAAATGCCACCACACCTAATGGTGGGAACAACATGGCAGCAGGCACCAGGAGCAGGAAGCTGAGAGATCATCTCGTCAAATGCAAGCACAAGGCAAGAGAGTGAACAGGAAGAGGAGTGAGACTTTGAGCTCTCAAAGCCCCAGTCAGTGACATACTCCAGCGAGGCCACACCTCCTAGATAAACTTTTCAAATATCACCACAAACTGGGTACCAACAGTTCAAATACCCAAGCCTATAGGTCATTTCTCACTCAGACCACCGCAGTTTCTGCCTTAATGTGTATAGGCAAAGTATTTGACCCTAACTGGAATCTCAGTTCCCTTACCCAGAAATGATCAATAACAGCTGCCAAGTTCTAAAAGGATGGCTATAATCAGAAAACACCTTGTTGGAGCAATTGTGTCTTTGTTGGTGGAAATGTGTCATTGTGGGGGGGGCACTTTGAGGTTTCAAGATCCCCCCAGGATCTGGTCTCCCTCTCTCTGCCTGTGGATCAGGATGCAAAGCTCCCAGCTACTTCTCCAGCACCACGTGTGCAACCATGCCCCCCTCCCATGGTGATAATGAACCAACCTCTGAAAAGCCCCCATGAAGAGTTTGCCTGGGTCATGGTGTCTCCTAAGACAAGTGCCTACCTCATGAGGTCACTAAGACAAATGATCAGGAATCTTTGTCATGGGACCAACACGGTCATTCTAGTCATTGTCACCACAGAATCTGCCTCCTGGTAACAGTCTGGGCGCCATCCTCAGGTGCACTGGCCACAGAAGGAGTGAACTGGGGGTGGCAATGGAGGGTTGTAAGTACAGTCTCTGCCCGGCCCAAGCACACAGTGCTGCCACTGTTGGGAGACGGCTGGGTCCAGGCTGTTGAGATACAGGTCTTGGTGTGTGTCCACTCCTCCAAGCACATCCTTTGCATCACGCAGTTCGCCTTGTGCAGACAGGTTTCCACTGTCTTCCTTCCTGGTCCCAAACTCATCTCTAACCATTAGCCCCTGCCCTGCCACCAGATGGGCCACCCACACCTTGCACTTCCTAAAACTTACGCTTTTGAGTAGTTCAGAACGAAGTCCACTCCCTTTTCACTGTCAAACTGGATGTCACGGGGTAAATCCTTGTGGCACTTGGCATCGATACTCAATGGGAAGCCCGGGTTCCACTCCATCCATCTAGCACGAGAGAGGTGAAAATAAAAACTGTTAAAGGAAGGGTGGTCCTTTGGGTGGTCCCCTGAGCTGAAGGCTGCCATGTTGACAGAAAAAGTTCTAGATGGCTGTTAATTTTCCTACTGTAAGCTCAACGCACTGTAAGATGAGGTAATAGAACCCCTTCCAAGGTCTTGTGGCAACCACTTCTGCTGTGGCCTGATCACAACCACGGAGATCTGAGACTGGCTTATACCAAAGAGTCGAGGAATGTGCAGATGGCCGCTAGTGCATAGAAAAGAGTGAGGAAGGAAACTCCACATACCCCAGTTAACACAGGCGACTTTGAACAGCCATAGGCCCTAGGAGGGGTTGGCCTGGGTGGTCACAGGAAAAGGGCTTGAAGGCTCTCATGCCACACTCAACCAGAGTGTCAAGTGTTCTGCCAGCTTGGTCAGTGCACATCCTGATTCTATGTGTGGTGGTTAGGGGAGGGGATAGTTTTCTGGCCCTCATGGTAGAATCATAGAGCAATAGAGGAAGTGAGAAAGAACACTAGGTACAGACCACTGACGGAATGCTCCCTGCAACATCTGTCCTGTTTAGAGATGGTTGCAATCAAAGCAGCTCCCTCTAAAGAGAAGCCAGGCACTGGTTAGAGTGAAGGTATTTAACTCTGTCTTCATAGCCATCATCCATGCATCCTTTCTACAACCGCTGAAAACAAAATCCCTGTTCAATCATTTGGGATAGAAAGAATGAGTCGCTTTACTTAGAAGCTGAAGGGCCCATTCTGAGGTCAGAGTTTTCATGTATATCCCAGCCATCCTCCCTTTAACGCTACTGTTAGGGAGGCAGATTTTAGACATCCAGGCACCGTCAGTCCTTTAGCAGGACCTTGTGTGTCCACTGTTTCACACACTCCTCTGTTCACTGGTTCTGCCAGCTCATGGCCCCTCTTAGAAGTGAAAATTCCTGGGAAGAAACTCCATGTGCAAAAGGGAACGGAGGGACGAAAACTGATAAATGTGGAGTTTGGAATATAGCAGGTCTGAGGACGCAGTCAGAAATCTGGTCTCTCCTCAATGGCTGGAAGTTTTAGGGGTCTTTGAGGAGTGTCCTTCCCCTAGTTTAAGGTTTGTCAGTTTGAATAAAGAGCAGAAGGCTAACTGACAGGTCCTCAACTTAGGGGTAATTGTCCTGAAATAGCCTTGAATTCCTTGGCAGGGCTACCAGCAGGGGGCCATACTGCCCTACTGGTAGGAGGAAAACCTCCCCAGGTCAAGAGTGTGGGGGAGATTGGCAGTTGGCTGATTTTTTTCTTTATTTGTGTCCCCACTGCCGCCTATCAGGGATCTAACTTCTAGACCTTTCTCGATAGACTTTATGAAAGCCTTCTATTTTTATTGTTTGTGGGATCTTTACTACAAGCACATTAATAAACATAAAAATAAGGATAGCTGTACAAATGCTTTTTGCTTATTTGGAAAAATGAGTAGGGGCGTCTTCAATACTGCATGATCACCCATCAGCCATCTGGCATCAGACACATTGCTCTTCACTCTTGGTAGTTCCAGGGGTGCAGTGAATGCCAAGGCATCCGGTTGAGCTGAAGTTTTCAGTGATCCAATAAAGAGACAAGCACCAGTGATAGCATTCACTGTGTTTGTTTTGAGACAGAGCTTCTTTATTATTATTATTATTATTATTAATTTTAATTTATTTTACATACCAACCACAGTTTCCCTTCCCTCCTCTCTCGTTTCCTCACCCCACCTCCCATCTACCCCCATCCCCAATCCACTCCTCCTCTGTTCTCAAAGGGACAGGCCTTCCATGGGAGCCAACAAAGCACAGCATATCAAGTTGAGGCAGGGCCAACCTCCTCTCTCTGAGACAGGGCTTCTATATGTAGTCCTAGCTATCCCAGAACTCACTTTGTAGACCAGGCTGGAACTCCAAGATCTGCCTGCCTCTGCCTCCAGAGTGCTGGGATGAAAGGTGTCTGCCACCACCGTCTGGCAGCATTCACATTTTACTATTTAAATTGATATTTATTATTAACTTTTGTGTAGATGTGTAGATGATACGCGTGAGTGCACGTGAGTGTAGGTGTCTGCAAACCATTGGGTGCTGGTTCAAAAATAGATAGGCAGGGCCATTCATGGTAGCACACATCTTTAATCCAAACTCTCAGGAGGCAGAGGCAGGCGGATCTCTGTGAGCTTGAGGTCAGCCTAGTCTACGTAGCTAGTTCCTGGCTAGTGAGATTGTGTCTCCAAAACAAAAATAAACAAACAAAAATAGTAACAAAACATCACTGAGATTGAGAGGAAAATGGGTCCTTTAGTAACACTGACCACCACAGTGGTAACTTGATTGCAACTGAAGGAAGAGTTGAGAACAAAGCCAGCTTTTTACTTAAGTGTTTCCCCAAGGGGGTAGGTGCTGTAAAATACTTTGAACCCTAGTCCAGGAAGATGCTGATAAGAAGTGGGCCACAAGTCAAAGTGTCCTGGGCCCTTGGCAGCAGTGGAAGGCTGGACTTGTTTGCAGCACAAAGAGAGAAAGAGCCTTTGTCAGCATGTGGTGGCCAACTGTGGTGTGGGCAGGGGTTGCAGCAGGTGCTGTTGGAGCTTTCTGGGGGCCGCTTTGTTTCTTAAAGCTTCTTGATGGAACCGGACCCAGAGGGCTGCTTTGGGAAGTTAGTTCGCTCCCACAGTGACTGAGGGACTAAGTCAGACACCCATGTCCTTTCCAATGAATGAGACATACAGACAAACCAATCCACAGACATAAACAGGTGGGGGAGGGGGCACAGAAAACCCCACACTCCATGGAGGAAGGCCACAAGGAACAACTAGACCCAAATAAGGAAGAGGCAGAAAAGACATCTGATTTGAAGGGAAATGGCTTAAGGAGAGTAGATGGTGCAATTCAATGTAAAAAGACATTGCAGTTCATAAAACATGATAAAGGAAGAATTCAACAAGGAAACAGAAAAAGATTATAATCAGTGTGTGATCTCATCTGTCTCTTAAAGGACAGGGTTTGTTCTTTCTACAGTAAGTTATTTGAACATCATCTTCATGCCAGGAAGCACTCTTTACTTTTTGTAAACAATGTAACACAAATGTTTAACAGAACTCCAAGGAAATGCAAAAGAGCCATGGATGGAAAAACTAGAGGCTTGAAAGTCAGATAAAGGAAATTTAATAAACTTCCCATTTCTCACACGTAGAATGGTAGACATTGTGAGGCGTTTATGGGTTATTTCGGATTAGGTCATCTTATTTGTATTAATTAAAATTATTTTAAATTTTTTATATAACATATTTTTATCATATCTTTCCCTTTCCCCAACTCCTCCTAAATTTTCCCTACCTTCCCACTTACCCAAAATTCATGCTTTAACACACATGCACACACACACACACACACACACACACATTCTCTCTCTCAAAAAAAACCATAAAAATTTTAAAACAAAACCAAAAAAGACACCAAATCATAGACTGCACACACACACACACACACACACACACACACACACACACACAAAACCAAACCAAAGCAATACCTGCAGCCCATCTTTGCTAACCAACTATTCCTGAGCATGAGGTCTGCCCAGCAGTGCAGTTGATACACCCAGTACCACTCCATTGGAGAAAACTGATTTCCATCTCTGAGCAGCTATTAATTTCAAATAACACCTTGGTTAGGGGGGTGGGACTCTGTGCCCACTTCCCCTTTTCTATGCTGGGATTTTATCCAGCCTGAGTTTGCACAGGTCTTATGTGTGCTGTCTCTGAGTTCATGAGCATCAACCCTTTTGTGTCTGGAAGACACTGTCTCTTTGGAGTCCTCTACCACCTTTGGCTCTTTCTGTTTCTTCCATGTAGATGTATGAGGTTTGAGGAAAGGGGTTTGATAAAGATACTCAGTCCTATTTAGGACTGAGTATTCCAGTGTCTCACATTCTCTAGTTGTGAGTATGTGTGTTTCTGTATTAATTCTCATCTACTCCAAGAAAAAAACTTCTCTGTTGGGGTTGAGAAATGCATTAATATATGAGTATAATGTTATGGATTAAGTAAAAATATTGTGGATCCCCAAGTGGCTGGAGCAGCAGAAACACTGCGGGGGCCACAAAGGAGAGACAGACAGATGGGCATGCCATGAGACCATGCCGCAGGTCTCTGAAGGTAGCTGGTCCCCGGCAGGGAGCCACATGGCAGGTAAGAGACAGAGACATGGATAGGCATGCCATGCAGAGTGAGGTTGGATATTTATTTAGTGGGTTATGGAAGGGAAGGGGAGAAAGGGTAAGGAGAGAAGGGGGATGAACAGAGAGAAACAGAGAGAGAGAGACGGGGAGGAGAGAAGTGGGGAGAATGGAGAGAGGCAGAAGTTGCCTCTTCAGGGGGAGAGATGGAAAAGGAAAGAACTCAGTCTGGAAGCTGAAGATCAGCTTGCCTCGGTGGGGTGGACTGGACCAGGAGGGAATGGACAAGAGGGAGTGGGAGTGGGACAGGACAGATCATTACATATAGCAGCAGGCTCTTTTAGCAGAATAACAGTGGTAGGCTTTTCCCTAGGGCCCATGACTTATCTATTCTCAAGTTTGTGGCTTCATTAACAGCTTCCAGATGTGGGTTCCATATAATGGAATAGGCCTTAGATACAATTTAAAATAAAATGGTTGGCTATACCATAACATTTATGCCATTATTGCACCACTGTATCTTGCAAAGCAGGTCACAGTTGTGGCTCTCACGGTTTGCAGCTGGGTAAGACTGATGATTACATCTTTCCTCTGGTAGCATGTGTTGTAACTTTTAATATTATAAATGCTAGTCAGTAGGATTGAAGCTTCAGTAGGGCATCAGCTCAATTTTTCCATGTATGATGACATACGTAAGTGGTGTCTCCAGCAACAGGAACTTACTGTCAGATTCTGGAGGGTAATCAACAGCATTGGCAATAGCCTGTATTGTTTGTGGGGGGCATATCTGTAGGTCCCCTTTGGCCAGTGACTCCACAAGATGTAACCTATTCCTGAGACTTGGAGTTTACTTAGTAGCAAATGCTATCTAGTTGTGTCACTGTCTCCACCATTCTGTGATAACTCCATTTAAATCTCTTTAGGAAGCTTTGAGAGTTGTAAGCATCCATGTGACTATTCAAAAGGCCTTTAGTACTAGTTTATCCTCCCCATGGTCCCTCCTTTACTATGCATTCCCATCTTCTTCCCTATTTAAGCCTGTTTTAGTTTCCCCTTTATTTATCCATAACACCATGTTTTATTTCCCCTTCCTTGGGAGAGCCCTTCCTCCCACTGATCTTGTCAGGAGCCGTTTCCCCCCCAAATTATTACAGGAACCATTGCCCTGAGGAGTTAGCAGAGAACCCCACTTCCCAATTGTATTGAGAATTGTTTTATTGGCAGAGCCTATCCCCCACACACATTATCTGTTAATAGAGAGCTATCTGTCAGCGGAACCGCCTCACATTCCAAACTATCTAGAGAACTAGGTGTGTCAACTTGTGAACTCCTGGCCGAGGAATCGTGACCTGACCGATCGTAACCTCCTGGCCTACATGACCGGTGTGGACCACGCGGCAAGAGCCCATGCCCCTGCCCCCCAAATTCCTCATCCTATATAAGCTGTAACCATGACTCTAATAAACGAAGGCTTCGACAAATCTGCCTGGCCTTCTTCTTCTCTCCCGCCCATATCTTCCAGATAGCGCCTCTCCGGGACCCTGGAATAACTGACCCTGCCAGGCGGGTTACACCCCTAGACTGAGTGACCCGCAGGCGGTCTACGTGATCTCATATGAGCTATCTAACATCTGTGTCTATTTTGAATGAAACATTCATATCTAAGGCTTAAAACCCAATAGCCATATATAAGAGAAAACATACAATATTTGAAATCACACCACATGGAGGGCTAATAGTCTCCCCAAGAGCCAAAGAGTAGCTAGCAAAAACTCCAGTACCAGGAATGAGAAATGCCTTTTGAGTTGTGACTGGGGAATCAAAGAGAGTTCCCAAAGCAATATGGGTTGTTGCTGTTGTTTGGTTCCTCCCAGAAATTAAAAGTAAATCCTAATTGTTGAGGACACCATGCACTTTAGACATAGGTCTAGGAGAATTTCAGCTGGAAAGGAGCCAAAAGCATGCCTCTGAGGACTAGCTTTTATGGTGCCACGAGGTAAGAAAAGTGTCAGTCATCTTAAACAGTTGTGGTTGCCTATAAACCACAAGGATCATCATGCAAGATATCCCTAAAGGGGCAGTAGTGGTACTTACACCTGGCAGACACCAAGAGCTGTGTCTACTTGGACTCAAAGCCTACCTAATAGAAACGGAATGGAATGGAAACCTAGCCGACTGTGCTTGGCTAGGGAGGTCACAGACCGTAGGTAGAGGAGACTTGTACTACTGCCAATTTTCCAAACCAGTATAATTCTTAATGGCGTTCTGAATACTTACCTCTACACCCCCAGACAAGTGTAACATTCACCCCTCATCAAAAACCTCTTTTTCATGGAAAGGAAACCATTACAGAAAGTCAAAACTAGCCCAAACAGGAAAACAAATGAGCATGTGGTATCCAGCCCTAGTAGATTTATCTTCCAAACTCCAGCACCTAAGACTCAAGAAGCACCACAGATGAGGGGGCGGAAAGACAGTGTCAGAATACCACAAGATCTTCTTTGTGATTGTCCCTTCTAGCTATGACACAGGGAAGCTACACCCATGAGATCCCAACAATTTAGCTGTCTCAAAAGAACCCGCACAATTCCAAAACAATTGACATCTCCACATAGACTGGGGGAAGTCTCACAAGCAACTAACAACTGCTGAGAGAGAGAGAGAGAGAGAGAGAGAGAGAGAGAGAGAGAGAGAGAGAGAGAGAGAGAGAGAGAGAGAGAGAGAAGCAGTCTTGCCCAGAGAGAAACTCTTGCTTTGCTATCCAATACCAAGTGGTCAGCCCTAGAACAAACACGTGCAGATTATACTTAGGGACAAGGACTCAGCAGGTTGTATTTACATGCTGATTTGTTTAGATGCACGTGTCTCAACTCTGGCTAAAGAAGGCTCTAAATTGGGGGATGGGTGGACATTGGAGGGGTAGGAGTTAGGAGAGGAGGGAAATGATGTAATCCTATATTAATTAAAGTCTAAAAAGATTTCAAAAATAGTTATTTTTAATTTAATTATTTAATGCTTTTATTCATTTAATTGATAAAATAAAAATTATACATATTTGTAGTGAATTTCAAAAAAAAAGACTTTTTGGTTGGTTAGCTGCCTGCTTCTCTTATCTGTTGCATTTTTCTCCTTTAGGCTGTGTTCTCAATTCTTTTAACTTGAGGAGTAGTATTGCTATTATATGTCACATGTAAATGTTCTGTCAGATGCAGAGGGAGGAAAAAGGCAGACTGAGATCATGATAGCTGGTAAAACTGGCATAGATAGAGGATGTCTTCCTGAACAATTTCACCGGCAAGTTCTCTGTTGCAAAGACTGCTCTCTTGCTTGCTTAGCCTTGTGCTTATCAGTTCCTCAGAATTAGCCTTCTCAGTGTCATAGATATAAAGCATTACTCGGCCTCTGCATGCACAAGATGCGATGCTTACCCAGCACAACTGTGAACTAATGCCCTCAGAAAAGAAAGCCGCCCTTATTCTGGGGTTTTACAGAGCTGGCCAACTGAGTAGAACTTTGTTTTGAAGAGTTAGCATTGCAGATCTAGAGAAAAACTATCTTGGGCCACTTTTGACTCCTTAATAGCCAATCTTTGCCTCCCTCTATATCTGAATTCTCTCCCTTTCAGCCATCAGGGAAATCTCTGGGCTGTACTAACAGGCCAGTAGCTCCTTTACCAACCCCACAACTGAGACTCCCACCAGGCAACACGAATACCTCTAAAAGGTTTCCCGCAACTCGATGTAGCTCACACAACTGATGTTCCCATCGATGTGTTTGGAAAACACAAGGCTCTCTCTTGTTCTGTGAGTATGGAAGCCTATGGAATTGCTTCTGTGTGGGAACACAGCATTCACAGCACCCAGGCCAACTCCCAGGCCAGGCTCATTCATATTCGCTTCACAATACAGAATCTCATTTTCTGTGAGGTGAGAACTGTTCATTTTGGAGATGGACCTGCCAGTGACTAAAGGAGACATATATATCAGATTGCAGATTGCTTCTCGGCAGTGTTGTTTCTAATATCTAAACCAAACACAACTGGAGACTGAGCTGAACATTCTCCAGTAGGGGAATTATTGGTTAAGTCTGTAGTGATATGTATAACCCAAGAATATGTAGCAATTTAAAAAGAAGAAAACACACAGTCACCCATTAGACTGATAAAGATGGAAATGTCTCAGGTGGAGGGTGTTGATGATTCAGGGGAATGGCACCTTACAGCAGTACCAGCTGGGGGTGGAAAGCGACGGAACACTTGCACAGTCACCGAGATCTAGAACACAGATCTTCTTCTAGGTATATCCCCAGAGTAAATCTCCCGCGAGAGCATGGGCAGGCATCAGACGTCACTTGGCTCAGTCTGAAAGCACTAGGAGGTGCCCACGAATCTATCAGCAGGTGGCCAAATGAACATGATACAGTGGTACCCACAAATGATGCAGCCAGAGCGGGGGTGGAGTGCTTGTTTGCTTAGCATTTGAGAGATCCTGAGTTCAATTTCCAGCTCCACAAAAAAAAAAAAAAAAAAAAAAAAAAAGTATGATGAGTTTAGCTCTACAGAAATTAAAAGGAAAGGATAGCCATGTGTGTCAATGGCTGGTCTGCAGAACATGATGAACGAAACTGCAAGGCACAGAAGAACTGTTTCAGGGATGTGAGAGCCTCCCCCTGCCCCCACTACAGTATACTGTGTCACATGCCCAGACAGGACATCAGAGAGGGCCGGGGTCATGGAGCTCTGACCTGGGCCCTTTCTGTCCTCTTTTCCAGATGGCTACTGAGGAATGTCAGCAGCTTTCTGGAACTATTCTCTACTCTTACTCAGCTTCCATACTGTAGTATCAAAAATACTTGAGAAAGGGGAACCTCAGGATTGTGCAGACAGTGCAAAGTTCAGCATTTCCTGACCGGAAATGGTGGTGGTGGTTGTGGGGATGGTGGTGGGAGGGGGTGGGGGCTGAAACAAGCAGTCGAGAGAAAGGAGGAATAAAATGGCCATGAAAGCAGAGGAAGAGACAAAACTCATAAAGCCCTTCTGATCCTCTCCGCAAGGTCCAGCTTGTGACGAAGCTGAATGGCTTCCTGAAGGTCTGACTAGTTGCCATCTCTTGGGTGAATGGACAAGAAGTCTAAACTGGTCTGAACTAAACCACACTAAGACGTTCATGGCTGACAACCAAGTAAGTTAATCTCGTGCTCTGTCTTAATTCATCCCACAAACTAGAAGTCTGGTAGGACTTTATAAAGGGCTTTGTCACAGGAGGTTGAAGGAGAGAAGAAAGATGAAAAAATATAGAAGCGCTAAGCCCGAGGGAGGGAAGACAGATTCGTGGGTTTCGTGTACTATATCAAGTACAGAAGTACCACAATACATCAAACGGTGCTGAGCAGAAAGGCTTACACACACATTGTATTTTAGCACAACTACTGTAATCAGGTTACTTTCTCACAGCAGGCACTAACGGTACAAGAGTTTTAAACTCTTTAATTATGTATGAAATAGGGTGTGTAAACACACATCTCTGTCTCTCTCAACCCCTAAACATTTCTTTAACTACTTCCCAGGTCAGTGAGAGTGCCATCAACCCCTACTCCTAGCAACAGTATCCTCAGTTTTCTTTTCTTTTTGAAACAGGTTGGCCTTGAACTTCTGGCACTAAAGACAATTCTCTCGTGTAACCTCCCATGTGAGCTAGGACAATAGGCACACCACTATGTCCAGTCACCTTTGCTAAAGTGATGATATTGATCCTCCAGTGCCACATGCTTCCCTAAGCAGCACAATACAGACCTCATGGCCGGCTGGACATGTTTCTGGCATCATGCCTTCATCGTGTGCTCATCCACGTTGGTCTGTTAGTAGTTCACTGATGGACTATTACCTGTAGGTGTGAGGTGAGATAAACCCTTTCCCTCTCGACTTGCTTTTGGTCATGGTGTTTATTACACAAGCAGAAACCCCCACTAAGTTGCTATGAATATTGGTGTACAGGTATTTGGGGTTGGCACATGGCGCAGGTATAATTGCTAACATCCTTGCAGAGCAGGTGACTGGGCGCTACCATTAGCCACACCCCGAATTCTGGCTGTGTGATTCGTGGAAACACATCTGATCAGAAGTGCTGCTGGGCCACATGGTGATATGATTTATAGCTCTGAGGGAGCACTGACCTGTCCCCCAAAACACCTGCAGCTGTTTGACCCTGCTGGCTAAGCTATGCTGGGGTTTGATTCCGGCCCCCTCCGTGGCAGCACTTGGTTAGGGTCTGGTTTTTATTCTTGCCAGAGTTCTTTATATGTTTTGAATTCAAGCCCCTTACTGGATGCAGTTTGCAGGCATTGGTTCATTCCACCTTTTTACTGCTTTGATGGAGTTCTATGAAGTCTGGAAAATCAAGTTTTGACAAAATCCAGCTTGGCAATTGTCCCTTTGCTGTGAGTGCTCTTGGTGTCAAATCTAAGAGACTTTGCTGAGCACGGCTAGGAAGATTTGCTTCTTCTTGCTACATGTTGTGTATATTCTGTTCTTACATTGAAGTCTATCCTACATTTTTAATTAATTAAAAATTATATATTTTTAGGGCTATAATTCTTACACCATAAAATTTACCCAAAGAAAGCCAATAATTCAAGTCTTTTTTAGCATATTCACAGATCTATAAAACCATCACCATATTAAATTTTAGAACTTTTTTATGATTTCTAAAAGGAACCCATGCCGTTAGCCATGACTGCTATTACTGGCCCTTCTTTGTTCCTAGGCAACATCTATAGCTTGGATAAATGTCCTCCGAAGGCTAGTGAATTAGAGGCTTGAACTTCCGCTAATGGTGTTCCTGGGGAGTCGTGAAACCTTTATAAAAGGTCCTGGACCCTGGGCCTTTTTGTCTGCCTCCAGCTGCTGTGAGGTTGGTAGCTTTGCTCTCTACCCCTCTGACTCTGTCATAATGCACTTCTTCCACACAGGGCAACACCATGCGTCCTTCCTGGCTGTGGACCGAAACTTCCAGAACTATGATCCAAAATAAGCATTTCCCATTTTAAGTTATTTTACCTCAGATAGTTTTTTTAAATAGATTCTTTTCTTTTATATATATATATATTTATTTATTATGTATACAACTTTCTGCCTCCATGTATACCCAAACGCCAGAGGAGGGAGCCAGATCTCATTACAGATGGTTTGGAGCCACCATGTGGTTGCTGGGAATTGAACTCAGGACCTCTGGAAGAGCAGACGGTGCTCTTAACCACTGAGCCATCTCTCCAGCCCTCTCAGATAGTTTTTTAATAAGGAAATCTAACTATGATGGCCAATGCTGATGGTGCACTTGGTGGGTCTTAACACTCACTCAGGTGGTAAACCTCAGGGCACACTCGTGAGGTAGTTGATAGAGCGTCGGTATTTGGTATGCGAAGACCCACCTTAAATGTAGAAAGAACATTCCAGAGCTGGAGTCCTGGACAACTAAAGAGAAGAAAGAATGCAGAGTACCCAGCTTCAACTCTCACTCTTCCTGCCTGGACTCAATATGACCAGCTCCTCATGCTCTGCCTCCATGTCTTCCCCCAGACTGTATAAAAATTCAGAACATCTGACAAAAAATCCTAAAGCAAAACTTTCTCCTTCAGTGGCCTCTGTCAAGTGTTTGTCCAGCCAAGAAAGCAGTAGATCATTTGTAAGATTGGTACTGGAAGGGAGGTATCGCTGTGACAAAGTTGACCACCTGGCTCTTTTCCATATGTATTTATTTTCTCCCTTCCCCCTTCCCCCTCCCCCCATGTGCACACGTGTGTGTGTGTGTGTGTGTGTGTGTGTGTGTGTGTGCTTGCCAGGATGTGTGTGGAGGCCAGAGGACAGCATTTGGGAGTCTGTTCTCTCTGTCTACAGAAAGTGAATGAAGTACTAATAGCTGCTACAATCCACATGTTAAATAAAAGAAGCCACTCACAGAATGTGATTACTTGTATAATTCATTTGGTAAGGAATGCTCAGTTCGGGGTGATCTAAAGCAGCATAGCATTTGTTTAGGCATTAGTTGCTTCTTCCTAGCTGTGACAAAATCTTTGACAAATCCACTTTGTAAGGGAATGTTTATTGTAGTTCCCGATTTGAAGGTGCAGTCCATCTTTGGGGAGAAAAATGGGGGGGATGTGTTTATTCGCACCTCAGTCAACCCGATCTGAGACCTCCCTCACAAACACACCCAGAGATTTATCTCCTAGGTAACTCTAGATCCTGTCAACTTGACAAGATTAACCATCAAAGCGCCCCTTTGTCAATTTGATACCCAAGCATACCACTTGTAAGCCATAACCTTCCATCCTTGTTCTCCACAGGTTCATGACAATCATATAATGCAAAATAAGTTGAGTCCATCTCTAAAAGTCCTCAAAGGTTCCACAATCACCCAGAAATTCAAAGTCTCCTCTGAGACAAGGAAGAGCAGTCAGCAGTAGCTGTGGTACAGGCTAGATGCTATCTTGCTAGAAATTTTCTCTGTCAAATATATTAGTCCATTATTATTTAACTACACTTCATGCAAGTTCTCAGGCCATGGGCAAAATGAAGCCAGATTCTATGCCAGCATATCACTAAATGGACTCCAGCTCAATCCGCAGTAAAGACTTGTTCTTCTCTGAAAACTCATAAATCATGCTTCCACTCTCCATATTTCTCTCAGTCTTCTGAAGTCCCACCAGGGTGGTCCATTAATCTGTGCTTGAAGCATTATAGGGCTTCTCTAGCCCAAAGGTTCAAACTCTTATGTATTCCTCCTTTAGGCTATCTCCAAAGGCTTTTAAGGAACCACACAGTGGGAACGACAAGATGGCTTAGCAGGGAAAGATGCTTACCACCAAGCCTGATGAGCTGAGTTACATCCCTGGAACCCACATCCAAGTATGGAAATATATAACATGTTATCCTTCCATCCATTAATAAACATTAAGTTGTACATATCTTTGGATTACTAGGGTTATTAGTACAATAATCATGCATATAGTTTTTGTGTGGACATACATATTGGGTGTCTTTCTCATCAGTGTGACTTAAACACACCTTCATGGAGGAAGTTCTGTTCTGTTCAGTTTGAGGGATCTTGTCTATCATGGTGGGGAGAGTGGGGTGTAACAGAGCCATTCACATCATGGTGGCCATGAAGTGGAGGAAGGGGGAATGCCAGGGCCCTCCTTGCCTTTTCCCTTTTCTCCCTTTATTCCAACTAGGACTTTAGGGTTGTAGGATGGAGCAGCTCATGTTGAAGGTAGGCCTTTCCCACTTATTTAATTCTCTCTGGAGCTCACAGGCGCACTGATCTAGATGTGTGCCTCTTTCTCCTGTATAATCCCATATTAGGTCAATCGGCAGTGGACATTACCCATCCCGACACATGCATTTTCCAGACAACTAATGCACCAAGCACCTGTCTTTTCATATGTTTATTGCCCATTTCTATATTTCTCTTGAAGAAATGTCCATTTTTTTGGACTTTGAATTCTTGCCCATTTTTAAATTGTTTTTCCCCCATCTTCAAATTGTATTATTTGTGTCTCCCATGCTCTTGGGTAGGTAGAATTAACATAGTAAAAATGGCAATCTTACCAAAAGTAATCTACAGATTCAATGCAATGCCCATCAAAATTCCAGCAAAATTCTTCACAGACCTCAAAAGAATGGTACTCAACTTCATATGGAAAAGCAAAAAACCTAGGATAGCCCAAACAATCCTGTACAATAAAAGAACTTCTGGAGGCATCACAATCCCTGACGTCAAACTCTACTACAGAGCTACAGTACTGAAAATAGCCTGGCATTGGCATAAAAACAGACAGGAGGACAAATGGAACCGAATAGAAGGCCCGGATATCAATCCACACATCTTCAAACACCTGATTTTTGATAAAGAAGCAAAAAATATTAACTGGAAAAAAGAAAGCATATTTAACAAGTGGTGCTGGCATAACTGGATATCAACATGTAGAAGAATGAAAACAGAGCCATCTCTATCACCATGCACAAAACTCAAGTCGAAATGGATCAAAGACCTCAACATAAAGCCAACCACACCGAACCTCATAGAAGAAAAAGTGGGAAGTACACTTGAATGCATTGGCACAGGAGACCACTTCCTAAATATAACCCCAGCAGCACAGACACTGAGAGAAACAATAAATAAATGGGACCTCCTGAAACTGAAAAGCTTCTGTAAAGCAAAGGACACAGTCAACAAGACGAAACGATAGCCTTCAGATTGGGAAAAGATCTTCACTAACCCCACGTCAGGCAGAGGTATGATCTCCAAAATATACAAAGAACTCAAGAAATTGGCCATCTCTATGAGTTCAAGGCCATACATTATCTACAAAGCTAGCTCCAGGACAGCCAGAGCTACACAGAGAAACCCTGTCTTGAGAGGAAAAAAAGAATTCTTTATATAGTTTGGATATAAGTCTTTAGTCAAATAAATGATTTGCCAACATTCTTCCTCATTCTGTGGGTTCTCTGTGTGTAGGTGTGTTTGTATGTACACATGTGTCCATTCATCTGGAGGTCAGAGGCTCTTCAGAAGTCATCCACCTGCGTTTGAGAAAGGTGTCTCACTAGATAGGAGCTCACCAAGTAGGCTAGGCTGGCTGGGTAGAGAGCCCCAGGATCTACCTGCCTCTGTACTTTAAGCACCAGGATTACACATATATGCTACCATGCCTGCCTGGATGTTTTTGTGTGTGCTGGTGCATGTATGTGATAGGGAGTGGTGAACAACAGAGGTTGGTGTAGGGTGTCCCGGATCACTCTTTACTGTATTTCTTGAGACTAGGTCTCTTCACTGAGCCTGGACTCTCTGATTTAGCTACACAGACCAGTGAGCTCGTGTGAGCCACCTTCTCTGCCCCAACAATGCTGGGGTTATAAACATGCATTGCAGCTCTTGGCTTTTACATGGCTGCTAATGACTCGAACTTAGGTCCTCAGGCTTGTGTGGCAAGCATTTTATTCACTAGGCAGTCTCTCCAGCCCCACAGCTTTTCTCGGTGTCGATTCTGGGGGTCTGACTCACCTCCCCATGCTCATAAGGCAAATGCTTTCTTACCAGGGTCTTTCACTTCATTTCCTTCGTGGTGTCCTTTGAGACATAAAAGCTTTAAATTTTGATGGTGGAAAAATCATCTATCTTTCTCTTGCTACATATGTATGTATTTCAGCATGATTTATTAAAAAGCCTATTCTTTTATCCATTGATGTGAATTACTGATTCAATCAAAAATTAATTGACCATAAATATAAGGGCTTGTTTCTGGACTTCAAATTCTATTTCGTTGATCTTCATGACACAGCTACATTTTCCTGAATACTACAATTGTTAGAAATCTGGATCTTGGGAAACAGATCTTAGTTTTCTTGTTTTCAAGATTGATCTGGTGATTTTGGATACCTTACATTTCCATCTGGATTTTAGGAATATCTTGTCAATTTTGTTTAAAACAATACTAGCTGGGATTTTAACAGTGATTGCATTGAATTTCTGTGTCATTTTGGGGAGGAAGTATTGTCATTTTAACAAAACTAATCCTCTGATCCATGGAACATGAGATTTTTTTGTCTCAGGTCTTCTGGAATTAAATATTTTCAATAACGTTTTAGAGTTTTGTTGCATTAGCCTTAGACTGCGTTTGTGAAATTTCTTAGTATATATTCTATTGAATGTGGCATTATTGTAGGTAGATATTTTCTTCTTTTGTTATAACGCATAGTGATGTGGGAATAGTTTCTTATTAATAAAGAAACTGCCTTGGCCCATTTTATTGGATAGAAAATTAGGTAGGCGGAGTATACAGAAGAGAATTCTGGGAGAAAGAAGGTTAGAGGAAGAGTCGCCATGATGCTCCCACTCCAGACAGACGCAGGTTAAGATCCTCTCTGGTAAGCCAGCTCATGGGCTACACAGAATATTAGAAATGGGTTAGAACAATATGTAAGAGCTAGCCAATAAGAAACTGGACCTAGCCGGGCCAGGCAGTGTTTGAAAGAATACAGTTTCCGTGTAATTATTTCTGGGTATAAGCTAGCCATGCGGGCGGCCGGGTGCCGGGGACGCAGCCCTGCCGCTCCTATTTCAACAGATGGCGCCCAACGTGGGGCTAAATCCACTTAAAAACCTGAGAAGGCTTAAAAATAAGGGAAACAGAGTTTAACACAGATTTTTGCTGTTTTGTTGGTGACATGCTGTAGAGAGATTCCTGATTCAGCAACAGCAGCAGAGAAAAAAAGCTGCGTCATTTTAAAGCGCGGCTTCCTGGTGCTATGCTGCCAGCGTGAACTCTGGCTTTAAAGCATTTCAAGGCTTTTATGGGACTGGATGTTTCTGTTCCCACTTGGGATCGGAGGAGATTGCTCTGAGACCTGCCGATGGCTCAGCGTTCCCTGCCTACACCTGGGCAGATGGCGGAATCAGGCTTAGGCAGGCGGAAGAGCATGGCGGATTCCTGCTGCCATACAGAGACGCGTTTTCAGACTGCGCAGTGCTCTGCGTGTCAGATTTGGCTGTAACTTGGATAAAAAGAGTTTCTGTGCTGCACACTCAGTCTCAAAATTAAATTGCTGATTGCGGCTCCAATGTAAACTGCTGTTTGCCTGTAACTGTGCTCAGCTCAAAAGCACCAAATGACTCTGAGGCAGGAGCGGCTGCTCCTTGCTGAACTGTGCTGATCTCAGGCAGGAACTACCGTAATTACCTTAAAACCGTGCAGTTAAGGTTTAGACTGGGCAGGACACAGGCAGTACCGTATTACCTATACATGGTGCAACTTAAGTTTTTAAGAAATGCTTAACATTTTAAGAAATGCTCCTGGATAATAAAAAAAAAATTACAGATTCACAGTAAAACAGATTCAGACACCGTTGGATGAATGTACGTAGGCTTGGGGAAAAAAAGAGAATATAAAGAATAAAGTTAATGTCTTAAAAAGAAAAAGGGTAAAGTCTTTAAAGAGACAGAGTACAGAAGTACAGATAGTTATAGATTAAGAGAAATAAAGAAAAATAAGCCACGTAAAAATGAAAAATTCACAGAGAGTCTGGATTATGTACATTGTGTTTTCTTTAAAATTTTTGACTGTGAAGGAGCTAAGTACAAAGAGACATTTTATTATATGGGCTGCTAAGCTGAACCTGCACATATGTTCTAAAGGTATCTTGACTTCAAAATTTGGATCTAAGGATATGATGCTTTGGAGAGGGTCTTCTTTTGTTTCCACAGAGGATGTGACCCTATGGATTGCATCTATCCCGGTATGGTATGATAGACCACGCCCTCCTGAAAGGTTGCTGTGAACACCCTCAAAAAATTACTTCACTCAACTGCCAACCGAGATGAACCTGACACACAGGTTACACCCTAAATGATCTGATTAACAGTGCCCCCATTCAGCAGGAAGCAGTTTGGAGAGAAAAAACTACGCCCATGTTCCCAAATATTGTTTATAAATGTTCTTTTACATTTAAAGGGGGATATGATATAGATATGAATAATTTGCATTGGTATGGATTTTAAGGTCAATTTTGTTATATGTATATGTATTTTTGAACTTGATTAAGGTATTGTGATTATGTAGTTCACTTAAAATGTAATGTATAATTAGGAAATATAGGTTGTTAATGGATAATCATTGCTAATAGTTAAGCTTGTAGTCATGTTAGTTAGATTTTCTAGATATATAGAGATATATTTCAATTAGATAGGCATTCTTCATATCTTTCAAAGACTGCAGAATATGGCATTTAAAATATTTTAATAACTTAGGACTTTTCATGACAAGGAGACACGTCTGCTCCTGGCAGCACCAGCTACTTCAAGAGGAAGATGGGCATCGAAGAGGATCCTTATGGAGTTGGATAGTCATTTGGGCAAGAAACTGCTCTTGCCTGGACTGTTGCATAAACTGGACACAGAGAACCCTCAGAGAGAGGACTGCTGAACTTGCCTAAAGGTGAGATGGTCTTTCGGGGTTCCTGATTCATGAAAGAGTCTACAAGACATTCTACAGAACACAGCAGAAAGTGACTGAACTGTCTTTAAAATTTCCTGCTTCATGGAAATGTATCTGGATACCATGGGCCTGTAGGCCGAAGATGGATGCCCCAACGGTACAGAGGAACTTTGGGTGACTGTCCAGGCAGCGAGATGTCTCTGTCATTTCTAGAGTTTTCTTATTTCTTGTTTACTTAGATAATATTATATCCTTCTGGAGTCTTTGATGGAGTTGAAGAATAAATAGTTATAGTTTTCCTTAGTTATGATAAGAGATAAAATAGATATAAATATTGTAACTGTAATTCTTACTTGATAACTGTTTTGTTATATGTAATTTTACTATGCTAAAGTTAAAGCCTTTCTTTTTTGTTTAAACGGAAAAAGGGGAAATGATGTGGGAATGATTTCTTACTAATAAAGAAACTGCCTTGGCCCATTTTATTGGATAGAAAATTAGGTAGGCGGAGTATACAGAAGAGAATTCTGGGAGAAAGAAGGTTAGAGGAGGAGTCGCCATGATGCTCCCACTCCAGACAGATGCAGGTTAAGATCCTCTCTGGTAAGCCAGCTCATGGGCTACACAGAATATTAGAAATGGGTTAGAACAATATGTAAGAGCTAGCCAATAAGAAACTGGACCTAGCCGGGCCAGGCAATGTTTGAAAGAATACAGTTTCCGTGTAATTATTTCTGGGTATAAACTAGCCATGCGGGCGGCCGGGTGCCGGGGACTCAGCCCCGCAGCTCCTATTTCAACAGCATAGAATTTTTAGATTTAATATATATCTTGTAATCTTGCTAGTTTATTCATTCTTTCATAGATAATTACATTTTGGTGAATTTATTAGGTATATAAAATATTGTGTCTTCCATGAATGGTGTTGGTGCCAACCTTTTCCTTTTTCTTCTCTAAGTGACCAGATAGAGCCTTCAGTGAACTACTGAATAGAAAAGTGGACATCCCATCATGGTCCTAGCTCTTAGGGAAAACAGTATGTCATGGGAGTTTTCTACAGATAGTCTTTATTGTGCAGAACAAGCTCCAACTCTAATATTTCCAGTGTTTCATCATGAAAGGATGTTGAATCCTCTTACTGAATTTTGTTTTCTTTTCTGTTTTTTGAGGATAGGGTTACCCAGTGTGTGTAGCCCTGGCTGTCCTGGAACTTGCTCTGTAGACCAGACAACTCCCAGAAATCCGCCTGCCTCTGCCTCCCCAGGGATGGATTAAAGGTGTGCACCACCACTGGCCCTATGAATTTTATCAAATTCCTTTTTGGATATATGTGTGTGTGTGTGTGTGTGTGATTGCAAGTGCTTTTCTTCTTTATTGATAGAATTTTGAATGTTCAAAAGCACTGTACACCTAGGGAAAAGTCTCATCTGTTAATACCCATATGAACTTGACTTACTAATACCTTGCTGAAAATTTCTGCAGTTGTGTTCTTGAGAGATGTTTATTTCTTGCTCTCTCTCTTTTTTTAATGATGTCTTTGCCTAGTTTTTGTACAATATTGGTATTATACCATTATACTATTCTGGTGAAAAAAATCTTTGTAAGATTTATGGTAATTCCTTAATGTTTGCTAGAACTTACCCATGAAGCTACTTGGGCCTGAGTTTTTATTTATAGAAAACCTGAAAGTTATTAGTTCAATTATATTACATGGGGTTGGTCTATTCAGATCATCTATTTCCGCGCGTGTGTGTGTGTGCAGGCATGCATATGCAATAGCATGTGTGTGGAGGTCAGAGGTCAATTTTTGGAGCTGGTCTCACCGTTCCCCTTTTGAGATTCATGCTCTCATGTTCTCCTGCTGTGCTAATATTCCAGGCTGGCTGGTATGAGAGCTTCTCGATGCTTCTTTTGTCTCCACACTCCATCTTTCTGTAGCAGCGCTACGGTTACAGATGTAGCCACTAGTCCAGCTTGTATGCGTGCTCCATGGGTCAGGATTGCATGGCGCTTGCCTTTACCTACTGAGCCAGCTCCCTGCCCTGGATCTTCAAGTCCAGTTGACAGTTTGGCCTTTCTAGGATTTGTCCATTTCATCTTATGTTGGCATACAGTTGTATGTAGTGTCCTTTTTAGTCATTTAAATTGTTATAAAGTATTAACTCCCTCCCTCATGTTTAATTTGAATAATTTAGACCCTCTTTTTTTTCTTGTTCACTTACTCAATGATTTCCAGTGTTGCTGTAGACTATGTATCACTTTTATTACTGAGATATTACAGGAAGACATAAATAGTTAAGGTGGTCCATACGATAACGGCATGTCCAAGTGACTCACACTCTGTGGCCCCATTTCCCCCAAGTGCAATATGACTCAAGCTTTTTCCTTGACCCCCTTCACTTTCTCTGCCGGCAGATGGAGCCGAGATGGTGGTCCATCTGCTGTGGTCACGGACCTGATATAGACAGGCCCACGCCATGACTCACCGATACTGTTTTTGCCGCGTTTCCAGTTCTTTACGCCTGTGCTGCTTGAGAACGTGGATTTGGTCGTCTCGGGCCAGCTTTGCTGTGAAGGAAAAACAAGAATGAGAGCCGCTCGAGGAGGAACAGCGGTGTCCACATAATGCCCAGTGGTCAGGTTTTCCTCCGATGCCTTCCACTCAGCCCTCAACATTCTGCTTATGCAGGAATCCCAGGGCCCCCAATCCAGACCATATGTCCATGTGTGTCCGTGTCTGTGTCAGTGTGTGTGTGTGTGTGTGTGTGTGTGTGTGTGTGTTTGAGACAAGGTCTCATGTAACTCAGGCTAGCCTGGAACTTCCTATTTATCCAAGACTGGTCTTAAACTCCTGACCCTTCTACTTCTGCATTTTCAAGCGCTGGGATTATAGGCTTTTTATCATATCAAGCTTTGGTGGGTATTTTTAAAGCACTTCAGAATAGTTCTGTAACACTTATGCTGAGATGGTATGGCAGTGACTTCCGTGCTGCCAGAGAAAGCAGCAGGACTCTTGGCTCTTATGCTCCAGAGTCCATTTGGTTGCTTCATGGTGAAATGCAGGACACATGTCCCAACATGCAGGACACTGTCCGGTCCCTTGTGCTATCTACACAGCAGACAGGCTCCGCTCTAAAACAAATGTGGTCGCCTAGGCTGTGGGTGTAGAAGAGATACAAGGAGACACAGAGTTGGGCTCTGTGGTTTAAAGTCATGCAACCCAGAGTAAGTTGTTTCGACTGCCGCACACATGAAATGGCTCAGGTCTGAGGTTTTCCTGCCTATCTGCAAGCCTGGGAAGTCACAGCATTTTGTTACTTGGCCTGGCCTGTCATCTCTCATTTCAGGAGCTTTGGCAAGTTGTTAAAGACTCTTAATACAGATGAATTGTAATCAACTGCACACCAATCTAAGGTAAATCCAGCAAACACAGAGAGTCCCAAGTAGGAAAATCTGAAAAGGTTATTATAATATCTACCGTTATATCGCAGTATAATATACACTCCAGCTATGTGAAATATTTCATTGCACTGAACATTTATATTTCTGCAAAACACATTAAAATTAATGGAAAAATAAATAAAAACACTAAGGATGAAAGCCCTGTTTTTATTTTATTAGGTTTAGCAACCACAAAATTATTGTTTCGAGGTGTTGTGATTGTTTCTCAGTCGCCTGCTCTCAGCCCTCAGCTCTCTGTTCTCTTACTGAAGACCCCTTCCCTCCAGTTCTCAGAAAGCCCCGAGAGCTCTTGAGGGCTCTGGTGTGTCTGACCTTTAGTGTGAACTAGTCCCAAAGAGGAAGATCTAGACAATGGAGCAGGCTCAACACCTGAGGTTGAGATGAGTCAAAATGGTGATGATATCTGTTGTCACTGGCTGTGCTAGGCGTTACTGTGAACATTTGCTATTCTTTGCCAAATGCCTTAGATAGCCAGACTTGTCCTTGGCTACCTCAGCAGCTCCATTTCCTTACCTGCTTTGGTATGAATAGATTTTCATGTACTTAACACATCAAGTTGACCCAAGAGAATGGCTCAGTCTCCTCATCTATGAGATTCCAGCTAACAATTGATGGAACTTCCCAGGCTATGGGATGACAAATTCAGCTGCTTCTAAACTGAGTATAGAAGAACTCAAGATCAGCTCCCCAGGGGCTGGCAGGGACCCTGGAATGGACCATTTCCCCACACATATGCTATGAATCCTGGGACCACAGTGACAATCCTACTGTTTTTATGATTACTAAGGTGAAGGGTAGTTTTATGATTACACTGGATATAGGCTATTGTGGGAAATGGGGTCACTCATGGAGTGGGGCCTCCTCTTGTTACATTGTTCAAAGTATTGGTTGTTGTGCCATGTGGGAAAATTATGGCCACAAATAGTTTGTAATTCTTTAAAGTGAGATGTTTCAATGTCCTTCCCCTTCAAGGATAGATGCTAAAATTACACAATACTGGTTCCGAGCACAGGTCTAAAGTCTGCCAGCTTCTGTTCTCTCTCTCTTTGAATTCTTTTTTTTCTTATTTATTTATTTATTTATTTATTTATTTATTTATTTATTTAAGATTTCTGTCTCTTCCCCACCGCTGCCTCCCCTTTCCCTCCCCCTCCCCCAATCAAGTCCCCCTCCCTCGTCAGCCCAAAGAGCAATCAT
>NW_026067943.1:6182098-6272435 GCF_014885135.2 Alexandromys fortis
TAAGGAGTATAGGTATTAGCTCTTCTTGGAAGTTCTGATAGAATTCTGCATTGAAGCCATCTGGTCCTGGGCTTTTTTTGGAGGGGAGATTTTTGATAACATCTTCTAGTTCTTCGCGACTAACTGGTCTATTTAGATCATTCACCTGGTCTTGGTTTAGCTTTGGTATATGGTACTTATCTAAAAAAATGTCCATTTCTTTTGCATTTTCCAGTTTTGTGGCATACAGGCTTTTGTAGTATCTCTTTGAATTCTTACTCTTAGATGTCAACTACCATGTAAGACATAACAGCCAGCCTGAGACTCCTTAATTAGTGGAGTGTTGTGTAGAGATGGAGGTCAAGGAACCCTTAGTCGTGTGAGAGAAGACCCATCTTTGAGGTGACTCCTCCAGCCCAGGTTAATGACACAGGGGACACAGACGAACCATCCAGTAGAGCCTTTCCAAGGTTCCAGACCTATATGATCATTGGCCAAATTAAATGACTGTTTAAAGCAAAGATGGTTAGTGGCTAAAGGAACTTGCTAAATGACTGTTTAAAGCAAAGATGGTTAGTGGCTAAAGGAACTTGCCGGCCAGATTATCTATGTCCCTGAAGATCCCCTCCATCGCATCTAAAGGTGACAAGAATGGCTTCCTTCAGTGGGCTTCCCATGAGACTCAGCTCTAAGAAGAGACTAGAGTTCCAAGAGGTCCTGGGAGAGTGTGTGTATGTTCAGGGTGGACTGGGTGTTTCCTCCCCACTCTGCTCTTCGATGCCTCCCAGGATGTCTACTTCTCTTCCGAGGTCATAGCCCCTCATGGGGGCTGTCTTTAGAACACTTCCCTTCTGCCTTGCTTCTACGTTCTTCCCCTCCCTCAGCTCATCAGGGTTAGCCATGGCATTGTCCCTACACACAGAAGTGGCTCCTGCAGAGGAGACAAGGCTTCCTATAGTATCTCTCTCAGTGCTTCCTTGAATCATTCTCATCTGCTTGCACCATCTTGCACATTGCTATGAAAAGTTGCAGAATCTGTAGGTGAAAGACTTCACTGATAGCTTGGGTGGGGCAGACAGAAGATTCTAATGCCTTCCAAACACTGCATTCAGAAAAGCATCCGGTCTGCAGCCTTCCTTGTTCTGGACACAAGATGATTTGAATGGTGAGCGAGTGAGCGTACGTCTGTGTGTGTGTTTCTTGCTGTTGTTGGGGGAGGGGTGGTAGAAATCCTTCTAAACCCAAGTATCCAGCCCAGACATATTCTCAGAATTTGGTTGAAGTTCCACACCAAGGACAATGGGATGTGACCCTGATGGTCAAAGGACACCAGAAAAGAACTTTTTTTTTTCTTTTTGTCTCATTTTTTTTTTTAATCAAAAGGGGTGGTGGTTTAATTATCAACCTCATCTTGTCTCCATTTCCCAACTGTGAAGAATGAAGCACAGCAGGGGTCTGTGTCCCTGAGAAGTGCTCATTGCTGCCTTGGGAAGCCGCAGCCAACCCCCTCAATGCAGTGGCGGTTGGCAGGCATGGGCTTATCCTTCCAGCTGGAGACTGAAAGCAAACCTCCAGGGCCATGGCTGGAAGGCATAAGTTTGCCAAAGCTTGAGTTTGACCTGTGTGTATAAGCAGCTAGTATGCAAGGGTGTCAGTTGGGGCAGGCATTGCTGACCTGTGACATCTGCTTCCTTTCTGACCCTCTGCATTAGCAAGCCGGGGGCCCCTGAAAAGGAATGGCCTCTTACAGAGTGCCAAACTGGGCCCTGCATATCTGGGATCTTGGAAAGCTAAAATAGCAGAACTGAAAGTTCAAGGCCAGTGTGAGCAGCGTAGCAAGACGGAGGCTTTGTTTCAAAGAAAGCAGATAAAAACCAGGCGATGGTGAACTCCATCTTGCCTCTGGCCCTTGGAACTGGCATTCCAGTTGGCAGTCTTAGCCTAACCCTCTTATCTCCAGACCTTCAGGTGGTGTCCCGGGGCTCTGAACATCCACCCTGCAATCTTACAGCAGACAGCAAGAGAATTTGGATTGTGAGGCCATGCCCTAACCTGCAGAGCTCCCCATTGGCAGGACTACTCTCGCCGTGTCCGTTAAGAGGCCCTCATTCCCTAGTGGCAAAGGAAGAAGGCATCAGCTCCACAGCATGCAGAGGGAGGCCACAGCTGGTGTGTATCCTTGGGCTATTAACTCCACTCTAGAGCTTGTTAGTGCCCAGGAAGATCACAGCTCCTCTAAGGAACAGGATTCGGAGGTGTGCTCCACCCAAGAAGGCATTCTCACACCCAGAAATACAGCTCTCTGAGAAGGGGAGACTTTCTAGTTTCCAGGAAGCCTAGGAGTGGCATTCAGGGGTCAGAACATCTCACCACGTCCATCCCTCAGGACAATCTCGCCCTCGCCTGTGATCCAGCGGTAGCAGGGGAACTCGATGTAGTCCCCGTGGGGTGTCTTCAGTGTGATGTACTTCAGGTACCAGTCATCGTGCAGCCAGTATTTGCGCTTCTCAATTTTGACTAGCTGGATCTCACCCAGCTCCTCATCCACAGTGATGTCGTATGAGTCCACCTGGGCGGGATGACAGGAGAATCAATGGCTGCCCCCGGGCCTGAGTGCCGAAGCCACTGAGAACATTCCTCCCTAAATGTGCGGCTCTGTCATACCAAATATTATCAGAGTTAAACTATATAAACATGACGCTAGCCTTTGCCTTCTCATGAAGGTCTTCCTCAGAAGGAAAGCAGAAATCCGTACCATTAGATGTGTTTAGCTACTTTGAATGTCCATAGCCACTCTGCCGGTCCTCCATACCCCAGCCCTCTTTCTTTATCTCTTGCCTCTCATACATTTTGGCGCATGAACGATGGACTCTCGCTGCTTTTGTGAGTCTTCACTTAATCTTAAGTAACACATGATATATATTGCTGCATTAAGCAAATTTGTGTCCTTTTCTCCTATTATTTTTGGCTTATACCAATTTAATTCTCAGACTTGTGTAATCTGAAGTGGTTTTGCTTTGTGCGCAGTTAATTTTTATAGCTGACAGTAATCACATGTTTATAGAGTACAGCATAACACTTCAATATGTCTAGAAGAAACGTTGACAAACCAGGGAAATTAACATTTCTGTTACCTCAAACACTTACTCATCTGAGAAACATTAAAAAATTTTCTTTTCTCCCAGCACTTGGGAGGCAGAGAGGCAGGTGGGTGAGTTCGAGGCCAGCCTGGTCTACAGACTGAGCTCTGGGTCAGCCAGGGCTGGGATTAAAGGTGTGCACCATCACTGTCTGGTTTAGCCAAGATTCTTAAGGAATCTCTTCATTGAGGTACTTCACCCTGCGAGAAGCTGACTTTACACAGACGGGATCTAGTGACCCTGGGGATGTCTTCAGCCTATGTGTAACTCAAGCTGTAGGAGGCAAAGGTGCTCAAGCCCCAGACAATTCCTGCAAAGCCAGACTTGGTGAGGGTCCTCTTTAGTTGCCCCTATGTTCTGAAGGATGCAGGCTGGCCCTCCCATGGAACAATCCTTTATAACGTACAAGGGTCTGCAGACAATAATTATGGCTCCTATAGCACTCTTGAGAGCTAGGGAAACTATGACATATTTCAGAGAGAAGACACTGAGGCCCAGTAAGTCCCACGTCAGCTACTAATTCACAGAGCTGGAATTCCATTTCATGTCTTCCTGTTAGAGCCACTTCATCTCTCTCTAGGTCTCAGGGCATCTGAAGTGAATACAGTAGATCTCATGGATTCAGGTCTTCTTGGGGCAGATGACGTTCACAGCCACAGATGCTAGGAACAATTAGCACTTCTATACATCCACGGCACTTGTAGTAGGTGGAGACCACCCTGCTGCTACCCCAAACTGTGGACAGTGCTTCTACCTGGGCGTTAGTGACTGACTTGTTGGATGCCCAGGGTTTGTCTGCCTCCTGCCTCCAGGGCATGGGTGGGCATGGCATCAGTATCCATGGCCTCTGGGTGGCTGGTATCTTTGTAGATTAATGGCAGGCAAGGGGAAAGTGTTCCAATGGCTGCCAGGTTTGGAAGCCTGGACTTTCAAGGCAAATGTCCTGATTTTCCCTTGGCAGAAGAACACAGAGCTCTACATGTGCTAATCAGAGTCCATTGACCCCTGTTTCTGTCCCTCTTCCTCCCAGTACCAGGAATAATGGAAGACTTCCTACAAGGAGTGAGAAGTTAGGTGTTTTCACAAACCTCTCAGCTCTGGGTACACTGGGCAGTTTTTATATGGTGGCCATGGCCAAGTCCAGATGTTCAAGTCCCCTCACCCAGGAATAGTTTCTGAATGTGAAAGAGCCAGACTTTTTTACTGGGATGACACATCTCAGGCCCTTTCAGAGAAGCCTGCCTAGCATCAGAGTGTCTCTCCTGTGGGACAGAGGCACATCCTGTCTGGATGTCCCCAAGAAAGATCACTTTTGCTCTACGGACAGCAAGGGTCACTATCATGACCACACAGAGAAGAATGACCCAGGACCAGAAGAACATCAGACAGGGGCACTGTCCACATTACAAGGTGTGATGAAGTCAGAAAGCCTCATGAGGCGTCTAAGGGGTTAGGGAAGAGATGTGGCTTCCACAGATGGTAGAGGAAGGGAAATCTCTACACTGAGATCTTCAGTGGGTCAGAACTGAGGGGTTGACTCACATTTCCTGGGGACTTGGGGGTACATTTAGAGGAACAAAATGAGGATAGGATGGTTTGGGACTGGACACAATCAAAGTGTATCCTCATGCTAAGTCCTACCCTTGTATGTGTGTGCAGGGCCCACAACCTTCCTATGGACCAATATGGAGACTACGAATCCATTTGAGGAGCTGGGGGAGGCCAGTGATAGGGAACAAGGTCAGTGGGCTAGGTGACCTGGTGCTTGGGGCTTGGGTTCACATTGGAGGAGCAAACTGACTGGCCGTATGACTTCGTCAAGTTTCTTTATTTCCTTCTCTTTCCCCTTGTCCCCTCCTCTGCTTCCTTCCCCTCTTTAATCTTCTCCTTGCCCTCTTCTTCATTTTCATATTACTCCTCTTCCTCCTCCTTCTCTGCTCCCTCCTTGTCTTCATCTTCCACCCCATTCTTCCTTTCTCCCCGCTTTGCTTCCTTCTCCCTCTCTTCCCTCCTCTCCCTCTTCATCCCCATTCTTTACCTCCTCTGCCCCTTTCTGCCGACCCTCCTCTTCCCCTTCTCCTTGTTCTACTCTTCTTCTTCTTAGACATCCTCCTCCTCTCCCCCCTTTTTGTGGAGGACAGTAGATAACCTTGGATTATCCTCAGGCATTGCCACCTCCACCCCAAGTCAGTGTTCTTTACTGGACTAGAATCGACAAAGTGCCAGAAAACCCCAGAGATCCAACTGTCTCCTTATACTCAGAGCTAGGATGGCAATGTGGCCTCAGGTCTGGCAAAAAAAAAAAAAAAAAAAAAAACCAACATGGGGTCTATGCATCAAACTCAGGTCCTTTCTCTTGCAAGGTGAACACTTTATGGTTCAAATATCTCCCCAGCTGTGTTTCTTCCTCTTTCAAGAAGAGATAGCAACTAGCTTGCAAGATCATTGAGAAATCAGAATGGCAAGAGTCTTAAGTAGCTTACTTTTTCCAAGGGCACAGTCCACTGCCTGTATATGTCGGAACTATGTGGCCTGTGTTCTCAGACTCCAGGAGAGCTCATAAGGCAAGGCGCTCTGCAGTATCTGCCAGCAGCTGGAGCCAAACTTCCCAATTCATCTACAGCTCCATATTCCCGTGGAGCGAGAGGAAGAAACTGGGCTCAAAACAGAGGGGAGTGGGGACTCCTGTAAGGATGAGGGACAATGGGAAGGACTGGTAGTGCATGCAGAGGAGAGGGAAGTGGTCAGGACTAAAGGGCGGCCACCAAGAAAGCCTGGGCCCAGCCCCAGGACAGCTGCTTCAGGGGAAGTGGTTTTCCTGCCGTGTGGAGAGGCTGGAGAGGAGAGTCCTGAAGGGATGACATCAGGAATGTTAGGGTGAACGAGGAGAGGGCACTCGCTCTAAAGTAATAAGAAAGATCTGAGGGGAAAGCTATGCACTTGGAGGCCACCTAAACAGCTGCATGTGCTGACCCATGGGAAAGATACTCCATGGGGGAGGGGAAGCTGACCCTTCAGCATGCCCATAGTATACTCACAGACAATGGGACCTCATAGGTCCCCAACTCCACCTGGCTAAGGGCTCAGAGTTGCCCTGGGATGAGATCACTGGTCAGTCTTGTAGAGGCTTAATCTGCTCTCTGATAAGATTTCCCCTAGGAGATGGAGGTCAGGCCTGAAGTATGGCTTATCTCTGGTCAGCCCAGAGACTTTGCTGCCTGGCTTCAGGTCTGGATGTGACAGGAGATAAACAGGGGTTGAGGGCTCATCTAGAGTCCAGGAAGTCTTAGAGATAAACTATGTTATTTGTGAGTCTAGAACTACCGAGTGTTGCTACCATAAGGTCACGAAAAGCAGAGAAAGGCCTCCCGCCCGGAAGATCCAGGGTAGCATGTGCTGTCCCATAAAAGAAAGTCCCAGGAGGGTAAGGGGGGCCACCAAATGTGCTGATCTCCTCCCTTCTTTCTTAGGGTTGAGTGTTCTGGGATCTCACTGTGTTTGTTGTCCATGTCTTTGACACCCTGAGTTCTTTATGGTGGACACTGTGAGCCATGCTCGGCACAGGTGCTCAGTGATACTGTGTGCGAGAATGTGGATGATCACTCCATTTTACAGGGGCAGCTGAGGCTCGACAGGCCAAGCGGGGATGGTGTGGGTGAATGACTGACCACCTCAGAGCGGCAGAGAGTGAAGAGGAGTGGTCAGGGGATTTCAGATATGGGGAGCTGGCAGAACAATGCTCCCAATTCAGGGAACACACTGAGGAGGAAGGCTAGGACAGAGCTCCCACAGACAGAACTGCATTGGCCAAAAAAAAAAAAAAAAAATGGAGAGAAACACAAGAAACATGGAGTTCACTGGCTAAGTCAGGAGGGGTCAGGAGGCTGATTTCACTTGCTGTTTTTTTTTTTTTTTTTACTCTGTTTATATTTGGTTTTAAAGTTTCCAAATAGAGTCATACATCAATGGTAAGGATATGTTTTGGGAAATGCATTGTGGGGCAATTCTGTTATGGTATATATTTACACAAACAGAGATATACATTATAGTACAAGCCCAGGCTACATGGCATAGTCTATTGCTCCTAAGTGATATAGCTACAGAATTTTATTATACTGAATACAGTACAATAATCTGCAATATAGTCACAAGTGTTTATCTGCTTAAACATAGTGAATATACCAGGCAACAGGACATTTCAGCTGTTATAATCTTACAATGACATCATCATATATGTGACCTGTTGTTGACATAAACATCATTACGCAGTACATGACTAAACGTTAGTTGATCAGCTTCTGTTTGTGCTTTCTATTAGCATTTTATAAACAATTGTTCATTCATTTATTATTCCATCCCTGCCAGAGCACAACTCTGCATATTATTCCGCGGGCACGGCCCGCCCTCATTTCTGCGTGACCCTTCTGAGGATGGCAGGGAGAGAAGATGGATCTCTCCTGAAGAGAAGACGTGACCCAGCTGGGCCGTCTCTCTTGGATGGGGTCCAATGAGAGACAGCTGGGAGGAGGAAGAGGTTGTAGAACAGAGAAAGAGGGAGGTTGGAGGGCGAAAGAGAGACTAGGGGACAGCGAAGGGGAGGCAAAAAGGAAGAGACGCGAAGACCAAAAGTTGCAGAGAATGAGAGATGGGGCAGTAGATAAGAGGACGTGGAGACAGAAGTGGGGACATGAGGCTGAACTGTGGGGGCTGAGCGGGTACAGAAGAGGGCAGTAAAAAGAAAGGAGAGTTAGAGAGTGAGTGGGGGTGGGGGGAGTAAAGGAAGGAGGAAGAGGAAGATGAAGGGCAGAATGTCGGGGAGATGGGCAGCAAGGATGACTGGCGCATGGAGGTTAATGAAGGAGGAAATGCTTGCTCTCCAGTGGTGTTCTTCCTCACAAGCAGGTACTAAGAATTTACTCTCTATAAACATAAGACTATTTGTTACATATATTTAAGAAGCATATTATCTGTAAGATGAATTTACATGTACGGAATATATTCAAGAACCACACACCCGTCAGCCCATCAGCCTTAGCTTTTTCCAAGTTTACACTTGGAGCAGGTAAAGCAGTCCACTAAGAGTTGTTAAAGCTGTTCCACAGAGGACCAGCTTAAGGGACAAGACCATTACTCAACACACAACAGGAAATGTCCAACATTCAGGCGACCCCATCTGCAAAGGACTCAGTTCCTGACCTAAATCCCTATGCAGAACTCTTCTGGGAACGATGGGGGCTGGGCAGCAGTACAGCTCATTAAAATGAACGAGTACTGTCCATTATTCAAGCGCACACTAGGAAGGGGTGCTGGAAGTGATCCATTTTCCATGCTATGCATAGTGACACTGTGACATGGTCCTAAGTTAAGTGGGATAGCCTTATCTTCTCAGCAAACGTTTCCCTTAAAGTCTCTTTTCTACCTTTACCCAAAAGGGACAGACATCTGGACTCCAAAGATACAGGGCCACAGAATGAGGAAGTAGCTCTGGGTACGCAAGAGAAAGTATGTAGCAACTCTGCATTAGCAAGAACTTTCTCAAAAGCGGCTTTCTTTCTTTCTTTCTTTCTTTCTTTCTTTCTTTCTTTCTTCCTTCCTTCTTTCGCTAAGGTTCTTTTTGCATTCAGCTCTAGGGCAGCGGTTTCCTCTCTTGGATGGAAATATGCATGCAAATCTCTCCTGAAATTTGCATCTGAGGTTCCTGCTGAGGTGTTGGATTGCAATGTCACTAGAATGACTTTTCAGGTTGGGAAACAGAGCAGAAAGAGATAAGTAATGGACAGAACACAGCGCTCACACTTCCAGTCATCGACGATGGCCACACTGCTCTTCTCCTGGGGGAAATGACGCGCCATGTGCCCTGTGTTACATATACACCCTGAGCACGCTGAGAGCTTTTGCTTCAATAGGTTTGTGATGGCCCCTGCAGTCCACTTATAAAGAGGAAGTAACCTGTCCTCTCCCTTTTTCCTTAGATACTCCGAGAACCCGCAAAGTAGTGGAAATAAACAAAAGCAATCGGGAGGTTACGTAGGGTGTCAGCCACAGTCCAGAGCCAGCTCCCCGACTGTAGAAACCAAGCATGGCATCCCATCCTGAGGTTCCATATCCTGCTTTGCTTGAAGGGAGTCCAATCCTGGCTAATAGCTTGCAATTCGTGGCTATGTACCAGGTCCCAGGATAGGAATCAAGCCTACTTAGTTAGAGGTTGGTTGGAATCCTGAAAAGGGGCTTCCTTAGTTTAGGCTGAACAGAGCTGACATGAACTTTAACCAAGAAGTATTCAGTGGAAACACGTGAAATTGTCGCTTGTGTTGATCACAAACAGTTCTAAGCAATTTCATGTGAGTTGACTCAACAGTAGACCAAATGATAAGAAGGTGGCCTGGTGATAGCTAAACTCTTGGTATATTTGAGGATCTGGGTGTGGTAGAAGGAAAAATAAAAAAGACATCCCCCGAGTGCCTGCAGTGTGCTTGTTAGAGCTACTTACTGGTCAAGTTTTATGTGCACTTCGTGGGGCACTGAACACCCGACCTATCTGTGCTCGGAGAAAACCGTGAGCTAGGATGTACACACCTATAGTGTCCAGGATAAACGGCCTCCCCCCAGATCCTGGGTGGGGCTGCAGATGCAAAACCTCTGGCTGCCTTGACTCCTGAGTTTCCAGACTCCAGTGTCTGTGTTAGGAAAGAAAGGATGTCTTTCTTCCTTTTTTTTTTCTTTCCTCCAGAGAGAGATTAGTACTCAGGGAGGAAGTGTCTTCTTGCACGTAGCTAGTTGACAGGTTTACCAAAGGCTGCTCTGCCTGAGTTTTCTTCCTTGAAATTCCGCCAGGGCGGGGTCTGGGAATGTAGGATCCTAGGGGTGGGGACAACCCATAGATCCGTTCCCAGCCACCAAATGGAATTGGGCTTCCCCATGATTCATGGGCAAGATTGGACCTAACCCATTTTCAGCGTGGTAAACTGAAGTTCACAGTAGGGATAAAACAGCTATCAAGCCCAAGTGGAACTCAGGGTTCTGGATCCCTGACTTATGTTGGAAACCGTGGAGCGTTGTCTAACGGGGGGGGAGGGGGGCCTTTTTGTGCTTTTCAGTGGAACAGGACTCTGAGGCACAGGGAACTCAGAACTCTCACAAATTCTGGGCTCCCATTTGTGGAATTTTATGCCTTGTCCCACGGAAGAAGCCAGCTCCATGCAGACTCCTCCCCCCTCTTCCCCCCGGGCAGGTCATTGTTCCTTAAGAGGTTCCCACCACCAGGAAGTCGAGGGTGCCTCATTATCAAAGTCCCACTTGTCCTGACACTCACGAACTCTGGCGCTGCGTCAGGGTTCAGATGCTCTCACAGTTGGGACTCGGGCACTCGGATTATATAGTCCTCAGACGGCTGCCCGCCCTGCCCTGCCGCCGGCTCTTTGCCGCTAGCACCCCTGCCAGTCCCTCCTCCCCAGCCCAGTTCTTGGTCCCGAGCGCACATCCTCACCGCGCCTCGCTCGAAGTCATTGTAGAAGGCCTTGTCCAGCAGGTGCTTCTCGCTGCAGCCCGCAGAGCCAATGAGACTGAGGTAGATGTAGTCGTCGGTGCCCGCGAACCACTGGCTGCCGGTGGCCACAGTGACCGTGTAGGAGGGCATGACGCTGGGAAGTAAGTGCTGCTGGGGTGGGTGCAGGAGCCCGCGAAGCTCAGCGTGGCAGCCAGCGCACCAGTTTCTTGACCCTGTCACCCGCGGCAGCTCCCTGCCACAGTGGTCAGCAGCCGCCCAGCCCAGCTTTTGGGTCAGGCCCCGCCCAGAACCGGGCCCTGCCCTCTGGCTCAGGCTCCGCCCTTGACCCTGGCCAGTCCCGGCACCCTACCTTCCACTTTATCCTCTTCTCCTACAGCGCTGGTGGGGCAGGAATCTCGTTTCTTATGGGGGTGGGGAGGAGAGGGAGCTTGTTCCTGTGTCCCGTCTCCCCTTCTCTTCTACCCAGCAGGTGTTCCGGAAAACTAGCTTTCATCCCTCATGTGTTAATGCATGCGTTAGTTAGTCAACCCCTTATCACTTTCATCCTTGTGGTTTCCTGCCTGCCTCAGTGTCCCTCGTTGCCAGCCCAGGGCTGAGGTGTAGAGCTACCTACAGTCTATGTCCTCATTCAGTTTCCAGAGGGGCAAGGCTGCACACAGACCACGCGATAGTTAACTTAGGGCTGAGGAGAGGCCACCGGTAACTGCTACCAGGTGTGGATCTGTACCTCAGAAACGGAGCATTAGCTCCTTTATAGGATGCGCAGGGCTTCTCTCTTTGGCCAGGTACTGGTGGGGGCCAAACTGGGACAAATGGTTAGTGGCACTGGGAAAAAGTCCTAGAAAGTAGTGGCCAGGGTGGGAGGCTGCTGATCTGCGCCTGTGGGACTGACTGGCGCTTGGATGGCATGCTTGCAGAGGGTGAGCTTGCGGAGGGAAAGGAGTTAGTCCTTGTCTTGTCCAGAGATGCCTTAGGGAGCTGATTGAGGCTGGGAGTCCCAGGAAAAGAGTGGATGCCCCTTTGGCGATAGTCAAGCTTTCCCTTTTGGGTCAAGGTAAAAAAAGAAACCTTAAGGACAGTAATCACTGAAAAGGTGGGGAAGGCTATCCCACTGTGCTTAGAAAATGCAGCAGGCTATCCCACGGTGCTTGCAAAAGTGCAGCATGTGACCATGAACAACAGGGAAAACATAACCACAAAGACAGCCTGGTCACTTCTAGAAGATGGGTTGTCAATCCCCCCCCCCCCACCACCTTACACTTGAATAATGGGCAGCATTAATTTGTTTTAATAATTTGCATTGCTACTCCTTGGCTATTCCTTTCAGTTCTGCCCTTCCTGCCTTTCAATGGATTGGATGGGGCCCGCCTAGATAATGAGACAATGTATAGTTAATTACATCTGGCATAATCCTTCAGCAACACCCTCATCAGCCTTTGATAGAATGACTAGGTGCTGTAATTGGTCGTGCCACAGTCTAAGGGAGCTCCTTTCCAAAGGTATTTATCTTCCCATCTCCATAATACCTTGGCATATTTCCTTCCCTTCTGGATTTCTCCTGTCTTCCTTCTCTACCTCTAGATCCCATGCAAAGCCTTCCCAGATGTGGCTTCTTCCCTGGGTTTGTTTGCCTCTGTTTCTCATTGACTGAGATTCCCACAGCCTTTTATTAGGCTTACCTTTCCTGATTTATTGGCACACGGCCCTTTCGTCCCAGCAGGATCTGCTGTCCTCCTTTCTCCCACTGTATTAGGAGGCACCCGGTGGCTGGCACTGTATAGGAGGTACCCGGTGGCTGGCACTGTATTGGGAGGCACGCGGTGGCTGGCACTGTATTAGGAGACACCCGGTGGCTGGCACTGTATTAGGAGGTACCCGGTGGCTGTTACTGTATTGGGAGGTACCGGTGTCTGGCACTGTATTGGGAGGTACGCGGTGGCTGGCACTGTATTAGGAGGTACCCGGTGGCTGACACTGTATTGGGAGGCACCCGGTGGCTGTCACTGTATTAGGAGGTACCTGGTACCTGGCACTGTATTAGGAGGCACCCGGTGGCTGGCACTGTATTAGGAGGCATCCAGTGGCTGGCATTGTATTTCATGCATATCCTAGTTTGGCACAATGTGAGGCACAAAGAAGCTGCACATGGGTCCTAGCAGGGGGAGGTATTGGGAAGCCTGTGACTTGCTAGGCTTTGGTGGTTGGCAAAGCTGAGGTAAGGTAAGAGAAGACCAGCCCTTGCTTCCCTTCCCTGGTGATATGATTTCCTGACTCACGCAGTGGCCCGTCCACGAGAAACCCTGGAGTCCCCACACTCAGTATTGCAGCAGGGTGAATCTACCCCCTCAGCAGGACAAAGCAGACTTGGCCTCTGCTGGTCAAGGAAGTGACTAGAACCCTTTTTGTCTCAGAAGCCACTTTCCTCTGCAGGTGTGGACCACACCTTAGTTTCGCTAGCTTAAACAAATACAGAGACCCACAGCTAAGACCCACAGGAAGAGAGTAAGAGACCTTGTAACAGTTCCACCAAGACCCTCCCTGCAGAGCTCAGGGGATCCCCACAGCAGAGGAGGCAGAAAGATTGCCAGTGCCAGAGGGGATGGAGAACCAAGAAAACAAGGCCCTTTAAATCTACATGAACAAAGCTCATATGAACTGCGAGAGACTGAAGCAGCCTGCACAGCCTGCGCGGGTCTATATCAGGTCCTCTGAGTACAAATTACAGCTTCCAGTTCAGTGCTTTTATGGGATTCCTGAGTGTGAAGAGTGGGAAGAGGTAGGTTCTGGTTCTTATGCCTTTTGGGGGGCTCTTTTCCTTCTGTTGGTTTGTCCCATCCAACTTTAATGTGATATTTTTTTCTTTTATCAGTCTTCATTTAAGCCCACAAAGCTAAAGAAAACAAAAGACATGGAGGGGGGCCTTGAAGTTGAGTGGGTAGGGAACTGGGGGAGAATCTGAATGGAGTTGGGATAGGGGAAATATGCTCAAAGTCCATAGATAAATATTTTAAGTAAATAATAAAAATTATAGCCTCAGTTTCTTTTGACCTGTTAACATCTGCCATGGAACACAAAATTCTAAACAAACAGTAAAAAAGAAGGGGTGGGAGGATAAAGCCTCTCTTGTGCATTGGGAATTAGAGAAAAATGTACAGTCACTTTTCTCCGTTCCGAATGTATCAGTTAGGATCACACTAGAGGGCTAGAACACAGACATGTTCTATCACTACCTTTCATTTTTCCAGACCATATCTCCCTAACTCCGGCCCTTGATAGAGGTTCACAGGCTCAGCAGACAGCCCTGAAGATGCATGTGAAGAGTGTATGCCAGCTCCTTGCTCACAGGAGTTCACAGGCTCAGCAGACAGCCCTGAAGATGCACGTGAACAGTGCATTCCAGCTCCTTGCCCATTTAGTCACTGCTTATGCCATCCAAGAGAAGTCAAAGGAGAACGGATGATTCTGGAAATGTCCCTGTGAACTTGCAAACATTCTGTTGGATAATATTGAATACCTGTGTGGTTCCTTCAGCCTGGGGTCAGAGCACCAAACATTTTATGGACCAGCATTCTCCATTCCACCTCTGCCCTGTCTACCAAAACTGTATCATTTTTAACTGTTGTGGCGAACTCCCTGACCAGCAGGAAAGAACAGCCACCAGACGAGGATTCTTTCCAAATCAGGCTTTATTGGAGCCTCTTGGTTATAGGGAGAGCAGAAAGCAAGGGGCCCCGAGCTCTGAGCTGCAGCTGCTTATATAGGGAGTCTGCCTAGCAACCTTTGATAATTCAACTGCTTCTCTGGAGACCCACCGGCCGGAAAGAAAACAAACATCCTTGTTAATTACAGATCACAAGGAAGTTCCCCTGCGGGTCAGCGGGAGTGTGGGCAGCTAGATCACAACAACTCACCCTGTTTTCTGGTGGAAGAATTGCAACCTTTATTATGGTATCAAGTGAGGCCTGGGCCAAATGCCATCTTGTAATGTCAGCCACTCAAATCGGCTCCCAGCACCTTTTCCCTCCCCCTTCCTTCCCACCCCCCCCCCACTCCACACTACCTACCCCCTCAGTCTCCTCCCCCTCCCTCTCCAGTCAAATTGTATCAATTTTTGCAGACTGGTCCCTCCCTCACATTTATGCTATGGGAGGAAGCACAACTTTACCTTGGCCTTCAGTCTCCTAAAACCTAGTAGGTTACATGAAGACTGAGTTCAACCTCTGTGTTTTATTTAGTAAGACAAACTTAAACAACCTTTTCTCCGTTGGCACTTTTAGACCAAGTGCACAGATATCCTCCAAACCCTAAAGCACACACCCAACTGGACTTGTGTGTGAGTTGCTTGGGGTTCCTATATTTAAGAAGGGCACACCAGGGAACCTGGATGAAGAGCATGAGGGGAGTACCTCGGTCCAAGGCTGGGCGTGGTCCTTCCCCAAGGCCTGCCCTCCATCACCCGAAGGGGCATTGGCTATTCTCTTCCTTGATGACACATTTCTTTTCTTGTGATACCCATCGCTGCCTATCACCATTTTGTGGTTTTCCTTGTTTTGGGTTTGTTTCCTAATAGAGGCAGAGAGCAGCTTTATTAACATCCACACATTCTCATTTAAGGTTATCATAAAGGTTATGAAGAAAGAAAATACTCCTATGCAGGTGAATGTAGGAATAAACACACACACACACACACACACACACACACACACACTGCCACAGCCACCGCCACCGCCGCCATCATTATCATCACCAGCAGCAGCAGCAGCACCACCACCACAACAACAACTAAAAAAGAGGCTAATAATTTAGAAGAAAGCATGGAGGGGCATAAAGAAGGGAGGAAATGGAAGAAGAAATGATTAATTATATTATCTCAAAAATAAAGATAAAATAAAGAATAAAAATAATAATAAATTATCAGCAGTTTAATCATAACAGAATTTCAAATTTCTTCACTAGGATAATACAAATCTAGCAATAGCAGCGCAGATCCTTTCAGGGTTGGAAGTAGAGCTCTTTTTGAGTGTGATGCTGACATCATCAACAACCACTTGTGGTGGAGCACAGGCATTTGGGTTTTGTTTGTTTGTTTCTGTGTGTGTGTGTGTGTGTTTTTAGCTTGGTTTTGTTTGTTTGTTTGTTTGAGACACAGTTTCTCTGTGCAGCCTTGGCTGTTTTGGAACTCACTTTGTAGACCAAGCTGGCCTCAAACTCACAGAGACCTACCTGCCTCTCCCTTCTGAGCTCTGGAATTAAAGGCATGTACCACCACCACCCAGCTAAGCACTTGTTCTTTTAAATCCTCAAGAAATCTTAAACAAATGAATTTTGCTCTTGCTCCACTCCTGATGTTCTTTGACACTTTGCACCTGTTCCCTGTCATTTAACCTCATGTAACAAGCTCTGGTGTTTTGCTTCTGGGGCAGTGGACTGATAGCAGTGGACTTCACATCACTCTATCAGCCTCGTGCATAGGTGCTTAATGCTTTATCTGAGCATGACCCTTTACAAAATACACTTTGAAATTATTTCTTTGCAAATTGTATGCACCCATGGTGTGTTTTGGTCATCCTCACCCCTCCCCTTAAGTCCTTCTGTGCACACCCCACCTCCTCCCCTCACAGCTTCATGTACTCTTGATTTTATTTTTTATTTTCTTATAACTTATTGAGCCCAAATTTGTGCTGCCCATATAGTCACCAGTATAGGGCATGACCTGGAGCATGACCGACCTACCAGTGACCACACCACTAGAGAAAACTGACTCTAGTCTCCCTAGTGGACGACAGCTTTTGGCTAGGGCTGCCTGCTGCACACTGGACTATTGACTGGCTTGATCTTGTGTGGGTCTTGTGCATTGTCCCTGTTATCTTCAAAAGATACTGTTTCTCCCTGGTCTTCACTGAACTCTGGTTCTCACAGCCTTTCTGCCCTTTACTTCATGATGTTCACTGAGACTTTGGGGGAAGGGGTCACGGTATAGTTGTCCTGTTTATGGCTGAAGAACTCCACAGACATGTACTCTCTGCACTTTGACTGGTTATGAGTTCCTAGGTGAACTTCTAATGAAGAATGAGAGCTGCACTCGTCCATCTGTCTGTCCATCCATCCATCCATCTCTATACCTACCTGTCTATCTAAGTATACGACAGTTTGGTACTATGCCTTTAGAAAAACAGTAGTAGTAGCTTTTACTCCCAGCTGCAGGTCCTTGGTCAGAGTTACAGTACTAGGTATGTGTTTCTTCCAGAGAAGTTGGACCATCAGTTCAATCAGAAAGTTATAGGTTACTCCCATAACATTTGTGACATCATTTCACCCACGGGAATATAGTGTCAGAGCAGTCTTAGGGGTCACAGCTGGGTAAGACTGTTAATGGCTTTTCTGTCCCAGCAGCCTGCTCAGCACCTTCTGGAACTAATAAAGCTAACCATCAAGGAGGAAGCTTCCCTGACGTTACTAGCTTGATTTCTCTATATTCTGTGACCAATGTGTACAGTGTCTTCAAGAACAAGCTATTGCCGTAAGTTGTGGTGGGTGATCAAGAGAAATGACAGAGGTGTCTCCTCTGACCAACAACTTGGGGGAGACATTCCATGCCAGGCACTGGGCTTTTATTTGTTAACCTATGACTTTTGGGAAGAGTATTATCCCTCTGTAAGGTATATTTATTTATGAAGTGTTGAAATAAGAACGGCGGTGGGGCTGCATCCCCAGCACGCCTGCCGCCTGCTAGCTCATGCCCGAAATAACAACACACAAACTGTATTCATTTAAACACTGCTTGGCCCATTTCTATCTAGCCTCTTCTAGGCTAATTCTTGCACCTGAACTAGACCTAAACCAGAGAGCAGAGCTGTCGAGTCTCTCTGGGAGCAGAGCAGAGTCTGACCTCACTTCCTCTTCATCCCAACATCCTATTCTGTTTACTCCTCCCACCTATGTTTTAACCTATCAGGGCCAAGGAGTTTCTTTATTGTTTAACCAATGAAATCAACAGATTGATATATGACACTCCCACGTCACTTCCCCTTTTTCTGTTTAAACAAAAAAAGAAGGCTTTAACTTTAACGGAGCAAAATTACATATAACAAAACAGTTATCAAGTAAAAATTACAATAATCTATATCATAACTAAGGAAAACTATAACTATTCTTGTTTCCTGGACTCCACAGGTGCTCCTAGGTAAACATACAAATCTAAATAATATGATTTCGGGCAGTGGTAGCCTTTAATCTCAATCTCAGGGAGGCAAAGGCAGGTGGATCTCGATGAGCTCAAGGCCAGCCTAGTCTACAGAGCAAGTTCCAGGACAGGCTTCAAAGCTACACAAAGACACCCTGTCTTGAAAACAAAAAACAAAAAACAAAAACAAACAAAAGAGCAGGAATATGTGTTGTTTGTCTTTCTGGATCTGGGTTACTTTGCTCAGCATAACTTCTCCCAGTTCCATTCATGTATCTGAAATTTTCACTTTTCTTTATAGCTGAATAAAATTTCATGGCATATTGGTACCACACTTTCACCATCCATCCATATTTGATATATGTCTAGGCTATTTTTATGCCTTGCAATTGTGAATGCAACACTGATGAACATGGATGACCACCCATATCTACATCAGGATAGAGTTCTTTGGACATTTGGGCATGAGTCTTTTGAACAGACTTTTATTTTTATCTTTCTAATTTTATTTATTTAAATAGCTAATTAACAAACAATATATATTCAAGGTATACAGTGTGACAGTTTTATGTACATTATGTTCTGATTCATATGGCACCTATTCTCTGTCTGATAAGGCAACAGATTTGAAGTGTCGTTAGCATGCACACACACACACACACTACTTATGGGAGGTGATGGGCCATTCATTTGATTTCTAATTAATTTTACTGTGGTAACTAATACACAGTGTACATGTGTGTAAAATCATCAGATTAATATAATGTTTTGGAAGAACTGGATACTATTTCTCGCTGTGGATCCCACTCTGAGTGTTTGCACTTTGGTTATTGTTTGTAAAAAAAAAGGAAAGAAGGCTGCTTCTGGACTGACACTGATATTGCTGTACCTCAGTGACTGGGGCCCAAAAGAGCTAGCAGACTCATAGTATTAACTGTCTGAAAAAGATGATATCTGGCAATGTATTGTTAGAAGCCCATAAATTAAGAAGGTAAGAAGCCCAGGATCAAAGCACCTAAGATTCAGTGTTTTGTTACTCTATGTGTCCTGCAATTCAAATGCTGACATATTGCTCTGAGGAAAATATGCACTAGCTAAAGCAAGGAGAAGCATGCACAATGTGCTAAACTTTGGGCCAAGAGAATGAAGGAAGCCAAAGAAAAATGCCAGGAACAGATTGCCAAGGGACATGGGCTGTCCTTGCTGAGAGCTCCTACTTCTGAGTCTGAGTCCAGTCAAATATATGTGTGTGTGTGTGTGTGTGTGTGTGTGTGTGTGTGTAAAAAATAAATGATCAGACTTTGATTTTAGAAAAATACATTAAAATTTCATTCCAGTCAAAAAGGTCATCATCAAGAATATAAATAGCAATTACTGAGATGTTGGGAATATTCAGACCCTACACAGTGTTAGTGAAAGTGTAAACTAGTACAGCTATGTTAGAAATTAGTGAGGTGTATCAGGCTTCTTCTTTTGGGCACCAACCAGCTCCCAAATCATGACATGGAGACTTTTTATTAGTTATGAATGCTCAGTCTAGCTTAGGCTCATTTCTTGCTAGCTCTTATACCTTAACCTGCTTCTCTTCATCTATGTTTTGCCCCAGGGCTTTTAACCAACCTTTCTTCCTTTTTTCCTCCCTCCCTCCCTCCCTCCCCCTCCCTCCCTCTTCTCCCTCCCTCCCTCTCTCCCTCCTCCCTCCATCCTTTCTTCCTTTTCCTCCCCCCTCTCTTTCGTATACTGCTTTGCTGTTGTCTCTGTGGCTGGCTGACAGCTGCCTGACTTCTGGCCCTGAGGAATGTCCCTCTTTTTCTCCCTCATTCTCTTCTCATTCTTCTTTAGCCTAGATTTCTCCTCCTATGATGGAGGAAGGTCATTGGTTAAATAAACTGCCTTGGCCCTGATAGGTAGGAACATAGGTGGGTGGAGTAAACAGAACAAAATGGTGGGAGGAAGAGGAAGTGAGGTCAGAAATCATGCAGCTCCTCTCAGAGCCAGACGCCTCAGAGAGAGGCCATGCTCCACGCTCTCAGAGGCAGACACGATGGAGCAAGCCGCCAGGTCAGACATGTTGAATCTTTCCTGGTAAGCGCACCTCGTGGTGCTACATAGATTATAAGAAATGGGTTAAGAGGTTGAAACTAATGGGCCAGGCAGTGTTTAAAAGAATGCAGTGTCCGTGTAATTATTTCGGGGCATAAGCTAGCCAGGCGGCCGGGGTGCTGGGGATGCAACCCCGCCACACTTATTACAACACTCCTATTTATTCTCTCTGCCTGCCAGTCCTTCCTACCCTTCTCCTACCTAGTTATTGGCTGTTCAGCTTTTCATTAGACCAATCAGGTGCCTTAGTCAGGCAATGTGAAAAAATGCAACACATCTTTACACAGTTAACAAATGCAGCATGGACAAACGTAACACATCTTTGTCTAGTTAAACAAATATTCCACAGCATGGAGGTTCCTTCAAAAGACCTAGAAATAGAACTACCTCATGAAACAGTTATACCATTTGTGGTAGTTGGGATGTAATTGCCCCTATAAGCTCATAGGAGTGGCACTATTAGGAGGTGTGGTTTGCTGGAGTCGGTATGGCCTTGTTGGAGGAAGTGTGTCACTGTGGAGGGAGGCTTTGAGGCCTCATGTATACTCAGGCCATGCCCAGTGTCTCAGTTCACTTTCCATTACCTGTGGATCAGGAGCTCTCAGTTCCTTCTCCAACCCCATCTCTGTCTATACACTGCCATATAGCTTTGCACTCTGATCTTTGGGCAAGCTTTACTTATTAAAACACAAATAAGATATCACTATGAGTGTCAGTGGTCTATTCTTATATATTCACTATTTTAAACCATTTTTTCATTCTCCCTTGAAGGACAGGTATGTGTAGTTCAGTTCCAGACTACAGTGAGTCCTGATGCTATGACTATTCCTATACAAGTGTTTGAAAACAGAAGAATTTGATCCTTTGAACAAATAACATTCAATTAACATGTACAAGTTCTAACTAATGGGCTGGATCTTTTGTGTGTTATATAAAGGTACAGGTTTCGTTCCAGCATGTTTTGTATTTCATGTACTTTACCCATTGTGTACTTTACCCCATTACTCTCTCTTACATACACACTGGTCATCTTCCTTTCATGCTTTTCTTTCTTACATGTGCACCCTTGTTTCAAATCTAGATTCTGAATGTGAGAATACATGCAATGTTTAAGGTTTGCTGTCCTTAACATGGTGATCTCCAGTTTTACTCCTGCAGATGACATGCGTATCTTGTTTTCTGTTGGGAAATAAAACACCATGGTGTCTACATGGCACACTTCCTTTACACACTCACCTTCTGCTGGACATCTAGGATGATTCCATAAACTTACATTGCTCATAGTGTAAGACAATCACGCATGTGCAGACATCTTTGTAGTCTGCTAAGCAGATCTCTTCAGGATTGCAGTGGTACAGCTGGGTCACTGGGTGATTCTGTTTCTATGGGATTTACTTTGTTTTTAGGAAAAGGGTCTTACTCCATAGACCAGGCTGGCCGTCAACACACAGAAATTTTCCTTTTTTGTTCAGCCTACCGAGTGTTGGGATTGTAGATATGAACCTCCACACCCAACATTTTCAGAAAATCTCATACGTTATTTAGCGGACACAATACTTAAATTGTCACCAAGAACTTTACAAAGACACTTTCCTTTCAACATCCTTATCAGAATTTGTTGTTTATTTGGTCATTGCCAATGTAATTTGAATGAGATGGAATTTCATGTGGTTTTGGTTAACAGTTCCCTGATGTTAAGGATATTGGATGTTGTTTCCATATATTTATTAACCATTTGTGTTTCTTCCTTTGAGATTTCTGGATTGTTTATTCTATTTCATTGGGTTATGTGTATAATTTGTGCTCATTCTATGTTGTTTTTGTTGCTATTATTCTGAAGTATAATCTAAAATTCACTACTCTGGTGCCACCAGCATTGCTCTTTTGACTTAGAAATGCTTTAGCCATTCCAGGCCATTTGTTCCTGTGTGTTAATTTGAGGGTAGTTTGTAAGTTTCTGTGAGAATGTCAGTGAAATTTTTATAAGAATTGCACTGAATTTGAAGAATTTTGTAATATGGAAGTTTCCACAGTATTAGACTGACTCAGGAGTATGCACAGTCTTCCTGCCCTCTGATGTTTCATGTTTTCCTTTGGTATTTGATGTTGTCACTGTAGATGCCTTCTCCCCCATAGGCTTATCCATAGGTAGCTGTAAAGCTACTGTGAATGGCACTGTTTTCATGGTTACTGTCTTAGCGTGTTTATTACTGAGGTATAGAGAAGCTACTGGTTTTGCATGCTTGTTTTGTGTCTGGATTCTTGGCTAAAAGTGTTTGTCTGTTCTAGGAGTTTCCTTATTTAGTTTAAGGATCTGTTACATATATAACCATGTCATCTGTGAATAGAGATTTTTATTTAATAAGGATATCTTTCTTTCTTTCTTTCTTTCTTTCTTTCTTTCTTTCTTTCTTTCTTTCTTTTTAAAGTTTCCCCCTCTAGATTTATTTATTATGTATACAGCATTCAGCCTGCAGGCCAGAGGAGGGCACCAAATCTCATTATAGATGGTTGCAAGCCACCATGTGATTGCTGGGAATTGAACTCAGGACCTCTGAAAGAGCAGGCGGTGCTCTTAACCTCTGAGCCATCTCTCTAGCCCCCGATAGTTTTACTTCTAACCTTACCATTGTTTCCATTTCATTCTTTATTTTTACATTTGAATATTTTAAGCATTATACTAAACAAAAACCTAAAGACTGATCATGTTGTCTCCTTTCTGATTTTAGATGGCTCAGCAGGTGGAGGCACTTGCCTCTAAGCTTGACAATGTACATTCAGTCCCCAGGAGTCACATGATAGGAGCAACCTAATGCTCACAAGTTATCCTCTGACTTACACACACACATGTGGCATGTGCTTCAACACATACATACATGCACAACTATAAATCAATGCAATAAAATTTTAGAGAAAATTTCATCTCCCCAACAGTATAGTGTTGGCTGTACATTTGCCATAGATGGACCTCAATGTGTCCATGTATGTCCTTTCTCTTTCTAGTTTCTTTTGCACTCGTATTATAAATGGCTAACAAATTATTATTCAAAGCCCTTTTCTGCAAACTGAGAATGTCACAGTTTCTTTTTTATTTTAATTTATTGAAAACTATCATTTTACATGCCAAATCCATTTCCTACTACCTCCCCTCCTTTTGCTTCCTTCACTTTCCCTTCCCATCCCCCATCCCACTCTCCATCCACTCTTCAGGGAGGTTAAGGCTTCCCATGAGGAGTCAACAAAGTCTAGCACATTGCTTTGAGGCAGGGTCAAGACCCTCCCCACTATATTTAGGCTGAGCAAGGTATCCCTCCAGAGAGAATGGGTTCCAAAAGGCCAGAACAAACAGTAGGGTAAATACTGATCTCACTGCCAGTGACCGCATAATCTGCCCCAGCCATACAACTGTCACCCACATTTAGAGGGCCTAGTTTGATACTATGCTGGTTCCTTTGCTGCCAGGCCAGCGTTGGTAAGCTTCCATTAGCTCAGGTAAGCTGTTTCAGTGGTTGTCCCCATTTCTCCATCATTGTCTTGACCTCTTTGCTTGTATTCTCATTCCTCCCTCTCTTTGACTGGACTTTGAGAGCTCAACCCTGCTCCAGTGTGGTTGTCTGAATCAGTTTCTATCAGTTGCTGAATGTAGGTTCTATGATGACATTTAAGATAGTCATCAATCTGACTACAGGGCAAGGCTAGTTCAGGTACCCTCTCCACTATTGCTTAGGGTCTTAGCTGGGGTCATCCTTGTGGATTCCTGGGAATTTCTCTAGTGCTAGGCTTCTTGCTAACCCCATAATGGCTACCTCAATCAAGATACCCCTTTCCTTGTTCTCTCTCTGTCCTTCCCCCATCTTGACCATTCTGTTTCCTCTAGTTCTCTTCCCTGACCCCTCCTCCTCTCCTTTTCCCCTTCTGCCTCCTCTTCTTCCTCCACCCCCATTTCTCAGGATATCTTGTTAGCATAATATCTGACTAAATAAACTTTAAACTAAAACTAAGCAAAAGAAGTAAAAAGGAACACTTTATTATACCCAAGGGAACCATTGGTCAAGAAAACTTTAGCATCCTAAAAAGAAACGGACCAAAATCTGGTGTATTTGATCTCTTAAAAAGCACAATGGTAGAAATAAAGACATAGAAAATCAATTAAAGCCAATTATTGCATTATTTATAGTACAAAAAGCATTGGCAAAATCAAGATAGAAAAACAATAAGTTTAAAAATTAATAAAAGTTAAAATAACGATGGATGAATGAAATAAAGGAAAGTGTCAGAGAATGGAAAAATTAATGTGCAAAATAACTTAAAAATGAAGTCCACACAACACTTAGAACATGAGGCTTCCTACCTAAAGAGCTTGTAATTATCTGTGCCCAACCTTCCCTTTCTACCTGCCTGCCAGTTACCCCACTACAACTAGCCAGGCACTGATGCCCTGCAACTTCCCACCAGAAGAGAAAACCCCTAGTCTGGCCACTGATACTCTTTTGTTTGCCTGCCAGTTGCCACACTGACCATTCAGCAGACATGTGCACTCCAGAAGCCTGATCAGAACTGCCACCACCCAGGCTTCTTTCTTTAGAAACCCCAATCACAAGCCAAATAGGGTGGCCCCAAGATTGAATACCAAGCACCATTTCACTAACTCACAATCGGACAGCTTGGGCGTAATGCCAAACAAGTGTCTAAACAACAACCCAACACAAAAGAGACCAGGTACCCACAACACGAATAATTGCCAAAGACCTAATTCCAGATGCCTAGATCCTATCCCAGAAAGCAAACAAGCAGAATGAATGGCTAAGACAATATGTCTCCTCCAGACATTAGTGCTTCTAATGTACTGACATCTGAGAAAACCAAATTTATGCACGTGACAATGATTACAAACAATAATTAGAAATATGTTCAAGAAAGTAAAAGAGGATATAGATAAATACTTGAACAATGACATTGAAAACACAAACAGCAGAGTGGAATAATAAATACAGTTCAAGATATGAAAATAGAATTTAATAAAGAGATGGAATCTCTAAAAAATTACTCAAAGTGAAGTAAAACTTGAAATTAAAATTCTTGAAGTCAAACAATATGTTCAGTGGAAAGAATCTCAAACAGATGGAATTATGTAGAAGAGAAAATATCCAGTCTCGAGGACAAGATAGAATAATGTTAAAAAAAAAAGTAAAATCTCAAAAGAAACCAAGAATTGAACATGTAGGTAATATGGGACAGTATAAAATGACCAAACCTGCAAGTACTCTTATACAAGGAGTAAAAACCCAAGATTAAGGGCACAGAAAAATATTTTTCGTAAAATCATAGAAGAAAATTTATCAAATCTAATGTTCAGAACAAAGGATGGACATTAAGAATGGCAATAAACAAAGAACAATTTAGCCACAGGACAGGACATCAGAATAACATTTGACTTTTAAATGGCAACTTTAAAAGCCAGGAGTCCCTAGACTGATGTTTTACAAGTTCTAAAGAACCACAGAAGCCAAATCATATTGCTATACCCAGCAAAACTATCAGTCATCATCAAAGAAGAAAGAAAAAGTTTCCATGATAAAAAGAGATTTAAGGAATTTATATCCTTAAAACCAGCCTTACAGTAGATACTAGAAGGGATACTTTGGACTGAAGAGATGATAAAACTTAATATTCAGGAAGGCACAAGGAATACATAATTCCTGAACAGTTAACTAAAAAGCAATCTAAGAAAATAATACCACAACAAAACAATGGGGATTAATATACATTACTCAATAACAACTCTCATTGTCAATGTTCTCAGTTCCCCAACAAAAAGACACAGACTAAGGATTTAATTAGAAGACAGGATCATTCTTTTTTCTTTGCCTCTAAGATACACACCCCACTATCAGTAGATATTACCTTATAGTTTTTACCTTTTGGATGGAGAATCTTGAAGGAAATGTTTGGAATCACAAATACAAATTTGAAATACAAATAACAAGTAGACAAAAATGATATATGCACTATATTTCTTCTTCTGTAGGTTTGGTAAGTTTATCTTCCAAAGACATAGTTCTATTGTACCTTGATTATCAAACTTATTAGCATGAAGATAGTTAAACTGTTTTGCTATTGTTACTGTAATCCCTACAGGATATGTGAAGTCCCAGCCCTGCGTTCTTCACATAGAAACCTTGCCTGGTCTGCCTTGTCTCTCTCACTCTATTTCTGGTTATTCTTAATTAATGATTTTAAATATTTTATTAATTACTTCAAAGAATATAATTCTGCTTAGCTTATTTTTCACTTTGCCTGAAGATTCTTTGTTGAATACTTATTACTGGTAAGCATACTTGAATATCTTCCATTGGAATTCAAATTGTGCTTTTCCCTTTAAATTTAGATGCTTACATAATTAATTTTACATTGCTTTCAAGTAATCACATTTTCTAGACTATATTGCAGGAGGTTTGATATGATCTATTATTTTATCTTATTTTTCTGAAAAAGCGCCATCAAATTTTGTTAGTATTATTTTCTGTCAACAAATTGTTATTAACAGTGCACTCTTTACAGCTAAATGTTAAGCTCTCTTGGAAAATTTGTTGCTACTTCTGCAATTTATTTCTCTGTGACTTAAGAACATATTCTATGTTTTCCTTCTTGAAAAGAGTTTTGAGATTGAGCTTACTGCCCAGAAGAAGGTTTATCATTAAGAAATCCCCATGTGCATATAAAAGCAATGTGCATCCCACAAGTGCAAAATGAAAGAACCTGCGATAATTAGTGAAGCCCAATTTGTTCATGGATGGACTTAAGTAAATCTCAACTTACTTTTATTTTCCCATTAATCACTGAAACAATGATGTTAGAACAATTACAACAACAGTTCTGTGTTCTTTATTATCTTTTTTGTTGATTCCACTTTTCTCTACATTTTAAAACTACCCTGGTCTATACACACATGTATACTTACTGTGGCTTCACTTATCAGTCTACTTGTATTACTTCAATATCGTTATTAGTTTTTTGTCTTGAAATTTTGCTGTTTCGAATCTAAGGCTGTTTCTATGTTTGTAATCAATCATAATTAAAAGCCCCTTAAAAGCAATAGAGTTTTAATCTACTTAAACTTTGTCAATATTATAAAGTTGGATTTAACTCTGTGGTCTCAATATTTAATTCAATTTGTCCTTTCTATAATATTTAGGTGTCCTACTTAGCTTTCTTTTTTTTTAAATATTTATTTATTTATTATGTATACAATATTCTGTCTGTGTATATGCCTGCAGGCCAGAAGAGGGCACCAGACCCTATTATAGATGGTTGTGAGCCACCATGTGGTTGCTGGGAATTGAACTCAGTACCTTTGGAAGAACAGGCAATGCTCTTAACCTCTGAGCCATCTCTCCAGCACAGCTTTCTTTTTTTTAATTTATTAAAGATTTCTGTCTCTTCCCCACCTCCGCCTCCCCTTTCCCTCCCCCTCCCCCAATCAAGTCCCCCTACTTAGCTTTCTGTTGCTATGATAAACTCCATGACGAAAAGCAACTGTGGAGGAAAAGGACTTATTTGGATTCCAGGTCACACTTCATCATTGAGGGAATCCAATGAAGGAACTCAAGGCAGGAATTTGAAGCAGAAATGGCAGAGGGATGTGGTTTACTAGTTTACTCCCAAGGTCGTAGTCAGTTGCCTTTCTATACAGTCCAGAGACACTTGCCCAAGGATGGCATTGCCCATGTGAGTTGGTCTCTCCCACATTACCCAACAATCAAAGAAATGCCCCACAGACATGCCCACAGCTCATCTGACAGAGGCAATTTCTTCAACTGAGGGTCAGTTTGACAACAAAACTATTCAGGTCAAGAGTGTTTTCTTCCCTTGTCACCTATGCAGCTCATCTCCTGACTCATGATTGATCAACAGATTCCTTTCTCCTTAGTGCTCAGATGGGGACCTGATCCTGTCCATAAAGTCATCTCAACAGGTTATGGCCACAGTTAGACTTCTTTCCCCTCAGAAGTAACTTCTCCTGGACTGTTTGCATTTCCCAGCATGGGAACCCACATAACAACTGCACTCTGCTCCATATTCATAGCTCTCTGGCCCTTTGTTGGTCCTTCAGTTCAGGGGCTCAGACTGGAATCAGCCTGGCAAATGAATGAAAACAATGGGGATTTTGGATATCAGTGCTTTTCATCATGGTGAAAACTAGAGGTGTAACAATGTCAGCTTATAGATAAACGTTCTTCATGGGAAATAATTGCAAGGAGTGGTGTTAAATTATTTATTAATATCATGACAGTTATTGTTTAAGCATCATTCAAATTTTGGTATGATGATCACATAAATCTGTTGCTGAATATATTTTATATTCTTAGTAGTCATGAATTTAATTCTTTATTTCAAACTCTATCCTCACAGCTTCTCTTTCTTTCTCGCTCCATCACTAAAAAGTATGTGCAAAACCAGGACTTCCCAGATTCAACATACATCAAATATATGCATGGATAATTTGAGATACATTACTGAAAATGTAGCACCTACATAATATGTATGAGGCTTTGGTTTTAATTGCCACCAAAGCTGTTATAGAAAGATTTTCATCACAATGATAACAGAAGTTACAAAATAATTCCACACTCTTTCAGAATTATGTATAATAGTTATTTATTTAGGGGAGACTCATAGATCACAGTCTTGTGCACAAATGGGGAATGGGAACTGATTCTGGCAGCTGGAAGTAAGAGCCAGAAGCGAGAGAGTGAACACATGCTTTACAGCTGCATTTATAGTATAAGAGAACATGCCCAAGTGGGCTGGATTTAAAGGCTATTGGCTGAAGGAGCTCCCACAGCATCAGAGGTTATTAAAGCCTTCAGATGGAATTACTGGATCAGCCAGCCATCATTTTAAGAACAAAGAAGCAGAATATGAAAGAGATAACATGCTGAATGATTTACAGAGAACATTTATGGAAAAATGGAGTTAGACTAAGTTAAGGACAAAATGTATTTTTTTCTGTGATATCTGTGCAGTTTGACCTTGGACATTGCATCCTTGAGAGCCTGGTGGACCTGCTTGTTGCGCAGGGTGTAGATGACAGGGTTCAGAAGCGGGGTCACTACTGTGTTCACTAGAGCAGCCTCTCTGTTGGTGTCCAGCCTGCTTGACTGCTTTGGCTTAATGTATATAAACATACAGCTGCCAAACATCAGCAAGAGGACGATAAGATGAGAGGAACAGGTGGAAAAAGCCCTCTGTCGCTCCCTGGCTGATGGCAGACGCACTATTGTGACTACTATGTTGCTGTATGCAAAGACGGCTATAAGAAAGGATGTAAAAAGCACAATTAAAGCAAAGTTAAAAAACAGCATTTTGATAGCCCTGGTTTCAGAACAGGAGAGATTTGCAAGTGGTCCGAAGTCACAGAAGAAGTGAGGAATGACATTGGGGCCACAGTAAAATGACCGGGAAAGCTTTACAATTGGAATGGCCACGAGGAGGAATCCCAGAACTAAACAGACAGTAACAAGAAAGACGCACACCCTTGGGCTCATGATGGTGTGGTAATGCAGAGGTTTGCAGATGGCCAGATACCGGTCCAGGGACAACACAGCAAGAAGGAAAAAAGCAGTTGACCCCAGGAAAAGAAAGACAAAGGCTTGGGTGAAGCAGGCTCCAAAGGAAATCCTTTGCCTCCCTGAAAGAAAGATGGCTAGCAGCTGAGGAATAACGGTAGATATACAACAGAACTCAACAATGGAGAAGGTGCTGAGGAAGAAGTACATGGGTGTGTGTAAGCGGTGGTCCTCGCAGGAGATGGCAATTATGAGCATGTTGCCCATAAAGCAAGACAAGTAGGCCAGCAAGTGCACTAGAAATAGGAGGATCCCCAGGTGATCGACTGCAGGGAACCCCTCGAGGATGAACTCCTGGATGGCTGTCCCATTCCTGGTTTCCTCTGTGATCAGCATGTCCATGTCTCCAGTCTGTCACCGAGGGGTTTGCAGAACCGTGACTGAAAGGTAGAGAACTGTGTGTTACTAAAACTGTAAATGACACGGGAAGGCCATCGGGCTTGTAGTCAGTGCATTCAATATGCTATTTTGTCCATTGTTAAGTAACAATAAATGATTTTGAACTATATGACAGTCTTTACATTGCATGTGCCCTAAAATACCAACTGTAGAAAACCTGCATGGGCCACACACCTCCATTAGGGAAAATGTCATTCAGCAATGTTGATGGTTTTCCCATGTGGCTCACTGCCTGCTTGGAACTTTTATCTACTTAGTCATGTTACATATTTCTGGTAGAATAGCTTTCATGTCACACAGGCACGGATAAACATTGTGAAAGGAAAGGATAATAGCAATGTAAAAATCAACCTGGATGTGGCGTGTAGTTTGGAGGTGAGGTGCCTTTCTAATATGCCTGAATTTGTGGTTTTAATTCCCACCAATGCAAAATGAGAGAAAACAAGCCAGACAAAAAATTAAGTCATAGGTATTAGAGAGATGGCTCAGCAGTTAAGTTCATGTGCTGTTTATGCACAGTGCCTGGGGTCAGTTCCCCGAACCCACATGACAACCCCTAATCATTTGTACCTCGAATTCTAGGAGACCCAGTTTCCTTTTCTGACTTCTGAGGGCACCAGGCACACAGGCTGTATGCATAAACTCATGAAAGCAAAATACTCAATACACATAGAATAAAAACAAATTCTCAAAAATTTAAGTCACAGAAGGCATTCATTCTACAAAATATATTCCTTTATCATACCTTAACATTTGTGTCCATGTTTGGCCATATTATTATCAGCAAAACCTCCTGGAGTCCCAGAGTCCCATCTGTAGTCCTGTGAAGTGAGTTAGATCAGAAGAGGCACATAAGTAACTCTAGTTGGATTTTCATAGGTTCATGTCTGGCTGCTCTCATCCAGAGCCCCAGATCGACAGTGAAAGAGAAGTATTTCCCCTCCATCCTGTGCTTGATGGTCAGTCCAGGGAGAAATTCTATCACCTGATCTTCTTAGTCCAGATATTTAAGAAAGTCAGGATGCTGGGGAAGTGGGTCAGCAGGTGAAGTGCTTGCTACCCAAGTGTGAGTTCAGATCCCAGCCCCTGTAAAAGGCCAGAGTGGTGAAGTACATCTTTAACTCCAGGGCTGGATGGGGGGGGGGGGGGAAGACAGGCAGATCCCAGGGGCCCACTGACTCAGCAAACCAGTCCAGTTGAAACAATGAACTTCACATTCAGTAAGGGATTAGGTCAAAATATAGGGAAGAATGTGATGAAGGAGGGTATCCAAAATCAATCTCTGGCTTTTGCATGCACATATGTGGTTAAGTGCACACACACACAGACATGCATATTCCACCTACACAGGAACATACAGCCCCCCCACAAATGCATACATATGCATATACCACACATACACATAACCTAAGCATATAATATACCTTAAATACACACATGCACATACCACACATGCATATCACATACACATAACACACACACATATGCTTATATACCAACAAAGAAAAGAATGAAAGACAAAACAATACCAAAATTTGAGAGATAGCTCAGTTTACAATGTGAGTGTGGTTCTCTATAACCCAAATTGGAGGAGAAGGAGGAGGGGAGGAAGAGCATTGTAGCATGCTCTGTGATGGCTGAGCTGATGCAGATAGATGGACTTCTGGGTTTGCTTGCCAACTAGCCTAGACTATTTAGCAAGTTCTAGACCAATGAAGGACTTAGTTTAAAAGAAAAAGTGGATAGTACCTGAGAAATACACCTATATTTGTACTCTGGTCACGACATACATGCATTCATATTTATACATGTACGTACATACATACAGACAGACAGACACACAAACATGCACAGATCCACACATTAAAAAAGAACACTTAACAGAGTAGATATCTCCTGACTTAACTCCAGTGATGATTCTGATTCATTCTTTCTCCTAATTCTCATGTTAGCAGGATAAGTATTCTTTCCCCTAAACTGATAAAATCTTTGTGTGTGAGCCTTTCTCACTGGTCAACTGGAATCCATCTCAGATCTCAGACCTCCCTGGCTGACTTGGAACAACCAAATTGTCTCGCTCTTGTGAAAATTGTAGAGAAACCGGATGGAAGAAAGACACAGCTGCCATATACAACAAGCAAATGACAAGAGGCTCCACTCACACTGAGGGCACACACCTGCCACATGCAGCTCACAACATCACACTGAGGCCACACCCCTGCCACAAGCAGCTAATAAAAATAAGAACTCTTTCCTCAGCTATTTTCACTCTCAGAAAAAATTCAACACATTGGTTGGACAGCTAAAATATGCATAAATAAATAAACAATCATTCATAATTTTAAGAGTTAAATTCAGCATCTGTATTACATCTGCCAGTTCTTCTTCCCAATCTATTAATAGCCTAAATTAAATCAAACTTACATTTCAGTGGAAGTCTTTTGTGGTAACTCCATGGGAAAACAAGAACACACATCTGCTCATTGTTCTCTGAGAATTGAGAAATGAGTCCACCTGGAATTCCCAAAAAGCTTTTGTGCATCTCCAGTCCCCCAAACCTCCCTGTATGCTCCAGCACCAACAAGCATCTTTGCTGTTAGGAAAATACTCCAGCCAGGGTACAAGGCAAGAGAGGCATCACTTAAAATGGCATATGTAGATATTTCTTGTATAGATGCTATTTTTCTTAAATGCTTTCCAAATCACTGAATTTGTTATTACCACTACTGCCAGCACCACTGCCAACCAACACATACATATTCTCAGATTGAGATGATACCTAAACCAGCAGGAGCAGAAATGAAAAGGACATGAATTTGTCTTAACATATATTTAGCACTCGACTGTCTCTTGATACTAATCAGGGTTTACCAGGTCCAGTGGGTGGCACCAAGAGACACTAAGTATCATTAGTAGATGGAACAAAGCTATCCACAGACCTGTGTACTCTAGGATCCCTCATGATTGGTAATTTAGCATGGTTACACATTGAATACCATTCAGTAATAATAATAGTAGTAAACTTGCATAATGTATTATTATATCTGATACTATATAATGATTAGTAAGCATAATGTCTGCCCTTTCATTGTGTACAAAAATATACTATGAGTTCCCAAATGTTCTCATGAAAATATTTGAAAGTAGAGTACATATAATCCCCCAAACTTCATTAATATCCAAAATGTATAATATTATTAATGCAGGATTAAAAGGTCAAATGGAGCTAGCTAACATTCATGGCACATGCCTGTAATCCAAGTATTCATGTGATTAAGACAAGAGATTTACTGTGAGTTTGAGACCAGCTTAGGATTCACAGTGAATACCAAGCCAGCCAGGACTGGATATCTAGCTAGCATACCTTGAGCTAATATTTTAAAGCCACATTGAGAAATGGATCATTGTACCATTGTACAAGTCACGTTTCTCCAGTGAAAGAGTAGTAATAAAAACAAAGAATAAAAAATTGTTACAAAGAGAATTCACTAGATTGACTTACACAATCTGGGTGAGTAGTCCAGCACTGGTTGGCTGCACACCAGAGGCTGAGAACCCAGTATGTACTCAGTCCATCATACTTGTTGCCTTTGCAGTTATAGTTTGGTGCTGAAAGCATGAATAATTCCTGGAGACCTGCTGGTCTTCAGTACACATTGGAAGACTGAAGAAGCTGGGTTCTGGCATCTACTCTGCTGTTTGACAACAGGATTGGTGTACTCACCAGCAAGAAGTGAAAAAAAGTAAGCCAAAGAGCTGTTTTTCCTTCAGTCCTCTGTATATATTGGATAACACCGGAAGATGCTAAAGGCTCTTGGGAAGGGTCTTTCCTCTCTCAGTTAAAACAGAAAATATCCACACAGAGTTACCCAGAGGTACACTTCTTAGTTGATTCCAGATCTAAACAAGTTGGCAACACAAACATTTTCTTTCATGTATTGCCATTGGCCATGGTATTTTGCCACAGAAATAGAAACCACAACTAAGACAGAAATTGGTACCAGGAGTGGGGTATTTCTTGTGACAGACATGAATATGTATTTTGGGACAATTGTGAAAGGACATTGGAATTTTGAGTTGGAAAAACCACTGAGTGAGTACTCAGAGCTTGGTGGAGAATTCTATAAGAACATAGAAGATATTGATGAGAGCAGTGCAGAACATGGAAGCCTAACTTGTGGTGTTACACAGAGAACTTTTGAGAGTTCCTTAAGGGCTTTATCAAGCAGTTGATATTCTAAATTAAGAACTACTGAAGTGAAACCTCTACTTTGCTGAGACAATTGATAACTTGTCAGCTTGGGCTAAATAATCAGCTGTGATTAAAAAGAGACCAGAATCATTAAGACGAACTCTCTGGGAAGTGTTTCCTTTTAGTTAGCACACAGATTCCAGAGGTGGCTAAATTTGTACCTCATGCTGCCAGTAAAACATGGCGACATAAGAACCACCCAGGTGATACTGATTTCAAAGGTATGAAGAGGGCATGGAGAACAGCTGAGGTTTGACAGTGTGGCAAATTAGGATTTTTTTGAAGAGAGCCCAAGAGAAGCTCTTGGAGAAGGTGCCCAGTTGCAGTGAAGACCACAGTGTTTAGGAGATGTGACTTCTAGGGGACAATTGCCAAGGGCAGAAGCAGCTGTGGAACGGAGTTGGCCTATGGCTAGAAGAAAGCTGTATTGCTATGGATGGCAGAGATGAAGAGATGGAGTCTTTGGAAGACATAGGATTGTCTTTGTGTACCAGACAGCAAGCACTGAGCCTATTATACTGTTGAACATTAATTTTGCTTTATTTTGATTGTGACTCAGCCCTGTTTCTTCGCTCTTAAAATAATTTAACTTATATTTTATTTGACAGGAACCCTAAGTTAGGAGACTTTAGAATTTTAGAAAGACTTTGAAATTTTTGTGATATTTTGGATTTTTTCCCTAATATTTTTACTGTTTATTTGGGAGCTTCCCATCACGAACCCCCAGCACCCTCACTTCCAAGTCCTCATAGATCTGCCCTCCATTCTTGGGATCTCCCCATCCAAAAAAGAAGAAAAAGAAAAAAAATCTTCCAGGTGGGGGCAGGTCAGTGCCTCTAGTGGATACTGATATGGTTCTGGGGCTCCTTCAGGTGTATATGTAGTCAAGGCTCTCTCTGGGGACAGTCAGGGCCAAGACTCTAGTGGTCACAGATGCTCTCCAGTGGCAGTCTGGGTCAAGGTTCCAGTGGTCACAGATGCAATGGGGGAATGGTTGCCTGTGTGGGGATGCTGCTACGGAATCTTTGGGGTTTGGTGGGTGGAGGTAGGGCAAAGGATATGCCTCCCAGGGCTAGGGCATAGAGAGCAGAGCCCTTCAACCCAGAACCCAGACACTCACCTCTCCAGGGGCAGTCTGAGCCAAGGCTCCTGTGGGTACAGATGCAGTGGGGGATGGTTGTGTGTGTAGGGAGGCTTCTCTGGGGTCTCTGGTCAATATTAGATTTTTCATCTCATACAATATATCCTGATTACAGTTTCCCCTCCCTTTACTCCTCTCAGTTTTCCCCACCTCCCTCCCATCTGGACCCACTCCCTTTCTATCTCTCATTAGAAAAGAACAGATCTCTAAGAGATAACAACAAAACATATCAAAATAAAATATAATAAGAAAGAACAAAAGCCATCACATCGAAGTTGGACAAGGCAATATAATTGTGATATTAATGTTGACATGCCATCTTGGGGACAAATGGGAAAGGAAAAGCTCAAGTTGAATATTGATATGATTGAGCTTCAAGGTGACAAGAAGTCAGTTGTGCTGGCTCACTTATTTCCACATAGCACAAAATTATCTGAGAAGAGGGAACCACAACTGAGAAAAAGCTTCCAAAAGATTGACCTGTAGCAATATATAATACCCTGCGGCGCATTTTCCTAATTAGTGATTGATGGGGGAGGGACCAGCTCATTGTGGATGGTGCCATTTCTTAGCAGGTAGTCCAGGGCTATATTAGAAGGCTGACTGAGTAAGCCATGAAGAGAATGCTTTTAAGCAACATCCCTCCATGGCCTCTGCCTCAGTTCCTGCCTCCAGATTCTTACCTTAGTTCCTGCCCTGATTTCCTGAGTTGTAAGCCGAAATAAGCCTTTTCCTCCTCAAGTTGCTTTTGGTCACAGTCATGGTGTTTCATCGCAGCAATAGAAATCATACTTAATCCACAAATCTTGGCCATATACCTAAAGGCCTCTATATCCTACTACAATGATACTTTCTCATTCATGATTGTTGCTGTTCTTTCACAATAGCCAGTAGAGAGTGATATTGATGACCACTGACTGGTGAATGGATGATAAAAAACTGGTACATCTGCATTACAGAATACTGTTCAGTTGATTAAAATTAAAGTCCTGAAATTCACAGGTAAATGGATAGAGCTGGAAACAATCATCCTGAGTGAGGTCACCCAGACCTAGAAAATAAATATTGTTTTCTCTCTGTGTGTATTCGTTTTGAAAGTTTAGATTTGTGTGTTTTGCTTGGAATACCTATAGAAATTAGGCAATAGGAAAGGGAAAGAGTAGCTTAAAAAGTTAAAGAGGAAACACAAAACAGGAAAGAATAGATGATGTGGGAGGTGGGAGGAAAGAGTAAAGAAGAGAATTGGGGAAGGATAACAAAAATCTTTTAAGAAGTCATATGGAAACCTACTACTGTAGAAACATCCTAAAATACAAGTGTTTAACCTGTAATACTTTATAGTGAAGGAGTGTGTGTATGTGTGTGTGGGGGGCAACACTCCCCCTAGATACCATGCTAACGAATAAAATACCTGGATACCAAGAATGATTGTCCCTATTTGAGTTATTTGCCAGTCGGGCCCCATAAACTACAAATATTTTTTTTTATCAGATTTTGCCATTGTTCTTGTTTACAGTACAGAAGTTGATTGTAAGACCCTGATGCTGAAAATCTACTTGAGTTATAAAACCTGGAGAAATCAAGCAGCTACTACAACTGTTTGTCCTGTGGATTGTGTGGCATACCTGTAATATTCTTTTTATTATAAAATGAAAATACTGCTTTATTTTACTTGAGACATATGCTGGAGCATTGTTAGTCTTAATTTGTACAGGTATTCCTATGATGGTCATGAATTCTAATAGGTACATATTTATAGAACCAGTCTTTTCAAAACTCAAAGTTATTGCCCATTGAAATCCTGAAAATGTATCTATTGTATAATGTAATAGTTTAATTTCCAAATTCTGCAAAACGAAGCACATCCACTTGCAAATTTCATTTCTTTGCATGCCTTTAGGGTTACTTCCTCTAGGTAGTGGAGTTTTAGAATAAAAGGAGTAAGTAGGACTTTTTGTTTACAATTCCTTTGCCAGTTGACAAGTGATTGAAAAATTCCTTTTCAAACCTTTGCTCTTGACATTTTTTTGTGTGAAATTTTGAGGTCTCCAGCACATTTCCTATTAACAACTGATTAATTTCATCATTACCTTGTGCTAGAGGACCTGGCAGACTCATCTCCCAATTTTTGTTGATAAATTTCTGGGACTATTTAAGTCCTTGTCACCTTTTAAGGTTTGTAACAAATTACTTAGTTTATCATTTTTTTTAAAATCCCACTAGTGGGCCATAGATTGGCAATGTCTCCTAGCAATTTTTGAAAGTCATTAAGAGTCCACTATCAATCTCTATTGATTTGTACCTTTTGTGGTAAATTGTAGACCTATTTTATATCATAAGTAATTAATAGAATCTTGTCTTTGTATTTTTAGGAGCAATTTGTAATCTCTAGTGAGACAAAACCTTTACTTCTTTAAACATTTTTTGATGTGGGAGTGGTTTCTTATTAATAAAGAAACTGCCTTGGCCCATTTTATTGGATAGAGAATTAGGTAGGCGGAGTATACAGAAGAGAATTCTGGGAGAAAGAAGGTTAGTGAAGGAGTCGCCATGATTCTCCCGCTCCAGACAGACGCAGGTTAAGATCCTCCCTGGTAAGCCAGCTCATGGGCTACATAGAATATTAGAAATGGGTTAGAACAATATGTAAGAGCTAGCCAATAAGAAGCTGGAACTAGCCGGGCCAGGCAGTGTTTGAAAGAATACAGTTTCCGTGTAATTATTTCGGGCATAAGCTAGCCATGTGGGCGGCCGGGTGCCGGGGACGCAGCCCCGCCGCTCCTATTTCAACAATTTTTTAAGCATCTACATTTGAATGAGCTAATAAAATACCATTCAAATAATGATAAATTATAGATTGTGGAAACTGTGCATGGATTATTTCGGATGGTTTTAGAATAAAATATTGGCACAGCGTGAGGACTGTCCATTGATATCTCTTAATAGGCTGAGAATTATTGTAAGTAGGCACTGTGAAGGCAATTTTTTCTATCTTTTTCTTGTAAAGGTATAATGAAGAAATGGTCTTTTAAACCAATAACTATAATAGGCCATTCTTTAGGTAACAGAGAAGACAAAGAAATCCCATGTTGTAGAGAGCCCATTGACAGAATTACTTCATTTATTACTCTCAGATCTGTTATCATTCTCCATTTTCCAGATTTCTTTTCTTTTCTTTTCTTTTTTCTCTTTCTTTCTTTCTTTCTTTCTTTCTTTCTTTCTTTCTTTCTTTCTTTCTTTCTTTCTTCAACAAATACAGAATTCCAAGGGCTGGTTGATTCTTCAATATGTTGAGCATTTAGCTGCTCTTGAACCAGCTGCTTTAAGGCCTATAGTTTCTCTGATGTCATAGGCCATTATCCAAATCATAAGTTTGTCAGTTAACCATTTTAAAGTTAGGGCTGTTAGTACATTTGAGAGATCAACAGCTATTGTACCCTGTTTTTGTACAGCTTTAAAGTTTGGTGATTTTTTTTATAGTGCCTTATAATACACTTCCCAGAAACATGAGTTGGTTTATGATCAGCTTCTAAGATTGGGAGAATATTAACCTGGGTATTCCATTGTTGCAATAGATCATGGCTCTATAGATTCACTGCTACGTTAGCCACATATGACTTCAATTTTCTTATCAGTCCTTTTGGCTCTATACATTCAACACATCTTATTCTTTGTTTAACCTGAGATAGGGTTCCAATCCCTAAGAACTGAAGAGGCCAGTTTTGATGCTATGGTTCTGGTGTAATTATAATCTGCCCTGTGTCCAAAAGACCTTCGATTATAATGCCATTTATAAATACCAGAAGCTTTGTTCTTTTATCATTAATATAAGTCTGACAAAATATTCATTTTATGGTTTCTTTTGGAATTTTTGATTCATCTTTTAAAGCTGTTCTATCATCCAGAGCAGTATGATTTTTTACAATAGGCACTGGATCCTCTAATTATCCTGGGGAGAAGTTTCTCCATAGTAACTGGGAATGACCAGACCACATTCAACATGGGCGCCTGTCAGAGCCCCCTCCTAATGCATTTCCTATTGGTAAAGTGTTGCCTTGTTTGTCTCTTTTTGATCTGCCTTTATTAGTCCAGTGTTGACCTTTGCTGCATCTTCTGCATAAACCAGAAGGTTGAGACCTTCTACTGGGATCATCCCTAGAAGAAACATTGTTTCTAGGAACACCCTGTCTACAATTTCTTCTTAGACAACCCGATTTACCACAATTAAAACATTTGACATCTTGATGTCCCTTTAGGCCTTTGAAAATTGCCTCTTCTCTCTAAGCCTTCTCACTATAGTTAAGAGACTCAGTTTTGACTGCATGTTGGATCCATTCATCTATGAGTACTGATCTGACCTTTAAAGGCCCAATTATCTTTTTGTATTCCAAATTTAAAGTTTTAAAAGCCAAATTCAATTAGTTCTTATCAACCTTTAGGATCTGATATCATTCTATTTACAGGTTTAGTCAATATTTGTAAAAAGTCAATGAAGGGTCCTTTTGAGCCTTGTATAACTTTAGTATATGATTCAATTTTATTTTCCATTTCTTGAATCTTGTACAATATTGTCCAAGCAGTGTTTAAGGTTGCTGTATAGAATAGGGACAAGGTTTATTCATTGACTGTAGCCTGACTATTTACATCAGCATAATGGCCCTTTCCAAGTATTTGACCTTAGGAAATCTCAAAATTTCAAAAATTCAATGAATTGATTAAAATTTGTTTTGTGTCTCAGTATGAGGTCTTTTTTAGAGATACTTCAATGTGCTGCTGAATAGAATGCATTTTCTTTGGTGTTTGGATGGAATATTCCATAGATGTTGGTTAAGTACACTTAATGTATGATTGTCATACATCCTGCATGGCTCCAGGGACTCGACTGGTTCAGTAAGGGAATGAAGAATGGAAAAACACATGGACATAGAAAAACTGGGATCAGTGTTGTAAAATATTAAAGATGTGCTGAATTCATTTATGCTGTGGAATATTTGGTTAATGATGCAAAGATGTGTTATACCCTTTTATGTTACATTTGTTTAACTCCATGAAACTATGTTACCTTGCCTACTTGAAACATCTGATTGCTTTAATAAATAGCTAAATGGACAATATCAAGGCAGGAGAGAGAAATATGTGGGGTTGGCAGGCAAAGAGAATAAATAGAAAGAGAAGAACATAAAGTGGGGAGCAAAAGAGGAACAAGAAAAGGAGAAGAGGGGAATGTCAGGGGTCAACCATCCAGCTACACAGTCACCCATGGAGTAAGAAGTAAAGAAATACATATAGAACAGAGAAAGATAAAATAAGGGGCAAAAGGTAAATGGCTAGAAACAAGAAAAGCTAAGGCTGGGCATTCATAAGCAAGAATAAGCCTCCATGTATTTATTTGGTAGCTGGTTGGTGGTCACCCAAAGAGTAAAGAGTAAAAGCAACCAACTACAGATCAGTGTTCTAGGCTATCTGATGGTGAAGTTGCAGCACTCTGGTAATTCAGCATGCTTATTACAGGCAACTGAACAGGAATGCAGGGTTTCTGCATACAGATGAACAAGCATATGGGATTTATGGCACACAGCTGACAAGGGATCAGGTTTATCTAACCTCAGTAGGATAACATCTTCAGGCTATAAACATCTGGGGCGAGAAAACTGCAGTGAACAGTTTCTATACATACTATCAACACTCTCACAAACCAAGAAGGAAGGCTTTTTCATTTCTAGTGTGTCTAAGGCATTGGTTTTTGATATGGCAATGCTCCTGTCAAGAGCATACATTTACTCAGGACTTCATCCACTCAGGATTTCCTCTGCTCCCCCTTTCTCATTTCTCAGATGTTCAGGATGGATCTTCAGACTTATTCTAGGAACAGTTCACTGCAATGTTGAACCCCAGACCATAAGAATGATAAGAAGTAAAATCAAACAGCCATTATGTTCAATAAACACAAAAGGAATGCTTTAACAAGGTAAAGGTATTGAAGCCTCAAAGTGAAATTGTTCTAGTATAGTTAAAAACTTGGGAGTCAGAAATTGAGATAAAGACCTGATGAACCACAGGAAATCAGACAGTTGATTGGTTGATCCTCTGTCCATGTTTTTCCTGATCCACTAGCCCTGGAAAAGCCACAGAAATAATCTTTCCTCTCTTCTTGTCGTCTCTAGCAGACTTCCTAAGTCCTCCAAGAACTCTATGACTAATCTTGATCAGGCAATTGCTGATTGTATCCTTTGATTTATGATGGTTTTATTGGTACAGTGGATTGCCTATATGAACAATCCTCCCAGAACATTTTCCCCTTTTTGTGTAAATAAAAAGGAAAAGTTTTAACTCTAATAATGTAAAGCTACATACAATAAGAACAAATAAGAAATACATTATCGATGTAATTATCAAGTAAGAAATACATCCACAATGTCCTGAGAATGTATTTGAGAAATTCAGAAAAAATACCCTATTGTCTATTTTATCTTAGTGATGCCAAAGTTTTGTGCCTAATTTATTTTCTACCATAACTAAAGAAAATTGTAACTATGACTATCTAATCTTCAACCTCATCAGAGACCAAGCAGGATATAATGCTACCTGAGTAAACAGGAAGTGCAGGACAAGTAACTTCCAAAACAAAGAAGTAACAGAGGCATCTGGCTGTCTGGATAGTCACAGCAAGATTACTCTGCAATGTTGGAATATCCATCTTTGACCCATGAGTTTAAAATATCTGACAGAGAATGGCTAAAATCAAAAACACCAATGATAGCCTTTGCTGGAGAGGTTGTGGAGAAAGGGGTACCCTCATCCATTGCTGGTGGGAATGCAAACTTGTGCAACCACTTTGGAAAGCAGTGTGGCGGTTTCTCAGGAAATTCGGGATCAACCTACCCCTGGACCCAGCAATGCCACTCTTGGGAATATACCCAAGAGATGCCCGATCATATGACAGGGGCATTTGTTCAACTATGTTCATAGCAGCATTATTTGTAATAGCCAGAACCTGGAAACAACCTAGATGTCCTTCAATGGAAGAATGGATGAAGAAAGTGTGGAATATATACACATTAGAATACTACTCAGCGGTAAAAAACAATGACTTCTCGAATTTTGCATGCAAATGGATGGAAATAGAACACACTATCCTGAGTGAGGTAACCCAGACCCAAAAAGATGAACATGGGATGTACTCACTCATAATTGGTTTCTAGAGATAAATAAAGGTCAGTGAGTCTATAATTTGATCTCCTAAAGAAGCTAAATAAGAAGGTGATCCCAAAGAAAAACATATAGCTATCCTCCTGATTATGGGAAGTAGACAAGATTGCCGGGCAAAAAATGGGATCTTGGGGGTGGGGTGGGAGGGAGATAAGGGGAGATGGGGAGAGAAAAGAGAGAAGGGGAGGTTGGGGGGAACTTGGGAAACGGGATGTTTGGGATAAAGGAAGGTTGGATAGGGGAGCAGGGAAGCACACATCTTAATTAAGGGAGACATTTTAGGGTTGGCAAGAGATTTGGTGCTCCCAGGTGCCCAGGGCGATGTCCCCAGTTAGTTCCTGGGGCAGCTGAGGACAGAGAACCTGAAATGACCCTATCCTATAGCCATACTGATGAATATCTTGCATATCACCATAGAACCTTCATCTGGAGATGGATGGAGATAGAGACAGAGACCCACACTGGAGCACCGGACTGAGCTCCCAATGTCCCAAGGAGGAGCAGAAGGAGGGAAAATATGAGCAAAGAAGTCAGGACCACGAGGGGTGCACCCACCCACGGAGACAGTGGGGCTGATCTATTGTGAGCTCACCAAGGCCAGCTGGACTGCGACTGAAAAACCATGGGATAAAACCGGACTCTCTGAATATGGCGGACAATGAGGGCTGCTGAGAAGCCAAGGACAATGCCACTGGGTTTTGATCCTACTTCATGTTCTGGCTTTATGGGAGCCTAGCCAGTTTGGATGTCCACCTTCCTAGACCAGGATGGAGCGGGGAGGACTTTGGACTTTCCACATGGCAGGGAACCCTGACTGCCCCTCAGACTGGAGAGGGAGGGGAAGAGGAGTGGGGGGAGGGGGAGAGGAGAGGGAGGAGGGGGGAAAAGGGAGACGGGGAGGGAAATGGGAGGCGGGGAGGAGGCGGAAAAAATTTTTTTTCAATAAAAAATTATATTTAAAATAAAATAAAATATCTGACAGACTTTTCTGTAAAACAGGAATTTTGAAGAACTATCCTACTTTGTTTTGACAAAATTTGGCAGTTGCCTTCATTTGTATCCTTCTTGTCAAATTTAGACAGCATATTGTTCTTAGCCCAGGCAAGGGCAGTTTCTTTTCCCAGTGGCTAACTTTGCCACAGATGAAAGCAAACTCCATATGGAGGTTCTTCAATGCTTGCCATCCTCTTTCTAAGTAAATAAGTACTGCCAGGAGCAGACGTGTCTCACTGTCTAGAAAATCTTATGTTAATAAAACATTAAAATGCCATATTATGTAGGTCTCTAAAGTATTTAAAGACCATCTATCTATTTAAAATATGTCTCTGATTCACCTTGAAAACATACCTAATATGATCATTACCTTGATTGTTATAGACGACTAAGTAGTAACCTATATTTCTTAATATCCTAAATAGCTTTTAAGGACTAGAACTTTATATTACATTTTAAGATGATCTGCATAGGCACAATACCTTAAACAAGAAATAGAAACTTATAATACAGTATACCAAAAAATAATCTTAAATTTGTATGAATATACAAAAATATCTTAGACAAAAGTAGGAACAAATATATAGTAAAAAAAAACCCTTAAATTTGTATCAATATATACAAATCCACATCAATGTAAAATAATTGAGATTAATAGATGCTTTTTTAGTTTGAACGTAGATACAATAATCTACCTTTTATCCTATCATTTCTGTATCCCCTTTTTCCTTTTCAGGAGATCCCTAAATCTAATTTTCTTTGCTTAGTTTTCTCCCTGACATGACCAATAACAGCTTGTGACTAACTTTTTCAACACTTGAGATTCTTTCTTTCATCTCTTGTGTTCTACTGTTTATCTTTGCATTTGTGGTTCCTGATCATTTCCCTATATTTTCCATTTCCAGAATTCCCTCGGTTTATGTTTTTTTTTATTGTCTCTATTTTGGTTTTCAAATCTTGAATAATTTCTTTCACCTACTTGATTTTTCTTGGTTTTCTGTAAGGGATTTGTTGATTTTTTCCAATTTTTTGTTTGTCTTTTCCTTTATTTCTTTGAGAGAATTTTTCATTTTCTCTTTAAGGGCTTCTAAACATTCTCCTAAAGTTATTCTTTTAGGTAATTTTCTTATGTCTAATCTGTATTAGAGTGTTCAAGTCTTGCTGTTGTAGAGTCACTAGCTTTTGTTTGTGTTGTGTTGCTCTTTGTGGTGTTGAATGTGTTCTTACCTCGTCTACCCATCTTTTTCTCTGATTGGTGTAGCTGGGTCCATGTTTCTGGTGATCACACTTCCAGGTTCCAGTGGCTCCAAGGCTCAGGTGGTTGCTCCTTGTGGTGGAGTTGGGGCCACAGTTCTAGTCACCCTGGAGGTCACTAGGTCTTCCTGGAGGTTGAACAGTGCTCCCAGAGGTTGCTCTGCAATCCGGGAGGTCGTTTGAGCAAGCTCCCATGGAGGTCACTTACTTGGGCCTGCTCCTACAGAGGTCACTGATTCAGGTGTGGTCCTGCAGAGGAGTTTGCATCGGGCCTGCACCGGTGGAGGTGACTCAAGCCTGCTTGTGTGGAGTTTGCTGGCCTGGGCCTGGTCCTGTGGAGGTTGCTGGTTTGGGCCTGCTCTGTGGGAGGTCACTGGCTCAGGCCTGGCCCACAGAGGTTAGTGGCTCAGGTCTGCTCTGGTTGAGGCCACTGGCTCTGCAATCCCTTTTCAAATGACCCTTTTCACCACAATCAAAACATCTTATAGTTTTATTTTTCTTAAAATTTCTATAAATTACTTCTATCAAAGCAACATCATAATCATGCAATCCAATATCAGCCATATTTCTAATCCATTCATCTATTGTTGCCAATCTTGCCTTTCAAAGCATAATCACCCTTTTGCATTCTGAATTAGCATTCTCAAGAGCCAAAGATTCAATTAATATTTGTCTAACTTCTGTATCTGATATCATTCTATTTACAGCTGAAGTCAATCTTTGTAAAAATCAGTGAAGGTTTCTTTTGGGCCTTGTGTAACTTTAGTAAATGACTTAGTCCTCTTTACTGATTCTTCAACCCTGTCACAAGCATTTACAGCTGTTATATGACATTGCACCAAGGTGTGATCATCAAATCCAGACTGTCTTTGCAAATCAGCATATTTGTTCTCACCGAGGTAGTGCTCTACACCTATGTGTCTATGTGCTATGGTATGGTTTGAGAGTTGGGCAAGGGCCTGGTGATTGACCCACACACAGACACACAGTTCATCCTTGAGACAAAAATACCAAGAATGCCCACTTGAATCAAGAATGCCAACTTTATTGAGTTCCAGAGCAGCTTATATAGGGTCTCATTGATAAAAGAAAATGAATAATTTTCTGGATAAATATCACTTACCAAAATGAAATCAAGACCAGATAAGCAACTTAAATAGACCTATAACTGCTAAAGAAATAGAAATAGTCATCAAAAGTCATCCAACCAAAAACAAAACAAAACAAATCCAGGACCAGAGGGCTTCAGTGTAGAATTCTACAAGATTTTCAAAGAAGAGCTAATACCAATACTCCTCAAATTGTTTCCCACAATAGAAACAGAACAAACATTGTCAAACTCTTCTTATAAGGCTATAATTACCCTGATACCCAAACCACACAAAGACATTACTAAGAAGGAGAATTACAGACCAGTCTCACCCATAAACATTGATACAAAAATACTCAACAAAATACTAACAAACTGAATCCAAGAATACATGAGGAAAATCATCCAAAGCAGGCTTCATCCCAGAGAAGCAGGAATGGTTTGACTTACAACAATCTATGTAATCCACTATATAAACAAAATAAAAACCCCAAAAACATATGATAATCTCATTAAATGCTGTAAAATCCTTCAACAAAATACAACATCCCTTCATGATAAAGATCTTGGATGCAAGGAACATACCTAAACGCAATAAAGGCAATATACAGCAAGTCAACAACCAACATAAAATTAAATAGAGAGAAACTCAAAGCTATCCCACTGAAATCAGCAACAAGACAAGGTTGCCCACTCTCTCCATGTCTATTCAATATAGTACTTGAAGTTTTAACTAGAGCAATAAGACAACAAAGGGAGATCAAGGGGATCCAAAAAAAGAGAAGAACTCAGCAAACTCTCACTATTTGCTGATAATATGATAGTTTACATTAGTGACCTCAAAAATTTTATCTAGAAACTTCTACAACTCATAAACACTTTCAATAATGTAGCAGGAAACAAGATTAACTAAAATAAATCAGTAGCCCTCCTTTATACAAATGATAAATGGGCTGAGAAATAAGATAAGCATCACCCTTCACAATAGCCACAAATAGCAAAAAATATCTTGGAGTAACTCTAACCAAACAAGTGGAAGACTTGTATGACGAGAACTCTAAATCTTTGAAGAAAGAAATTGAAGAAGATACCAGGAAGTAGAAAGATCTCCCATGCTCTTATTCAGGTAGAATTACCTAAAATGGCAATCTTAACACAAGCAATCTATAGATTCAATGCAATTCCCATCAAAATCCCAGCAAAAATTCTTCAAAGACCTTGAAAGAATGGTACTCAACTTCATATGGAAAAGCAAAAAACCAAGGATAGCCAAAACAATACTATACAATAAAAAAACTTCTGAAGGCATCACAATCCCTGACTTCAAACTCTACTACAGAGCTACAGTACTGAAAACAGCCTGGTATTGGCATAAGAACAGAGAGGAGGACCAATGGAACCGAATAGGAGATCCGGATATCAATCCACACACCTTTGATTTTTGATAAAGAAGTAAATAATATTAAATGGAAAAAAGAAAACATATTTAACAAATGGTGCTGGCATAACTGGATATCAACATGTAGAAGAATGAAAATAGATCCATATCTCTCACCATGCACAAAATTCAAGTCCAAATGGATCGAAGACCTCAACATAAAGCCAGCCATACACTGAACTTCATAGAAAAGAAAGTGGGAAGTACATTTGAATGCACTGGCACAGGAGACCACTTCCTAAATATAACCCCAGTAGCACAGACACTGAAACAATTAATAAACTGAAAAGCTTCTGCAAAACAAAGGACACGATCAATAAGACAAAACGGCAGCCTACAAAATGGGAAAAGATCTTCACCAACCCCACATCAGACTGAGGTCTGATAATATACAAAGAACTCTGTAGTAGGCAGGCCGCCTGGCTAGCTTAGGTACAAAATAATCACACAGAAACTGTATTAATTAAATCACTGCTTGGCCCATTAGCTCTAGCTTCTTATTGGCTAACTCTTACATATTAATTTACCCATTTCTATTAATCTGTATATCACCACGGGGTTGTGGCTTACCAGCAAAGTTTCAGCACATCTATCTTTGGTGGCAGTTCTATGGCATCTCTCTGACTCTGCCTTCTTCCTCCCAGCATTCCATTTTGTTTTCCCCACCTAGCTCTGTTCCCCTATAGCTCTGCTATAGGCTCAACGCAGTTCCTTTATTCATTAACCAATAAAAACAATACATAGACAGAAGAACCTCCCACACCAGAACTCAAGAAATTGGTCATCAAAGGAACAAATAATCCAATAAAAAATGAGGTATAGACCTAAACAGAGAACTCTCAACAGATGAATTTAAAATGATGGAAGACACTCAAGGAAATGTTCAATGTCCTTAGCCATCAGAGAAAAGCAAATCAAAACTGTTGGGAACTGGATTTCTTGTAAACAGCCTGTTTTCTATGCTTGCAGCTGCTCTGAGGAAAACAACCTGTTTTCCTGTGCTTGCAGCTTCTCTGAGCAGGAGACAGAGGAGTGGTTTCTGGTGGCTGGCAGCTGAAAATCCGAGAGCAAGGGCATGACCATTGGGTAGAGAAGGCATTATATAAGCTGCCCTGGAATACACAGAGTGGGCATTCTTGTTTCAAGATGACCCATGTCTCTGTCTCTGTGTGTGTTTCAGTCTCTAGCCCCTTGCCCACCTTGTGAAACTGTACTGTAGAGCACATAGAACTTAGAGCCTGGGGAATGCTTTATACAAAACAATCTGAGATTCCATCTTATGCCTTCCAGAATGGCCAAGATAAATAAAAATGATGACAACTTATGCTGGAGAGGATGTGGTATAAAGGTAACACACCTCCATTGCTGGTGGGATTGCAAACTGGTATAGATGCTTTGGAAATCAGTATGATGATTTCTCAGAAAATTAGGAAATAAGCTACCTCAAAACCCAGCAATACCACTTTTGGGTACATACTCAAATGATGCAAAATCATACCACAAGGACATGTGCTCAAATATGTTCATAGGAGTATTATTTGTAATAGCCAGAACCTGGAAACAACCTAAATGCCCCTTGACCGAAGAATGGATAAAGAAGATGTGGTACATTTACACAATGGAGTACTACACAGTGGAAAATAATGACATCTTGAACTTTGTGGGCAAATGGATGGATCTAGAAAATCTCATATTGAGTGAGGTAATTCAGACCCAGAAATATAAATATCATATGTACTCACTCATAAGAGCTTTTTAAACATAAAGCAAAGAAAACCAGCTTACAAAACACAATCCCAGAGAACCTAGACAACAATGAGGACCCTAAGAGAGACATACGTGGATCTAATCTACATGTGATGTAGAAAAAGACAAGATCTCCTGAGTAAATTGGGAGCATGGGGAACATGTGATAGATTAGAAGGAGAAGGGAGAAGAAGGGAGGGGAGCAGAAAAAAATATATAGCTCAATAAAAACAATTTAAAAAGCTATACGTTTTGGAACAATAAACATTAGCATATGATAAAACCTCTCAATGTACCTAAAATTCTGAAGCTGTTAATGAAAAACGTGAAGAGGTAGGCAGAAGCAATGGCTTTTGGAAAAGGACATTATATAGCTCAGAAAATAAAGCCAAGAACTGACAAGTGTGACATTGAGGGAACTAACAACGAGAACAGCAACTATGTGGCAAAGGGAACAATAAGTGAAGAGATAATCTACGCAATGGGAGAAAATATTTTATTAACTATATCTCTGACAACAAATTAATATCTAGGAAATATAAAAGACTCAAAATAGTAAATACTGCAAGCCAAACAATTCAATAAATAAATGGGCTAATGAACATTCTCCAAAGATGACATACAAGGGATCGATAAACATGAAAAAAAAATACTAGACTTCCTTAGCCACCAGATAAATGCAAATTAAAACTACATTGGTAATTAGTCTTAGTGTAGTCAGAATGGCCAATATTAAGGGCATAATTAGCGACAAATGAAGGAGAAAAAATAGGAAAAGGTGAAACCCTCATGCACCATTTTTGGGAATGTATATTAGTCCGAAGACTATGGGAAACAGTTTGGAACTTCCTTAAAAAACTCTATCATATGAACCATCCATAACATTTCTGGATATATTTTTGAAGGCATATATAAATAATGAAGTTTTACTTAGTCATTAAGATAAATGAAATGACTCAATTTGCAGGAAAATGGATATAAGTGGCCATCATTATACTGAACAAATATAATCAGATTGAGAAAGGAAAACATCACATTTTCTAGATGAGCTGCTGAGCCCGGGTCTTCCCTGGCCTCTTCTGGGCTGGAACAGTGGTGATGTCCTGCCGTTTCCCACTGGGGTTGAGGCTGAGTTCCACACATTTGGCTTGAAGCCCAAACTAGCATGCATGTGTCCACCAATGACAGCCAAGTCCCCAGCAAACAGGAATAATTTTAATTGCTCCTTCTGGGTCCATTTACGCAAATGGCTGTGAACATCCCTCCCAAGTGTCTTCTACGGACAGGGACAAATTCTACTAAAGATGAGCCTGAAAATCTTGGCAATATGAGCTTAAGTCGGGTGACAAAAGGCTTCGTCTGTCTGTACAGGAACTCATTTCCACCATGTTCCCAACGTCATCTGTAGCTGACAGTGAGGAAGTCAGACACACGCTGTGTTAGCGGCACAAAGGTGAAGTTTTATCAAGGTAATTATGAGTATCTCAGGGATTGCTTGTTCCATGGGGTGACATAAAACAGTGGGGAAAGTTTTACTTGTGATCCTGCCTGTTTAACATGGATGAGTGACATAAAACAGCCCATGTTTGTCTAACCAAATGTATCTAGTTATGCCGCACCAGTAATATGAAAGTATTTTTCCCTACGTATTATTACTGTCTGATCCATGAATGTGACAATGATGTAATGAAATGCCAAACGTGGCAAAGAGTTTAAGGTTTGCATGTCACACACAACACAGCCATAAAAACCCCCATGCCAGGTGTTGGTGGGTGGCTGCTTTTTTTGATCCTATTTAATATTCACTAGGCTTCATGCAGGTTGGTGTTACATAACCAAGAATTCTGGACCGGAGTCCAAAAGCTTGGGATGAATACTAGCCTTGTTTACTGATGCTCCAGGATTGGGGCAAGTCATTTAGAGTGACAAAGTCATTTTGATTTAAACCTAAATACTGGAAATTTTAACAAGTTCTGATTTTTAGTTTTCTGTTCTTGAAATACATTTAAAGTAGGACGATATTTCTTTATATATAATTAGAGTACATGGATAAGCTATATAGAAAGACCTGAGCTCCTATAGAGGTTTGAAAATGAGGATGTAGTAAATTCTTCATTCTTTATTATCATAAGACATTAGTATTTTATTTGTGAAATGATGAACTTTGAACAGGAAGTAAAATAAAATTTCACTAAAATAAATTAAGTTTCATGTGAAATTCAACCCCCACCCTTCAAGAAAAATTGAAACTAAAGTTTTAACTTAGGGGGTTTTGAGTGCAGTTGTGTCTGTGGAGTGATGAAATCCACAATGTATGCTTATTTTCTAGGAAGCTTACCCACCAGAGGATTCAGCGTGTGGCTAAGAAAACCCTTGTTTAAATATCCAGTGTGTGATCATCGGGCTGTCTGGATGTAGCAGGAGTTTAAAATGGGTGCCTGCTCTTTTCATTCTATCTCATTCAATATATCCTTAGTGATAATTTTGTGAATTGCAATGAGATCGGAACACCCTAGAATTCTCACAGGAGACTCAGTTTGTTCTTTGCAGGAAAACAGGAGATCTTGTGGTATTCTCAAGGACACTCTGATTCCTTGCCTCCCTGTTGATTAGCTGGACAAGGAGACTGTCCACCTTGCCTGAAAATCCCTCAAAGTGAGCAGTTCTCTGGAGGGAATCTCTTTCTGTAGTCTAAAAGGGTTTGTTAGATCAACTCCATCCCTGTAATGGTCCTTTATTCATGTTGAAGGCTTTTTTAGTTTTTCCTATCCTCACTCTGGATCTGGGGGAAAAGAATCAGCTTCAAACTTTACCTTGTAATGGGTTTCGTGGTGCCCAGTAATTCGTGTGACAGATGAAGGGCTCTACTGCTCCGGAAGTGTAGGATTTGGAGGCACTTGTCTCCTTTGGGTGTTGCTATGGCAATGGTGCTATACTCAACCTGTAGTGTATGCAGGGGAGGGGCCATGATGGCTCGGGGAGTCAGTGTGTAAAATTCTAGTGGAGAGTGCAGACACCTAGACCATCCAAGCCAATGCTCCTTTTCATGCTGTTTTCTCAGCCTCAGCTTTTCTGTCTCTCTTGCATCTGATGAACAGCTCACCCCCTGGTCCATAGTGAGGAACACATAATGTCACCTTTATTTCTCATGATCCAAATCATAAGTTGAGAAAAAAATACTATTCAGTGTTCTTCTCTCAAACAAGAAAGAAAGAAATGAAACACACATATTATGCTTATTTCATTCATCCAAACAACTGGGGTGTCCTGATCCTCAGATCCCAGGAAGATACTGAGCTAAAGGCCCAGCATGCCCACCAGCTCAGGTTTGGTCCTAAGTTAGCCTGTTGCCTTACAGCATTGCGATGCTGTGTTCTTCTGTTCAAAGGACACTTGTCATCTTCAGAAGAGTGACATGACTTAAACTGTAGCTGGCGCTTAGACACGGCCATAAAGGAAATTCTTTGTTAAAATGAATGTATTCCATGGACACGAGAAGAAAGAAAGCACAGATGTGGTGGCACACGTGCTGGTTGTTTCTCTAGCCACAGTGCACACTGCCTGGAGAATAAAAATGTGCTTGCTGTATTTAAACTAGATGTTCTCTAGCACTGAGATAACAAACAGAGTTGAATATCAGGCATAGAACTTGTGCCAACACACACATGGGCCCTTGGGCCACTATGAGAATCAGCTTTGTAACAGGTCAACAGCTCCTGTAATGGATCCTAGAACAAAGGTCAGTAGAGAATCTTGAGGGTTCCTAAAAGAGAGAGTGGTCCTTCTTCCCCGGGGACAGGATGTTTGGAAAGAGGAGAAGACGATCCATTTGGCTTTGGAATAGGGTGGCCTCTTGGCTGAGGAGGTTTTGTGAACTGTCCAAAAAAAATCCTGATGTAACTTAGTGCATTTGCAGAGAGGTGGTTGTGGCTGTGGCCATAACTGTGGTCATATGTGTGTCTGTGGCCATGGTTGTTGCTGTGTCTGTGCCCATGTCTGTGGCCGTGGCAGTGGCCATGACTGTGACAATGCTCATGGCTGTGTCTGTGTCTCTGACTTTGAGAGCTAAGACAGATAAGAAGTCTGCAGAGGAGGACGCTTCCTCTGTACTGTATGGGGTATTGCCTCTGTCAGCTGTGAGGCGTCGTAGAATTTTTAGACCTCGTATGATACACCTGCATTTTAGGAAAGCCATTATTAATTTTTGTGCTTTGATGATTGTGCATAGTATTTTTAAATTTTCCATTGTATTTAAAAGGTATCAGTAAGAGGTTGTTGGTGCATCATTTTGATAAACCTCCAGCACCACACCTGGAAACTCAGCTTGGAGAGTTGTAATTTTTACTCCTAATTTATTGTGCTCTGAGAAGATTTTTTTTATCAAGAAAAATTTCCAAAAAGGAAAGTCTCACTCAAATGGAAAACTTTCTCTCCCTCTCTCTCTCTCTCTCTCTCTCTCTCTCTCTCTCTCTCTCTCTCTCTCTCTCTCTCTCTCTCTCTCTCTNTCTCTCTCTCTCTCTCTCTCTCTCTCTCTCTCTCTCTCTCTCTCTCTCTCTCTCTCTCTCTCTCTGTGTGTTTCTGTATGTGTTCTGGTGCATTTCTGTGTGCAGATACCCATATTACTGTGTCCAAATACTTATGGAGGCCAGAGGACAACTTTGAACACTATTCTTCGAGCCAAATCCTCCCTGTTCTCTGTTTATGTAGCAGTAGGGTGTTTGACTTGATGCAATAATGCTATACATCATCATTTATTCATGCCACGGTGTCAGGAATGAATGATACTCAGCCAGACCTTTCTTAAGAAACCTTTCACCTCTCTTTCTAGCCCTGAAATCATATGAAACCATGGGCTGATAATTACCTGAGAGTCTCTGACATCCACTTCAGTCAAGGATGATGAGAAACCAGACACTGGTGACAGAGTTCATCCTCCAGGGCTTCTCTGAGCACCCGCAGTACTGGCTGCTCTTATTTATCTGTTTCCTCTCCCTCTATTCTGTGGCTGTCATAGGTAATGTTCTTATCATCTTGGCCATCACCTGCAACCCTGGGCTCCACACCCCCATGTACTTTTTTTTGTTCAATTTGGCTAACATGGATATCATCTGTACCTCCTCCATCATGCCCAAGGCCCTGCAGGGTCTGGTGTCAGAGAGGAACCCCATCTCCTATGCTGGCTGCATGGCTCAGCTCTATTTCCTCACGTGGTCTGCATCCTCAGAGTTGCTACTCCTCACGGTCATGGCCTATGACCGCTATGCAGCCATCTGTCATCCTCTGCATTATGGCTCCATGATGAGCAAAGCCTTTTGCAGTCTGTTGGCTGCTGGAGTGTGGGCGCTCTGTGCCGTCAACACAGCTATTCACACCGGCCTGATGACCCGCTTGACTTTCTGTGGCCCCAACGTCATCACACATTTCTTCTGTGAGGTACCACCTCTACTCCTTCTCTCCTGCAGCTCCACCTACGTGAACAGTGTCATGATAGTCTTGGCTGACGCTTTTTATGGCATATTGAACTTCCTGATGACTATTGTGTCCTACGGCTTCATCATTTCCAGCATCCTGAAGATGCGGACTTCAGAAGGGAAGAAGAAAGCCTTCTCGACCTGCTCTTCCCATCTCATTGTTGTGTGCATGTACTACACGGCTGTCTTCTATGCCTACATAAGCCCTGTCTCCAGCTACAACCCAGAGAAGAGCAAATTGGCTGGTGTTTTGTACACCATGTTGAGCCCTACACTCAACCCTCTGATCTATACTTTGAGAAACAAGGAGGTCAAAGCAGCTCTCAGGAAACTTTTCCCTTTCCTCAAAAATTGAAATGTGATCCTTGAAGCTCTTCTCTTGGAACTGGAATTTCATCGTGGGTTGGTTTCCGGTGGGCACATGACTAACTTGTTTGTGCACTGAAGGTAAGTAAGCTGACCTTATTCACCAAGTACAATGTCTTTTTAGATGACCTCCGAGTTCTGGTGACCTGACACTGACGAATGGAAAGTGTGGTTGACTGTGAGCTCACACAACTCTGAGCCTGAGAAATGGGGTGTCTGGCCCTGAACCCAAGGTGATACAGTACTTTGTTGTCAGAGAAACAAAACCCTATAAGAGGACAGAAAAGGCAGGCCCTGATCTTGGCTGTATGAAAATGCTCTTCTTTTTTTTGCAGTCACAGCATGCACATGGAGAACACACTTAGAATCTGAATGCTAAGTGTGGACCACATAGCATTCTGAGGATTGCATGGCTGGAGAATTGCTTCAGGTGACTTCTGGTCCCCAGGAAATTTCTTCCTATTTTCCTTCAACTCTTCCTGTAGGAGCTCTTTAAGCCTCAAAGATGATTTTGATGCTAATGTGAATGCTTGTTTCTACTTTTCCCTTTTCCCTTCACTTACGTTAATCTGAAGGTGAAACAAATGTTTAGATTCTCTTCTAGGCCTTACCTGCAAAAACTCCATCCTTATTACATAATAATGTGGTTTCTGCAGTTAACAAAATACCCAGGGCTTCTTATCCCATGTCTTGGACTTTGAATTCTGAGGGTCTGACCCAGTTCATTGCCCTGGACTGGACACAACTGAGATGAGTCATCTATAAGAAAGGCACTGTGAGAAGTTTTTATTGCAGAGATCCTGAGTCTGTTAATGTTAGAAACTCTTGTGGAAAATTCCATTCTCTTTGTCATGATGATAACAAAAATGTGAATATTTAGCTATATCTCTGGGAATAAATAAAACCATGTATTATTTGCTAAATTATATGGAATCTAAGAATAGAATTTGACATTTGATTTAGGAGTGATGAGCTGTCTTTAGGTCTTCAACCATATTCTCTTTATCCTTCATCAGAAGCAAATTGATTTTGAACATGCAATTTAAGAAGTGACTGAATTGTAGTTGACTATGGCCTTTATATAGATTCTCATGAACTAGATCTAGGCTCCACAATGAAATTATGACATCCTAATAATATTTTAAGACTTTCAATGATCTCCAAAACTTCTCAATGAACATGACTTTGTAAATAGCTATTGAAGACTCAATATTATACTAAGATATTTTCGGCATGCCATGAAGAGCAGTTATTTTTCTACCTTGGTTTCTAACAATTTTTCCAATCTCTATATTTATTGTGGATTTTAAAGGAATGTATAGACAAATATTGAGAGTGTAAATGAACATTGACATATATAAAGTTGACCAAAAATTTCTAGTGATATACAGGGAATGAGTATTCCAATTAAACAGTTATTTAACAAGACAAGTGCAGGTATAAAGGCAGTGCTGCATCTCAGGTGCCAAGCAATGTTGTCATCTAAGTTCAGAGAGGAAGTGAGAATGTGGCAAAGCCTTGCTATTGATTGGCAGAAGCACTAAATGAATTTGAACTCTAGTTTACCTCTAAGCATAATAAAGACAAAAGTCAACCTAGAGATTGAGTGAAGTTACTGACAAAATATGATGTCAAGTGTTGTGTGTAATAAAACATCATTCTTACTGAGTGCTCACTGAGGAGAGAGCAGCTGTGGAAACCTGAATATTACACTCCCTAACTGCAGTTGACTATTGATGACTGGCTGGGCTAAGGGGGTGCAGTTATAGGAGACCACTGTTAACTCCCTGAAATGACCCAGGGGAGAGGAGCAATGGGATGGGTAGATGAAAGACCTTAACCCAGTGGTGCTGATGGCACCGGTGAGTCATGTGCATCTCAGTAATTTGTAGCGTGTTGAATATCACTATTTTTTTTTTCCCAAAAGTGGCCAAAAGGGAGAGTTACCTGGAAAAATCTATTGTCAGCCTTCTCTTAATCTGAGTCCTTCCCAGACCCCATTATCTTTTAGTCTGGGCATGTTTTTTCTGTATGCAAATTCCAATGGCTCCATTAGTACAAAGTTCACTTTGTCCTCCTCACCCATTTGAACACTATATTGACCTCCGCTTTATCTTGTTGCTTAAGTCTCTCTCTGTAGCTGTCTGGGGCAGTGCCTCCATCTTCTTTCCTTGTATTGCAGGGACATTATTTGTCTGTTTCCTCCAACATAACAACTAAGTCTTTCTCCTTTTGTGGATCCCTTTATAAAAACCAGTAACAATTTCCCACAGGTATGAGAGAACCATTTTTTTTTTTTTGGTGCAGTGTTATCCATTAAAAGTAATCCTGTCACCCAACATGAGGAGCTATAGAGAGGAAGTGACACAATTTACATTTCAACCATTTCTCTGTTTCTGTCCTTGATAATACAAATCAGTCCAGGTAAGCACATTATTTCTTTGAAGCATCCCTCAATCACAGGTCCTTATTCTCTCAATGTTCCTGGTCCCAATTTAGCATCTTGATGTGGTAGGAACCAGGCTGGTTGGCTAGTACAAGGTACTTTCATACACGGCAAGTCTGGATGGAGGACAGAGGCTATGGGTCTCCATGTACGGAGTAAACTCTCTATAAGCATGGTGTGTAGACAGTCCCAGATTGCAGTGATCCCTGGTCCATGTTGCATTCATGATCCAAGTGGAGAGTCTTAGAACTCAATAGCTCTAAGACAGATTTGGAGGTTCAGGATTTGATCTTTAGCCTTGGAAATCAGACAGATAAACAAACAAGGAAAACCCAGTCCCTGGGTCTTGTATGCTCATTACAAGGGTACGAATGCCTCATGACTTTAGCAGGTTAGAATTACCAACCTTCTGCCTCTGAACCTATGCAAAGTGAGCTGAACACAAGCACCCATCTTTCTTGAATGCAGATGCAATGTGACCAGCTGCCTCTTGCTCCTGCCTCCCTGCCTTCAATGCCATGACGGACTATACCCTGGTACTGTACTGTGAGCCAAAATAAACCCAGCATTCTATAAGTTTCTTTTCTCAAGTATTCATTACACCAACGAGAAAAGTAACTATTGTACCATTCATTAAAATCTATGTGAAATTCAGGAAATAAATCTTTCAAATGTACAATGTGACAAAGTTTATATTTATTTTTACAACTTTCCAGAACATATAAGATGGTACACTATGGAGAAAGTCTAAGTGTAAACACTGTGGGAATACTTTATTCCTTCGGTTTATTGAAGAACTGTAAAAGAATACATCTTATTTATTCAAATGTAAGTCAGGTGTGAAAATTCACACATTGCCTCACCCTTACAAAAATCAAATATCAAAGTTACAGGAAAGGTGGTCATGAAAAACACTTTCAAAGTCATCTGAAAATGACCACTGGAAATGAATGTACTATATTAACCGATATGAATTAATTTATGTATGATGTTGGAGAACATGCGTAATGTGAAAAATGTTTGTAAAAACACTGTCTCTCTTATTGCTGCATGGTTTTGTGTTAGTGTGTATTAATTGTACTAATTATCAGCTTCATGATGACATTTTTATTCAAGTTTGTTATGTATTTGGTCATATTCAAGCCTTAATTTGTAAAGTAGATTTCTGGGTGGTAGAATTCCTCTTTCATGGTTATATTATGTAAGAAACATGTGTAATTAGAAAATCACAAAAAAGAGAAATAAACATGCATAAGTCTAGTACATGTGACTTTATTTAAATCATCCAATAAAAATTCTCCATTTTGAAAAAATAATGTGTATGGCTCTGTAATTGTTACAGGGAAGGAACAATAATCCAACAAACCACATGGACCTCTTTCAGCTGCAGAAGGCAAAAGCTCCCTTCTATCACCCATCCCTTCCCACAAACTCACTGTACACAGAATGGATTTCCAAAGGAATGCAATTCTATAAAGAAACACTAGGAATGGAAATCGCTCTTGTAGACCAGGCTCGAACTCACAGAGTTCTGCCTGCCTATGACTTCAGAGTGCTGGAATTAAAGGTGTGCACCACTACTGCCTGGCCATGAGGAAGGTTTTTAATACTTTTAGACTGTAAAAGAACAGCGGGCCGCTTCCTGCCACCTGGCTCCCCGGCTAGTTTACACCCGAAATAATTACAAGGAAACTGTATTCATTTAAACACTGCCTGGCCCATTATTTCTAGCCTCATATTGGCTAACTCTTACATCTTAATTAACCCATTTCTAATAATCTGCATGTCACCACAAGATTGTGGCTTACCGGGAAGATTCTAACCTACGTCTATCTTGGGCCAGAGCTTCATGGTGTCTGCCACACTGCCTTCTACCCAGCATCCTGTTCTGTCTACTCCACCTACCTAGTTTTCTGCCCTATCAAAAAGTCAAGGCAGTTTCTTTATTTAACCAATGAAATCAACACAAAACAGAAGACACTCCTACATCACCAAACCAGTGTTTGTTGATCACAGCCTTGTGAGAAGTCCTAGCAGAAACCGCCTGAATCACCAGCTGAGACCAGTCAGTCCTCAGAACTCAAAGAAGAAGTAGAAAAAAAGGGTTTTGTTTTGTGCTTTCATTTGTGCTATTACTTGGAATGCATTGTCCAGACATCACAATCCCCACCCCCTGGAGCTTGCATTGAATATTGGTTGTGAAGCCTGTCATGGAGCACAGCTGGCTTACCATCTATCACATTCTTATGCAATGCTCTCACTCCCTATTCCGATATCCCCTCAGTTAAGGATGGCACTTCAATTTCACCCCCTCTCTCTGCTGAGATTTTGTCTTATTTGAGCATGCATAGATCACAGCCACTGTGAGTTCTTACGGACAATTTCCCTGCTATGTCCAGAAAACATTTTCCCTGTAGACATCCACCATCCTTCCATCCTTGGCTCATACACTCTTTCCAAACCCTCCTCCATGATGATCCCTGAACCTTCAGAGGAGGGGTTTGATGTAGATATCCCATGTATTGTTGAGAACCCTGTAGTTCTTCTTCTATGCATACTGACCAGTTGTGGGTCTGTGTGGACATTGCCGTCTATTGCAAGAAGTTGGGGGTTCAGAGATGCACTGATATATGGAAATGGGGGTTTGAATAAGAATTGCTCCATAGGCTCATGGATTTGAGGGCTTGTTCACCAAGGAGAGGCAGGCACTATTAGGAGGTGTGACCTTGTTGGTGTAGGTGTGGCCTTGTCAGAGGAAGTGAGTCACTCACGGTGGTCTCTGATGTCTCCAAAGCTCAAGGCAGGACCAGTGTTTCTCTTTTTCTGCTGGTTATGGATCTGGATGTAGAACTCTCAGCTTCTTCTCCCGCACCATGTTTGCCTGGGTGCCACTATGTTCCCAGCCATGACAACAGGGACAGATCATCTGAAACTGTAAGCAGCTCCAATTAAATGCTTTCCTTTCATTGCCTGGGGACCAGCTTCTAGCAGTGCATGGCTGAAAGGAAATCCACAGAGTCCACATACCATGACATTTTTAACAGAGCAGGTAAAGGGAAAAGACACTCATACACTCTCTTGGTGGTTTCCTTCTTAACTGTTCTTCTGTATTCTTCTATTTTGTATTCTGTCCCTACAGCTTATACAACTCAATAAAATCTTTCAGGCAATATAGGAATTGCAATGTGGTTACATTCTATTTTTCAAGTGAATGAGTATAATGAATAAAGTTAAAAACATGTTTATCATCTCTCACATGATTAAAACAAGGTCATCCCAAGAGCCCACAAACCTTTACATCTAAGTAACTTGTTATAGATTAACAGACTATGAACAGGCACACCATTTTTTCTCAACCACTTCTTTTATCAGCAGGCTGCATATTGCAGTTACAAAGAAAGACTCAATCACTTAATTATTCATCTTGAAAGGTAATATTTTAGAAATCTTAAAGGAATCACAAACCCAAACTTTTATACATGAAAAAAATGAGGCATCTCTGACTTAAATCTTCAGGGTGCATACCAACTCATCAATAATTTTTTTATGTCAGGAAATTGAGACCAAAAATAGGTACAAGGAGTTAATCATTATCTTTGATCACCAACCGATCCTAGCAAGGAAAGTACATTACCTAGTAACAATTGGAGTGCTTTGTGTTCTTTATCCTAACCTAATGAATCTATAAATCAGCTATGTGTCCTTCTGAACTTTAGGTTGTGTTCTAGGGTTTTTCATCTCAAAGCTATTGTCAAACCAATTGATCTAACCTGAAGTTATTCTAAGGTTTGTGTCAGATATGATGCACACTAAAACCTAGGACTGCATCCCTTTTTTAAATAGATTTTTATTGAGCTCTACACTTTTCTCTGCTCCTCTCCTTGCTTCTCCCCTCCCCTTCAACCCTCCCCCAAGGAATCCATGCTCCCAATTTACTCAGGAGATCGTGTCTTTTTCTACTTCCCATGTAGATTAGATCTATGTATGTCTCTCTTAGGTCCTCATTGTTGCCTAAGTTCTATGAGATTGTGATTTGTGGGCTGGTTTTCTTTGCTTTATGTTTAAAAACCATTTATGAGTAAGTACAAGCATCTTTCAACATTAAGGTTAAAAGAATTCAAGCAAACCTGGCTCCTGGGACTCATTTTTTTTTAAATCATTGACTATGATCAACTGTGATCTATGCTGCTCATTAGGTGAAACTCATAGGCCCTAGCTTTGTAACACTTCCTAATATTTATTTTTACTCATCAAAACTCTATTTAAACTAATATTATTTTTATCAATTAGACCATACAATTTAAGAAGAAATCAACTCTATATTACTCCACAGGTAAAATGCCCAGTAAAAGGGATGTTTCCATGAGATAATCACACTACATTATGAGCAGTGGGGCTCTCCCCAGACCCATTTATTTATACCATGCCAAATGCCAGAGAAAGATGGCAGCAGCAAACAAGCAAAGGCTCAGCAGAAGCAAAAAACATTCTAGAGTCTGGAGTCTGGAGCCTAGTCTATCCAAGATTCACGCGTCAGGGGTTCACCTCCTGGCGGACCGACAACTCAAACTTCAATTGCCACCTGCTGTTCCTCTGACAAGACCGCCGGCATCTCTTCCCTATTTGCTTATTAAGTGAAGTGTGTGCAACTCTCTTCTAGCAGAGCATACTGGGAGTCTGTGTCTGAAGATGACTGGAAGAAGGAATAGAAGTAGAATAACTAATCCTCTTTCGATTCCCAAATTAATAAGAAAAGTCCATAAAGAATGATTTTGAACAAAACTGTTGACTGAATTGCTGAAGGACCAAGCGACCTCTTCTGCAGAGGAGATGTGTAGCCTAGGATGACTAACGGCACTGGTCTGAGAAATGAAGTGTGTTCATATGGATAGCAAGCGGGGAACTATTCCAAACACCGCCTAGGTGTCTGTATCTGATCCCAGGAAATCTCTGACCTGATGAAAGGCAGAGGAGCAACACAAATCCGTCTATAGTTAGCAGGATGTGCTGTGCTTAAGTGTGTCTTATCAGTTTGAATCTGAGTTCCCAGGTAAAGAAGGACTTCTTCTCAAGCATTTTATCTGCCAGCCTTGGATCAATCCCTTCCTGAGAAATTAATGCCAGTGAAACATTTCTAGATGGAGAGTTCACATGATTCGCTGTGTGTAGTTGCTGTTGGCAGTGTTGACCACATGATGGCTATTAAAACAATAATGTTAACAATGACTATAGCCATGAATCTTTTTGGTCATAAGAGAGTTAGCAAACCATTCTAATGCTAATAAAGCAGACTCTTCATACCAGGGCAGGGAAAGATTAGCTGGTAGCAGCAACATATGACAGCTGATGAACAGTAAGTAAAGTTTTAGAATTTGTGGTAGAGTTAGTACAATTTGTTACATGACAGTTTTTTCTTTTTACAGAAAACATACTGTATAGATCCATTTGTTATAATATTCATAAATTATGTCTCTCCTGGATACAAAATAGCAAAAGATGACACAAGACTGAATTCCAAAAGAAAAATAACCAGATTGTGAAGGTAATTTAAAGTTAGTATAATCAAGTAATGTGGGATTCCCTTCTAAGCTATAAATACCATTGATTAATAAAGGAACTATCTTGGCTTGTAATAGGGCAAAAGAGTAGAACTACATGGGGAAAACTAAACTGAATGCTGGGAGGAGGAAGACAGAATTGTAAGACGCCATGTAGTCGCCGCCAGGAGCAGACATGCTGGGATCTTGCCAGTAAGCTACAGCTTTGTCACGATGGACAGATTAATAGAAATTGGTTAAATTAAGATGAAAAAGTTAGCCAATAAGAAGCTAGAGCTAATGGGCCAAGCAGTGTTTGAAATAATAAAGTTTTTGGGTGATTATTTCGGGGCTGAGCAATCAGGAACTAACTAGCAGCTGTCTTACTAAACATCTGTATATATTTTAGGAAGCGTCTACAGTAGTAGGTTTCCATATGACTTTTAAAAAGGCTTCTAGTATCCTTCCCTATATTCTCTTCTTTACTCTTTCCTCCCATCTCCCATGCCATCTTTTCTTTCCTGTTTCATTATTCCTCTATGAACATTTAAACCAATATCTCCTTTTTCCATTACCCCTTTCTACTTTCCTACTTTCCATAGGTGTTCCAAAAAACATAGGTATTCTAAACTTTCAAACCTAGAATACACACAGAGAGAAAACATGCAATGTTTGTTTTCTAGGTCTGGGTGACCTCACTCAGGATGATTGTCTCCAGCTCTCTCCATTCATGGGAGAATTTCAGAACTTTATATTTTAATCAACTGAGTCACATTCTGTAGTGTGGATGTACCACTTTTTCATCATCCACTCACCAGTCAGTGGTTATCTATATTGCTTCCTACTGGCTATTGTGAAAGAGCAGCAATGACCAGTAGTGAGAAAGTATCTTTGCAGTAGGATATAGAGACATTTAAGTATATGCCCAAGATGTGTGTATTAGGTATGGTTTCTGTTGCTGTGATGACATACCATGACAGTGACCAAAAGCAGCTTGAGGAGGAAGAGGATTATTTCAGCTTTTAGAGAGGGACATCAGGGAAGGAACTAAGTTGAGAGCCTGGAGACAGGAACTGCAGCAGAGGTCATGGAGGGATGTTGCTTAGCAGCATTCTCTCCATGGCTTGCTGATCTTATACAGCCCTGGTCCACCTGCCAAGAAATGACACCTTCTACAATGGGATGGATCCTCCCCCATCAATCTCTGATTAGGAAAATTGCCCCACTGATTGCCTACAAGCCAATTTTCAGAAGGATTTTCTCAGGTGTGGTTCCCTTTTCTCAGATACCTTTGTGTCATGTAGAAATAAATGAGAGGGAAAATGGTAATCAGCACATATTGATTGAGAAAATAATTTATTTTCAATAAAAGGTTAAAAATATTAAGATAAAATCACAATATAAAGCATTCCTACTTTTATGAGTCCCACTGTTTTTAAAAGTTAAACACTTAGTCTTTAAAAAAAAACTTCAAAACTTTAGACATTTTAAGTTGCTGTCAAAGGTCAAAGTTTCTCAACAATACCTGAAGTCTCACCCAAATCCATGTTGATGTCCATGGGCCCTACAACCACGAGAGGCCATGACAGTCACATGAGGCCATGTTGATATCTTGGTCCTTGCACTGCTAAGGACCAAGTCTGTGTCCATGGTCTTATTGCAGTTGAGGTCTGTGATGACGTCTCTGTCCTGTGTCCAAAGGCCATGTGTATTTAAAAATATATATAGGCTTGAGAGAGAGAAGCAAAAGAGTATAGACAGTTATAAAAATAGGTTTAAAAATAACATAAAGTCTTTAAGGAGACAGTAAAAGTAATATAAAAGAGTACAGATAGTCATGGATTAAAGGAGTAAGGAAAAAATAAGCCATGTAAAGATGGAACATACACAGACAGTCTGGATTATGCATATTATTGTGTTTTCTTTGAATTTTTTGACTGAAGAGAGACATTTGATTCTCGGGAGTGCTGAATTAAACCAATATAAAGGTATCTTGACTTCAAAATTTGGGTCTATGGATATGTTGCTTTGGAAAAGATGTTCGGCTTTTATTTCCACAGAAGATGAGAACCTGTGGATTCCTTCCAGGCTAATGTTGTTTGATGGAATAAGACCCCACCCAAAGTCTCCATGAACTCCTAAAAATATTTTATGTAATGAACATGAGGAAGCAGTTGAGAAAGACCAACTCCCAAATTCCCAAAGTACTGTTTATAAATGTTTCGTTTCATTTAAATGTGGTTGATTATAAATGGTTAAATGGTCACTCAATTTCTTTCTAGAAAAGGGGGAGAGAAATATGATATAGAGATGAATACTTTGCATTATTATGGATCTTGGGCTATTGATACATATTTAAGGTTGATTTTGTTATACTGTGTATATGTACTTTTGCTCTTGTTTAAGGCATTATGTTTGTACAGCTCATTTAAAAATGTAATGTATAGTTAAAAATACAAATTAATAGATAGTCATCTATAATAGTCAAACTGTAGTCATGTTAATTAGGTTTTCTAGATGTATAGAAATATATTTCAGTTAATTAAATAATCTTTAACACTCCGCAGATCATCAGAACATGGCATTCAAAATGTTTTAGGAACTTAGAGTTTTCTTGACAGTGAGGCATGTCTGCTTCTGGCAGCACCAATTACTTCAGAGAAGTTGATGGGCATTGAAGAAATTCCTTATGGAAATGCCTTCAATGTGACAAGGCTAGCCATTTGTGCAAAAAACTGCTCTTGCCTGGACTGCTTGATGGTATGCTGTATGAACTGGACATGTAAGACCCACAGAAAAGTAATTGCTGAACTTTCCAAAAGATGGGATTGTTCTTCAGGTTTCTTGCTTCACAGAAGAAACTGCTAGACATTCTGCAAGACACAGAAGAAAACAACTGATGAACTTTGCCATTAAAAGGCAGAGAAGATCTTCAAATTTCCTGCTTCATGGAAAAGTCTGCCAGATACTATGGGCCTGTAGGCTGAATATGGATGCCCCATCATTACAGAAGAACTTTGGGTGACTGTCCAGGCATCAAGATGTCTCTGTCAATTCCAGTACTTTGGAACTTGCTTACAATGAACTTCCTCTTTACTTAGGCAATATTATATCCTTCTGGGATCTTTAAAGAGTTGAAGACAGATAGTTATAGTTATGATAAAAGATAAATTATATATAAAACTTTAGCCTTACAAAATAGGATAGATAATAGCATATTTTCCTTAAGTTGTAAAATGTAAATGGACTAAATTTGCAACTATAATTCTTGCTTGATAACTGTATTGCATATGTAATTTTATTTTATTATTCATTTATTTATTTATTTATTTATTTTTTGCTTTCAAGACAGGGTTTCTCTGTAGATTTTGGTTCCGTTCCTGGAACTAGCTCTTATAGACCAGGCTGGCCTCAACTCACAGAGATCCGCCTGCCTCTGCCTCCCGAGTGCTGGGATTAAAGGTGTGAGCCAACACTGCCTGGCTAATTTTATTATTAAAAAGGCTAAAACCTTCCTTTTTCTTTGACGGAAAAGGGGAGATGATGTGGGATTCCCCTGTGTATACTGTGAATATGTTTTATTACCATTGGTTAATAAAGAAACTGTTTTAGGCAATGGCCTTGCATGTAAAGCCAGGTGGGAAATCTGAACAGAGATAAAAAGAAAAAGTAGGCAGAATCCAGGAGACACCATGTAAGTGTTGAAGGAGACAGACACTGGATCCTTACCAGTAAGCCACAGCCTCATACTGACACACAAATTAATAGAAATGGGTTAACTCAAAATGTAAGAGCTAGCTAGAAATATACTTGATTCATTTGCCAAACAGTGTTGTAATTAATGTAGTTTCTGTGTGATTATTTGGGTTTGAGCAGTGGGGAAATGAATGAGCAGTCTCTGCCTACACCAATTTAGTGAATTATATCTGTAATGAGTGTTTATTCTGTTATTCCTCCTTCTCTGGAAAAACCTGACTTGCACAGTGGCCTAGAAATTTAGTTCTCTATGTGCCTTTACTAAAAATAGATCAAGGCATGCTATATAGTTTTCTAGTCCTGGCTGGTTGGTATTCATTGTGAATCTCAGAATGGCCTCAAGTTCACACTAATCCTCTAGCCTTAGCCACATGAATGCATGGACTACAGCCATGTGCCATGAGTGTTAGCTAGCTCCATTTGACCTTTCAATCCTGCATTAAAAATATTATGCAACTTGGAAATTAATGAACTTTGGAGGGTCATATATGTTCCACTTTCAAATATTTTCATGAAGACATTTGGGAGCTCATATTCTGTGCACAATGAAAGAGTAGCCATTATGCTTAATAATCTTCTATATTATCAGATATAATAATACAGTATACAACTTTACTATTAATTTAATTGAGTGGTGTTCCCTTCACAACCATGCTAAATTACCAATCATGAGGGATCCTAGAGTACACAGGTCTGTGGATGGCTTGGTTCCATCTACTAATGATAATTAGTGTCTCTTGGTGCCACTCACTGGACCTGGTAGACCCTGATTAGTATCAAGAGACAGTCCAGTGCTAAGTATATGTTAGGACAAATTCATATCGCTTTCATCTCTGCTTCTGGTGGTGTAAGTATCTTCTCATCCTGGGACTATGTACATGTTTTTTAGAAATGGCCTTAATGGAAGTAGCAAATTCAGTGCTATGGAAAGCACTTAAGAAAAAATAGCATCTTTGTAGAAAATATCTATGTGTTCCATCTTGCCTTGTACCCTGACTGGAGTATGTTCCTAGCAGCAGGGCTTCTCGCTGATGCTGGAGCATACAAGGAAGCATTTGGTGTGGGGGACTGGAGACGCACAAAAGCTTTTTGGGAATTCCAGGTGAACTCACTTCTCAATTCTTAGATAACAGTGAGGAGATGTGAGTTTTTGTTTACCCATGGAGTTAAAAATTTCCACTGAGAAATAAAATTGGTTTAATCCAGTTCTCAAGCTTTTAGTTGATTGGAGAAGATTTGCCTGTTTTCACCTTTTCCAGCACTGGAGTTACAGATGTACTTCACCACTCTGGCCTTTTACAGGGGCTGGGATCTGAACTCTACTTGGGTAGCAAGCACTTTGTCTGCTGATCCAGTTTCCCAGCATCCTGACATTCTTAAATATCTTGACTAAGAAGATCAGGTGATAGAATTTCTCCTTGGACTGACCATCAAGCACAGGATGGAGGGGAAATATTTCTATTTCACTGTCGATCTGGGGCTCTAGATGAGAGCAGCCAGAAATGAACCTATGACAATCCAACTAGAGTTACTTATGTGCCTCTTCTAATCTAATTCACTTCGTAGGACTGCAGATGGGACTCCAGGACTCCAGGATGTTTTGCTAATAATAATATGGCCAAACAAGGACACAAATGCTAAGGTATGAAGAACGAATATATTTCGTAGGGTAAATGTTTTTTGTGAGTTAAAACTTTTGAAGATTAGTTTTTATTCTTTGTGTTAAGTATTTTACTTTCATGATATATGTATATGGCCTGTATGCTTAGTACCCTCAGAGGTCAGTAGAGGAAACAGGATACCCTGGACATGGAGGTACAGATGATTATGGGTTGCCATGGGGTCCTGGAAACTGAACCCAGGTCTTCTGCATAAAAAAGTAGCTCTAACAGCTGAGCCATCTCTCTAGTGTCTACAAGTTGACCTTTGTTTTGTCTGGTGGTTTTGTTTTCTTTCATTTTGCATAGATGGAAATGAAAACCATAGGTTCAAACATGTTAGAGAGGCACCCTACCTCTGAGTGACACCCCCAGATCCAGGCTAATTTTCAAGTACTTGTTTTCCTTTTGCAATGTTTATCCAAATGGCTTGAAAGCTACTTTATCAAAAATATGTATCATGACTAAATAGAGTGAGCCACATGGTAAAATCATCAACTTTGCTGAATGACATTTTCCCTAATGGAGGTGTATGGCACACGTAGGTTTTCTAGAGCCAGTATTTTAGGGTACATAAAATGTAAAGACAGTCATAGCCTAAAATCAGTAATTTTCCCTGATGGACAAAATGGCATATTGAATGCACTGACTACAAGCCCAATTGCCTTCCCATGTCATTTACAGTTTTAGTAACACACAGTTCTCCACCTTTCAGTCACGGTTCTGCAAACCCCTCGGTGACAGACTGAAGACATGGACATGCTGATCACAGAGGAAACCAGGAATGGGACAGCCATCCAGGAGTTCATCCTCGAGGGGTTCCCTGCAGCCAAGCATCTGGGGATCCTCCTATTTCTAGTGCATTTGCTGGCCTACTTGTCTTCCCTTGTGGGCAACATGCTCATAATTGCCATCACCTGCGAGGACCACCGCTTACACACACCCATGTACTTCTTCCTCAGCACCTTCTCCTTTGTAGAGTGCTGTTTTATATCTACTGTTATCCCCAAGCTGCTAGCCATCTTTCTTTCAGGGAGGCAAAGGATTTCCTTTGGAGCCTGCTTCACCCAAGCCTTTGTCTTTCTTTTCCTGGGGGCAACTGTTTTCTTTCTTCTTGCTGTGTTGTCCCTGGACCGGTATCTGGCCATCTGCAAACCTCTGCATTACCACACCATCATGAGCCCAAGGGTGTGTGTCTTTCTTGTTACTGTCTGTTTAGTTCTGGGATTCCTCTTCATGGCCATTCCAGTTGTGATGCTTTCCCGGTCACTTTACTGTGGCCCCAATGTCATTCCTCACTTCTTCTGTGACTTTGGACCACTGGCAAATCTCTCCTGTTCAGAAACCAGGTCTGTCAAAATGCTGTTTTTTAACTTTGCTTTAATTGTGCTTTTTACATCTCTTCTTCTAGCCGTCTTTGCATACAGCAATATAGTAGTCACAATAGTGCGTCTGCCATCAGCCAGGGAGCGCCAGAGGGCTTTTTCCACCTGTTCCTCTCATCTCATTGTCCTCTCGTTGATGTTTGGCAGCTGTATATTTATATACATTAATCCAAAGCAGTCAAGCAGGCTGGACACCAACAGAGAGGCTGCTCTTGTGAACACAGTGCTGACCCCGCTTCTGAACCCTGCCATCTATACCCTGCGCAACAAGCAGGTCCACCAGGCTCTCAAGGATGCAATGTCCAAGGTCAAACTGCACAGATATCACAGGAAAAATACATTTTGTCCTTAACTTAGTCTAATTCCATTTTTCCATAAATGTTCTCTGTAAATCATTCAGTATGTTATTTCTTTCATATTCTGCTTGTTTGTTCTTAAAATGATGGCTCACTGATCCAGTAATTCCATCTGAAGGCTTTAATTATCTTGGGATGCTGTGGGAGCTCCTTCAGCCAATAGCTTTTAAATCCAGCCCACTTGGGCATGTTCTCTTAATCTATAAATGCAGCTGTAAAGCATGTGTTCACTCTCTCGCTTCTGGCTCTCACTTCCAGCTGCTAGAACCGGTTCCTGTTCCCCATTTGTGCACAGGATTGTGATCTAGAACTGTGATCTGTGAGTCTCCCCTAAATAAATATTATACGTAATTCTGAAAGAGTGTAGAATTTTTTTGTAACTTCTGTCATCATTGTGATGAAAATCTTTCTATAACAGCTTTGGTATCAATTAAAACCAAAGCCTCATATATATTATGTAGGTGCTACATTTTTAATAATGCATCTCAAATTATACATTCATTTATTTAATATATTGATGGGGGATGGTCATCTGTCTATGTGTTACTTTCATTGGTTAATAAAGAATCTGATTGGCCTGATAGGTCAGAACATAGGTGTGTGGAGTAGACAGACCAGAATGCTGGGAAAAAGGCAATGAGGCAGATGGTATAGCTCCTACTACAATATATGTTGAATATGGGAAGTCATAGTTTTGCACATACTTTTTAGTGATGGGGCGAGAAAGAAAGGGAAGCTATGAGGATAGAGTCTGAAATAAAGAATTAAGTTCATGACTACTAAGAATATAAAATATATTCAAAAACAGATTTATGTGATCATTGTACCAAAATTTAAATGATGCTTAAACAATAACTGTCAGCATATTAATAAATAATTTAACACCATTCACTGCAATGATCCCATGAAGATCATTTATATATTAGCAGATATTGTTATAACTTTAGTTTTCACTATGATGATGAAAAGCATTGATATACTGTCATCTACACCCTGCACAAAAAGGAGGTCCACCAGGCTTTCAGGGATGCACTACCCAGGGTCAAACTGTACAGTTATCAGGGGAAGAATGCACTTTTTCCTTGAAATAGTCTAAGTCCATTTTTATATAAATGTTCTATAGAAATCATCCAGTATTAAAATTATTGATGGCTTATACAGCAATTCCATCTGAAGGATTTAATAATCTTGTGGTGAAAATATCTGTATCAGTTTAGGTCGCAATTAAAACCAAATCCTCATACATGTTATGATACGTTACATTTTCAACAAAGTGTCCCAAATTATCCATGCAGTTATTTAATATATGCTGGGTGTGTGAAGCTATACTTTCACACATTTTTTTATAGTCATGGAGAAACAAAGAAAGGCTATGAGGATGGAGTTTGGAATGAATAATTAAATTCACGAGTGCCAAGAATATAAAATATATTCAACAGCAGTTTTTTTGTGATCATCATATGAAAATTTGAATGATGCATATAACAATAACTGTCATGATATTAATAAATAATTTAACACCGCTCACTGCAATGTTCCCATGAAGAATGTTTATCTATAAGCTGACATTGTTACACCTCTAGTTTTCACTATGATGAAAAGCACTGATATCCAAAGTCCCCATTGCTTCCTTTCACTTGCCAGACTGATTCCAGTCTGAGCCCCAGAACTGAAGGACCAACAAAGGGCCAGAGAGCTATGAATGTGGAGCAGAGTGGAGTTGTTATGTTTTTTCCCATGATGGGAAATGCAAACAGTCCAGGAGAAATTACTTCTGAGGGGAAAGGAGTCTAACTGTGGCAGCGATAATGCTCCTGAGATGACTTTATGGACAGGGTCAGGCCCCCATTTTAGCACTAAGGAGAAACTAATCTATTGATTGATCATGACTCATGAGATGAATAGGTAACAAGGCAGGAAAACACTTGTCCTGGTAAGTTTTGTTGCCAAATTGATCCTCAGTTGAAGGAATTATAAAAGGTATAGAAAGGACCAATTGAAAGAAATATTGAGACCACAGAGTTAAATCCAACTGTACAATAATAACAAAGTTTAAGCAGAATTAAAACCATTTTTTTTAAAAAAAAAAAAGAGGCTTTAGCTATGATTAATTATGTCATAAAATTTAGGGGCGTAGAGACAGCCTTAAGTTCAAAACTACAAAATTTCAAGAAAAAAGCTAATAATATTGAAATAATACAAGTAGACTGATAAATGAAGACCCAATAAGTATAAGTGTGTGTATAGACAAAGTAGTTTTAAAATGTAGGAAAATATGGAATCAACAGAAAGAAATGAAGAAACACAACCATGGTTGGAAGTTCTAACATCATTGTTTCAGTGATTAATGGGAAAATAACAGCAAGTTCAGATTTACATAAGTCCATCCGTGAGCAAATTGGGCTTGACTAATTATTGCAGATTCTTCCATTTTGAACTTGAAGGATCCACATTGTTCTCATGTGCACATGGGAATTTTGATCATAATAGAATTTCTTCGGGAGAGAAAAGTCAATCTTAAAATTCTTTACAAGAAGGGAAATATAGAAAATGTTCTTCAGTCACAGAGTAAATGAGAAATAAATAGCAAAAATTATCTAAGAAAGTTTAACACATAGCTGTAAAGAACTCATTTTAAATAATGGTTGGTTGATAGAAAATATTGCTAACAAAATTTGAAGGCATTTTTCAGAAAAATAAAATAATAGATCTTATCGAACTTCATGCAATATAGTCTAGAAAATGTTATTCATTGAAAGAAATGTAAATTAATAATGTAAGCATATAAATTTAAAGGGTAAAGCATAATTTGAATTCAAATGGAAGATATTTGAGTATGTTTGCAAGATATATATATATGTATTATATCAATCATAGAATCTGGATGAAGGCAAAGTGAAAATAATCAATGCATAATTTTGTTCTTTGAAGTAACTCATGGAATATTTAAAATCATTAATTAAGACTAACCAGAAATAGAGTGAGATGAACAAGGTGGACCAGGCAAGCTTTCTATTGAAGAATGCAGGGCTGGAACTTCACATATCCTGCAGGAATTTGAAGAACAACAAAGTAGTAGTATAAATATCTTCATGCTAGTAATTTTTATAACCAAGATGAAATAGAACTATGTTTTTGAAAGATAAACTTACAAACCAATAGAAAAAATATAGTATAGATATCGTTTTTGTCTATTTGTTATTTGTATTCCAAATATATATTTGTGATTCCAAATATTTACTTCAAACTTCTCCATCCTTTCCCCTAAGGTGGTATCTACTGATAATGGGGTGTGTATCTTAGAGGCAAAGAAAAGGGTTGATTTTGTCTTCTAATTCAATCCATTATCCTGTGTCTTTTTGTTGGGGAATTGAGAACATTGACATTGAGTGTTATTGAGTAATGAGCATTAATTCCTGTTGTATGTTGTGGTGTTGTTTTCTTAGATTGCTTTTGGCTAGCTGTTCTGGGATTTTGTATTCCTTATACTTTCCTGGATATTAAATTTTAACTTCTCTTCAGTCCATAGTATTTCCTCAAATACCTAATGTAGGTCTGGTTCTATGGACATAAATTCCTTAAACCTGTTTTTATCATGGAAACTTTTTCTTTCTTCTTTGATGATGACTGATAGTTTTACTGGGTATATCAGTTTGACTTTGCATATGTGGTTCTTTAGAACTTATAATACTTCAATCTATGCCCTCTTGGCTTTCAAAATTTCCATTGAAAAGTCAAATATTATTGTGATGTCCTGTCTCTATGTGTGGCTAAATTGTTCTTTGTTTTTTGTCACTCTTTGTTCTGAACATTAGATTTGATAAATTTTATTTTATGATTTTATTAAGAATATTTTCATTGCCTCGAACTCACAGTTGCCTCTGCCTCTCAGGTGCTGGGATTAAAGGCATGTGCCGCCACCACCTGGCTGATAGTTTTGCCGAGTATAGAGTCTCTTTCAGCAGTTGTGGTCTTATAGAGCTTGGAGTACAAGGCTCTAGGCCCTTCTGGCTCTTGAAATTTTTATTGGACAACCAGTTGTTATTCTCGTGGTTTTTCCTGTAATGTGACTTGTGCTTTTCCTCCTGGAGATTTCAATCCTCTTTCTTTGTTCTGTATATTTAGTGTTTTTACTATGATATGTTGTGGGATTATAGTTTCTGGTCTTGTCTATTAGGTGCCTGGGTTCTTCTTGTATCTGTGTGGATGTGTCTTTCCTTAGTTGGGGGACATTTTTTCTATTATCCTGTTGGAGATCTGATGTATGCCATTGGCCTGGGATTCATTTTTATCACTTATTCCTATGATTCAAAGATTTGAATTTTCTATGGTGTTGCACAGCTCCTGCATGCTCCTTCCCCATAGATTTATATATTTTTTATATTATTTGCTCATGTAGTATATAACCACATGTATATGAACATATATGTATATATATATGCATACATATGCACATACACATATATACACATATATTTATATATGCATATGTATATATGTATATATTTAGGAAGCTTCTACAGGAGTAGGTTTCCACATGACTTTGTAAAAGTCTTTCAATAGCCTTCTTCATGTTATCCTTACTCTTTCCTTCTATTTCCCATGCCTTCTCTTCTTTCATGTTTCATGATCCTTTTTTAACCATTTAGAGCAATATTTCCTTTTCCCATCGCACTTTTCTACATTACTAATTTTATAGGTATTTCAAACCAAACACATATATCTAGACTTTAAAAACTAATATACACAAGGAGAGAAAATATGTAATGTTTGTTTTCTAGGTCTGGGTGACCTCACTCAGGATGATTGTCTCCAGCTCTCTCTATTCACCTGCAAATTTCAGAACTTTATATTTTAATCAACTGAATAGCATTCTGTAGTGTGGATGTACCACTTTTTCATCATCCACTCACCAGTCAGTGGTCATCTATATTGCTTCCTACTGGCTATTGTGAAAGAGCAGCAATGATCTTTGCAGTAGGATATAGAGACATTTAAGTATATGCCCAAGATGTGTGTATTAGGTATGGTTTCTGTTGCTGTGATGACATACCATGACAGTGACCAAAAGCAGCTTGAGGAGGAAGAGGATTATTTCAGCTTTTAGAGAGGGACATCAGGGAAGGAACTAAGTTGAGAGCCTGGAGACAGGAACTGCAGCAGAGGTCATGGAGGGATGTTGCTTAGCAGCATTCTCTCCATGGCTTGCTGATCTTATACAGCCCTGGTCCACCTGCCAAGAAATGACACCTTCTACAATGGGATGGATCCTCCCCCATCAATCTCTGATGAGGAAAATTGCCCTACTGATTGCCTACAGACCAATTTTTGGGAACATTTTCTCAGGTGTGGTTCCCTTTTCTCAGATACCTTTGTGTCATGTAGAAATAAATGAGCCAGCACAATTGTCCCCTTGTCACCTTGATGCTCAACCACATCAGTATTCAGTTAGAGCCTTTTATTTCTCATCGTCCCCAAGATGACATATTAGTATTAATATCACAATTATATAGCCTTGTCCAACTTCGATGTGATGGCTTCTGTTCTTCCTTATTATATTTTATTTTGTTATGTTTTGTTATTATCTCTTAGAGGTCTTTTTTTCTTAATGAGAGACTGAGAGGGAATGGATCCAGATGTTAGGTGAAGTTGGGAAAAACTGGGAGGAATAAAGGGAGGGAAAATAGTAATCAGGATATATTGTATGAGAAAATAATTTATTTCAATAAAAGGTTAAAATATTAAGATAAAATCACAATATAAAGCATTTCTACTTTTATGAGTCCCACTGTTTTTAAAAGTTAAACACGTAATCTTTCAAAAAAAAACTTTAAAACTTTAGACATTTCATGTTGCTGTCAAAGGTCAAAGTTTCTCAACAATACCCGAAGTCTCACCCAAATCTATGTTGATGTCCATGGGCCCTGCAACCACCAGGGAGCCATGATGATCTGAGTGGCCTGTACTCAAACCTGAGGCCATGTTGATATTTTGGTTCATGTGCTGCTGAGGACCATGTCTGGATCCATGGTCTAATTGCGGTTGACGGGTATGTAGATGTCTGTGCCCTGTGTTACCATCAAAGGCCATGTGGATGTCTGTGATCTGAGCTGCCGCCTGAAGCCATGCTGATGTCTGTGGCCTTGGGCCTCCTGGGTGGGGAGGCATATTGGTGTGAGGGGCCTGCATTGCCATCTCAGGACATGACCGTGACTTGGGCCTGTGCTGCTGAGGGCTGTAATGGAATCCACTGCCTGTGCAGCAGCAGAGGCCATGCTGATGTCCATGCTCTGTACTGTCACTGGAGATCATGTTAGGTCCTTGACGTGTGCTGACACTGGAGACCATGTGAATGTCTGTGGTCCATGTGAATGTCTAGTGACACTGGAGACCACGTGAATGTCCGTGGTCCACACTATCAGTGCAGAACCTGTGCTTCTGCAGACTGTTAAGGGCACCGGAGCTACCTTTGCCATGGTATTGATGACTGCAGACTCACAGTTGAGAAAGAGGGACATGGAAGGCTTCTGTGTCGACCCTCTCACCCCACCTGACAGCACCCCAAAAGCAATAGCTCGGACGAAAGACATCAAGAGAGCTCTTGTGAATTGTGATAAGGATGCTGCAGTGTGGCTCTGCACAATTGATGGCTTCTGGTGAGGATGTGGTTGGGGAGGAACTCAGTTTCTTTTTAAGGGCCTGGCCACTGGGGAGTCTTATCATGCTCCAGCGAATAGATGGGCAGCACAAACTGAACTTGTTTTATTTCTTTTTCTTCTTCCTCTTTTGGATGTGGAGGTCCCAAGGATTGGAGGTTAGATATGGGATGACTTGGAAGTGAGGATGCTGGGGGTTCACGACAGGAAGTTCCCAAATAAACAGTAAAAATATTAGGGAAAAATCCAAAGTCTCACTTAAATTTCACAGTTTCTTCAAAATTCTAAGATCTTTTAATTCAGGCCTCCTGTCCAATAAAATAAAAGCTAGATTATTCTAAGAGAGAAGAACTCACAAAGTGAGTACATATAATACCCCAAAGTTCATTAATTTCCAAGTTGTATAATATTGTTAACGCAGGATAGAAAGGTCAAACGGAACAAGGTAACATTGCACATGCCTGTTACATGTCACAATCAAATAAAGCAATAAAACACTCAACTGTATAAAAGGTTGCGTGTTTGAGGTCTGCCACACAAAGACAATCCTATTTTTTCTAAAAACTCCATTTCTCCAGCTCTGTCATTCACAACACATGCATCTTTCTCCTAGGCACAGGCCAACTCCATTCCACAGCTACTTCTGCCCTTGGCAATTGTTGCATGGTAGTGGCATCTCCAAAACTTTGTGGTCTGTGCTGCAATTGGACACCTTCAACAGGGGCCTCTCTTGGGCTTTTTTCAGGAACCCTACTCTACCATGTTGTGCTGAACCTCAGCTGTTCTACATGACCCCTTCATGCCTTCAAAATGAGCATCACCTTGGTGCTTCTTATGCTACCGTACTCTACTGAGTATGAGGTGCAAGCGGAACCACTTCTAGAAAACATGATCTGTATCCAAACTCTTAGGAAACACTTCCCAGAGACTTCATATTTCTTTTGGGGAGGGGTTTCAAGCCAGGGTTTCTCTGTGTAACAGCCCTGGTTGTCTTGAAACTAGCTCTTGTAGACCAGTCTGGGCCATAACTCACAGAGATCTGCCTGTCTCAGCTTCTTGAGTGCTGGGATTAAATCGTGTGCTGCTGTTGCCTGGCAGGAGACTTCATCTTAATGATTATGGTATCTACTTAATCACAGCTGATTGTTTAGCTCCAGCTGACAAGGTATCAATTGTCTTAGTTAGCAGAGATTTCACTTTAGTGGTTCTTAATTTCTTTTTTTAAATATTTATTTATTTATTTATTATGTATACAATATTCTGTCTGTGTGTATGCCTGCAGGCCAGAAGAGGGCACCAGACCCCATTACAGATGGTTGTGAGCCACCATGTGGTTGCTGGGAATTGAACTCAGGACCTTTGGTAGAGCAAGCAATGCTCTTAACCTCTGAGCCAACTCTCCAGCCCTAGTGGTTCTTAATTTAAAATATCAACTGCCATGATAAAATCTTCAAGAAATTCTTAAAACTACTCTGCGAAACACCACAAGTTAGATTTCTTGGCTCTTCACTTCTCTCATCTGTCTCTTCTATGTTCCTGTAGAGTAGTCTACCAAGCTCTGAGTTCTCACTCAGTCACTTTTTCAACTCAAAATTCCAAAGTCCTTCCACAGTTATCTCCAAAATACATAGTCAGGTATCAGAAACAATACCCCAATCCTGGTACCTATGCCTGTCTTAACTATGGTTTCTGATGCTGTGACAAAATTATCATGGCAAGTAGCAACTTGTGAAGGAAAATGTTTGTCTTGTCAACTTGTTTGGATCTGGAATCAACTAAGAAGTGTACCTCTGGGTAACTCTGTGTGGATATTTTCTGTTTTAACTGAGAGAGGAAGACCCTTCCCAAGAGCCTTTAGCATCTTCTGGTGTTATCCAATATAAACAGAGGACTGAAGGAAAAACAGCTCTTTGGCTTACTTTACTTCACTTCTTGCTGGTGAGAACATCAGCCCTGTTGTCAAACAGCAGAGTAGATGCCAGAACTCAGCTTCATCATTCATCCAATGTGGACTGAAGACCAGCAGATCTCCAGTGTAAATCTGTCCTATTGTGTATCTGAAATCCTTTTCTGACCAGGAGTGCTTTAAAATGGTAAGCAGTGTAGTCTCAGTGGCCCTGAATGCTGGCTCCACCTCTGTCAACCTTTCAATATGGCAGAGGTACATTTACTGCCAGCTCTGGAACTGCTGGATAGAAATTTTTCTCACCACCTGAACTCTGGGAAGTAGTTTGCAGCAATAAACCCTTTACATTTGAGTAAAAGCTAAATCTGCCATGCAGCACACTGCACAACCTAGAAATATCTCTGTGTATGACTGTGGGAATCCTCCCTGCTCTTCTGCCTGTGCACGCCTAGCAGACCTGATCCAGGCAGGAATTAACCAGGCTTTCAAGACCAAACTATAACTGCAAAGGCAACAAGTATGATGGACTGAGTACATACTGGGTTCTCAGCCTCTGGTGTGCAGCCAACCAGTGCTGGACGACTCACCCAGATTGTGTAAGGCAATCTGATGTGGGATTCCCCTCTGTATTTTGTGAATGTGTTTTATTACCATTGGTTAATGAAGAAGCTGTTTCAACCAATGGCTTAGCAGAGTAGAGCCAGGTGGGAAATACAAACAGGGAGAGATATATAGAGAGAGTAGTTGGAGTCAAAGAGATGCTGAGTAACTGCTAAAGAAGACAGACGCCAGATCATTACCAGTAAGCCACAGCCTTGTGCCAATACACAAATTAATAGAAAGGGATTAATTTAAGATGTAAGAGTTAACTAGAAATATATCTGAGCCAAATAGTGCCTGAACATCTGGAGCTGACAGGCATGGCCTGCCATCTATTTCTGGTCTGGGCTCTTGTACACCCACTCAGGGTTAGGAGGAAAGTGGCTGAGAGCTAACCAGAAGCTCAGCACTCTCTACCTAGGCAACTGCCTGGATCAGGTCTGCTAGGCGTGCACAGGCAGGAGAGCAGGGCAGATTCCCACAGTCATACACAGAGATATTTTTAGGCTGTGCAGTATGCTGCATGGCAGATTTAGCTTTTCCTCAACTATAAAGGGTTTATGTGCTGCAAGCTCCTTCCCAGAGTTCAGGTGGTGAGAACAATGGATATGTTGCTTTGGAAAAGATGTTCTGCTTTTGTTTCCACAGAAGATGAGAACCTGTGGATTCCTTCCAGGCTAATGTTGTTTGATGGAATAAGATTCCCCAAAAAGGTATCCATAAACTCCTAAAAATATTTTACCCAACAAACATCCGGAAGCAGTTTGGAAAGAACAACTCCCAAATTCCCAAAGTGACTGTTTATAAATGTTTCGTTTCATTTAAATGTGGTTGATTATAAATGGTTAGATGGTCACTCAATTTCTTTCTAGAAAAGGGGGAGAGAATTATAATATAGAGATGAATACTTTGCATTATTATGGATCTTGGGCTATTGATACATACTTAAGGTTGATTTTGTTATACTGTGTATATGTACTTTTGCTCTTGTTTAAGGTATTATGTTTGTACAGCTCATTTAAAAATGTAATGTATAGTTAAAAATACAGATTAATAGATAGTCATTTATAATAGTCAAACTGTAGTCATGTTAATTAGGTTTTCTAGATGTATAGAGATAAATTTCAGTTAAATAGATAATCTTTAACACTTCAAAGAACAACAGAACATGGCATTTAAAATGTTTTAGGAACTTAGAGTTTTCTTGACAGTGAGACATGTCTGCTTCTGGCAGCACCAATTACTTCAGAGAAGTTGATGGGCATTGAAGAAATTCCTTATGGAAATGCCTTCAATGTGACAAGGCTAGCCATTTGTGCAAAAAACTGCTCTTGCCTGGACTGCTTGATGGTATGCTGTATGAACTGGACATGTAAGACCCACAGAAAAGTAATTGCTGAACTTTCCAAAAGAAGGGATTGTTCTTCAGGATTCTTGCTTCACAGAAGAAACTGCTAGACATTCTGCAAGACACAGAAGAAAACAACTAATGAACTTTGCCATTAAAAGGCAGAGAAGATCTTCAAATTTCCTGCTTCATGGAAAAGTCTGCCAGATACTATGGGCCTGTAGGCTGAATATGGATGCCCCATCATTACAGAAGAACTTTGGGTGACTGTCCAGGCATCAAGATGTCTCTGTCAATTCCAGTACTTTGGAACTTGCTTACAATGAACTTCCTCTTTACTTAGGCAATATTATATCCTTCTGGGATCTTTAAAGAGTTGAAGACAGATAGTTATAGTTATGATAAAAGATAAATTATATATAAAACTTTAGCCTTACAAAATAGGATAGATAATAGCATATTTTCCTTAAGTTGTAAAATGTAAATGGACTAAATTTGCAACTATAATTCTTGCTTGATAACTGTATTGCATATGTAATTTTATTTTATTATTCATTTATTTATTTATTTATTTATTTTTTGCTTTCAAGACAGGGTTTCTCTGTAGATTTTGGTTCCGTTCCTGGAACTAGCTCTTATAGACCAGGCTGGCCTCAACTCACAGAGATCCGCCTGCCTCTGCCTCCCGAGTGCTGGGATTAAAGGTGTGAGCCAACACTGCCTGGCTAATTTTATTATTAAAAAGGCTAAAACCTTCCTTTTTCTTTGACGGAAAAGGGGAGATGATGTGGGATTCCCCTGTGTATACTGTGAATATGTTTTATTACCATTGGTTAATAAAGAAACTGTTTTAGGCAATGGCCTTGCATGTAAAGCCAGGTGGGAAATCTGAACAGAGATAAAAAGAAAAAGTAGGCAGAATCCAGGAGACACCATGTAAGTGTTGAAGGAGACAGACACTGGATCCTTACCAGTAAGCCACAGCCTCATACTGACACACAAATTAATAGAAATGGGTTAACTCAAAATGTAAGAGCTAGCTAGAAATATACTTGATTCATTTGCCAAACAGTGTTGTAATTAATGTAGTTTCTGTGTGATTATTTGGGTTTGAGCAGTGGGGAAATGAATGAGCAGTCTCTGCCTACACCAATTTAGTGAATTATATCTGTAATGAGTGTTTATTCTGTTATTCCTCCTTCTCTGGAAAAACCTGACTTGCACAGTGGCCTAGAAATTTAGTTCTCTATGTGCCTTTACTAAAAATAGATCAAGGCATGCTATATAGTTTTCTAGTCCTGGCTGGTTGGTATTCATTGTGAATCTCAGAATGGCCTCAAGTTCACACTAATCCTCTAGCCTTAGCCACATGAATGCATGGACTACAGCCATGTGCCATGAGTGTTAGCTAGCTCCATTTGACCTTTCAATCCTGCATTAAAAATATTATGCAACTTGGAAATTAATGAACTTTGGAGGGTCATATATGTTCCACTTTCAAATATTTTCATGAAGACATTTGGGAGCTCATATTCTGTGCACAATGAAAGAGTAGCCATTATGCTTAATAATCTTCTATATTATCAGATATAATAATACAGTATACAACTTTACTATTAATTTAATTGAGTGGTGTTCCCTTCACAACCATGCTAAATTACCAATCATGAGGGATCCTAGAGTACACAGGTCTGTGGATGGCTTGGTTCCATCTACTAATGATAATTAGTGTCTCTTGGTGCCACTCACTGGACCTGGTAGACCCTGATTAGTATCAAGAGACAGTCCAGTGCTAAGTATATGTTAGGACAAATTCATATCGCTTTCATCTCTGCTTCTGGTGGTGTAAGTATCTTCTCATCCTGGGACTATGTACATGTTTTTTAGAAATGGCCTTAATGGAAGTAGCAAATTCAGTGCTATGGANACTTCTCTCATCTGTCTCTTCTATGTTCCTGTAGAGTAGTCTACCAAGCTCTGAGTTCTCACTCAGTCACTTTTTCAACTCAAAATTCCAAAGTCCTTCCACAGTTATCTCCAAAATACATAGTCAGGTATCAGAAACAATACCCCAATCCTGGTACCTATGCCTGTCTTAACTATGGTTTCTGATGCTGTGACAAAATTATCATGGCAAGTAGCAACTTGTGAAGGAAAATGTTTGTCTTGTCAACTTGTTTGGATCTGGAATCAACTAAGAAGTGTACCTCTGGGTAACTCTGTGTGGATATTTTCTGTTTTAACTGAGAGAGGAAGACCCTTCCCAAGAGCCTTTAGCATCTTCTGGTGTTATCCAATATAAACAGAGGACTGAAGGAAAAACAGCTCTTTGGCTTACTTTACTTCACTTCTTGCTGGTGAGAACATCAGCCCTGTTGTCAAACAGCAGAGTAGATGCCAGAACTCAGCTTCATCATTCATCCAATGTGGACTGAAGACCAGCAGATCTCCAGTGTAAATCTGTCCTATTGTGTATCTGAAATCCTTTTCTGACCAGGAGTGCTTTAAAATGGTAAGCAGTGTAGTCTCAGTGGCCCTGAATGCTGGCTCCACCTCTGTCAACCTTTCAATATGGCAGAGGTACATTTACTGCCAGCTCTGGAACTGCTGGATAGAAATTTTTCTCACCACCTGAACTCTGGGAAGTAGTTTGCAGCAATAAACCCTTTACATTTGAGTAAAAGCTAAATCTGCCATGCAGCACACTGCACAACCTAGAAATATCTCTGTGTATGACTGTGGGAATCCTCCCTGCTCTTCTGCCTGTGCACGCCTAGCAGACCTGATCCAGGCAGGAATTAACCAGGCTTTCAAGACCAAACTATAACTGCAAAGGCAACAAGTATGATGGACTGAGTACATACTGGGTTCTCAGCCTCTGGTGTGCAGCCAACCAGTGCTGGACGACTCACCCAGATTGTGTAAGGCAATCTGATGTGGGATTCCCCTCTGTATTTTGTGAATGTGTTTTATTACCATTGGTTAATGAAGAAGCTGTTTCAACCAATGGCTTAGCAGAGTAGAGCCAGGTGGGAAATACAAACAGGGAGAGATATATAGAGAGAGTAGTTGGAGTCAAAGAGATGCTGAGTAACTGCTAAAGAAGACAGACGCCAGATCATTACCAGTAAGCCACAGCCTTGTGCCAATACACAAATTAATAGAAAGGGATTAATTTAAGATGTAAGAGTTAACTAGAAATATATCTGAGCCAAATAGTGCCTGAACATCTGGAGCTGACAGGCATGGCCTGCCATCTATTTCTGGTCTGGGCTCTTGTACACCCACTCAGGGTTAGGAGGAAAGTGGCTGAGAGCTAACCAGAAGCTCAGCACTCTCTACCTAGGCAACTGCCTGGATCAGGTCTGCTAGGCGTGCACAGGCAGGAGAGCAGGGCAGATTCCCACAGTCATACACAGAGATATTTTTAGGCTGTGCAGTATGCTGCATGGCAGATTTAGCTTTTCCTCAACTATAAAGGGTTTATGTGCTGCAAGCTCCTTCCCAGAGTTCAGGTGGTGAGAACAATGGATATGTTGCTTTGGAAAAGATGTTCTGCTTTTGTTTCCACAGAAGATGAGAACCTGTGGATTCCTTCCAGGCTAATGTTGTTTGATGGAATAAGATTCCCCAAAAAGGTATCCATAAACTCCTAAAAATATTTTACCCAACAAACATCCGGAAGCAGTTTGGAAAGAACAACTCCCAAATTCCCAAAGTGACTGTTTATAAATGTTTCGTTTCATTTAAATGTGGTTGATTATAAATGGTTAGATGGTCACTCAATTTCTTTCTAGAAAAGGGGGAGAGAATTATAATATAGAGATGAATACTTTGCATTATTATGGATCTTGGGCTATTGATACATACTTAAGGTTGATTTTGTTATACTGTGTATATGTACTTTTGCTCTTGTTTAAGGTATTATGTTTGTACAGCTCATTTAAAAATGTAATGTATAGTTAAAAATACAGATTAATAGATAGTCATTTATAATAGTCAAACTGTAGTCATGTTAATTAGGTTTTCTAGATGTATAGAGATAAATTTCAGTTAAATAGATAATCTTTAACACTTCAAAGAACAACAGAACATGGCATTTAAAATGTTTTAGGAACTTAGAGTTTTCTTGACAGTGAGACATGTCTGCTTCTGGCAGCACCAATTACTTCAGAGAAGTTGATGGGCATTGAAGAAATTCCTTATGGAAATGCCTTCAATGTGACAAGGCTAGCCATTTGTGCAAAAAACTGCTCTTGCCTGGACTGCTTGATGGTATGCTGTATGAACTGGACATGTAAGACCCACAGAAAAGTGATTGCTGAACTTTCCAAAAGACGGGATTGTTCTTCAGGATTCTTGCTTCACAGAAGAAACTGCTAGACATTCTGCAAGACACAGAAGAAAACAACTAATGAACTTTGCCATTAAAAGGCAGAGAAGATCTTCAAATTTCCTGCTTCATGGAAAAGTCTGCCAGATACTATGGGCCTGTAGGCTGAATATGGATGCCCCATCAGTACAGAAGAACTTTGGGTGACTGTCCAGGCATCAAGATGTCTCTGTCAATTCAAGTACTTTGGAAGTTGCTTACAATGAACTTTCTGTTTACTTAGGCAATATTATATCCTTCTGGGATCTTTGAAGAGTTGAAGACAGATAGTTATAGTTATGATAAAAGATAAATAAGATATAAAACTTTAGCCTCACAACAATAGGATAGATGATAGGGTATTTTCCTTATTTTGCTAAATGTAAATGGACTAAATATTGCAACTATAATTCTTGCTTGATAACTGTTTTGCATATGTAAGTTTTTTATTAAAAAGCTAAAACCTTCCTTTTTGTTTAGACAGAAAAGGGGAGATGATGTGGAATTCCCCTCTGTATACTATGAATATGTTTCATTATCATTGGTTAATAAAGAAACTATTTCAGGCAATGCCCTTGCATGTAAAGCCAGGTGGGAAATCTGAACAGAGATATAAAGAAAAAGTAGGCAGAATCCAGGAGACACCATGTAAGTGCTGAAGGAGACAGACACTGGATCCTTACCAGTAAGCCACAGCCTCATACTGACACACAAATTAATAGAAATGGGTTAACTCAAAATGTAAGAGCTAGCTAGAAACATACCTGATTCATTTGCCAAACAGTGTTGTAATTAATGTAGTTTCTGTGTGATTATTTGGGTTTGAGCAGTGGGGAAATGAATGAGAAGTCTCTGCCTACACCAATTTAGTGAATTATATCTGTAATGAGTGTTTATTCTGTTATTACTCCTTCTCTGGAAAAACCTGACCTGCACAGTGGCCTCATTATAGCATGAAGTGACCTTTAAAAAATTTATCAAGGCATGCTATGTAGTTTTCTAGTCCTGGCTGGTTGGTATTCATTGTGAATCTCAGAATGGCCTCAAGTTCACACTAATCCTCTAGCCTTAGCCACATGAATGCATGGACTACAGCCATGTGCCATGAGTGTTAGCTAGCTCCATTTGACCTTTCAATCCTGCATTAAAAATATTATGCAACTTGGAAATTAATGAACATTGGAAGGAAATATATGTTCCACTTTCAAATATTTTCATGAAGATATTTGGGAGCTCATATTTTGTGCACGATGAAAGAATAGCCATTATGCTTAATAATCTTCTATATTATCAGATATAATAATACAGTATACAACTTTACTATTAATTTAATTGAGTGGTGTTCCCTTCACAACCATGCTAAATTACCAATCATGAGGGATCCTAGAGTACACAGGTCTGTGGATGGCTTGGTTCCATCTACTAATGATAATTAGTGTCTCTTGGTGCCACTCACTGGACCTGGTAGACCCTGATTACTATCAAGAGACAGTCCAGTGCTAAGTATATGTTAGGACAAATTCATATCGCTTTCATCTCTGCTTCTGGTGGTGTAAGTATCTTCTCATTCTGGGACTATGTACATGTTTTTTAGAAATGGCCTTAATGGAAGTAGAAAATTCAGTGCTATGGAAAGCACTTAAGAAAAAATAGCATCTTTGTAGAAAATACCTATGTGTTCCATCTTGCCTTGTACCCTGACTGGAGTATGTTCCTAGCAGCAGGGCTTCTCGCTGATGCTGGAGCATACAAGGGAGCATTTGGTGTGGGGGACTGGAGACGCACAAAAGCTTTTTGGGAATTCCAGGTGAACTCACTTCTCAATTCTTAGAGAACAGTGAGGAGATGTGAGTTTTTGTTTACCCATGGAGTTAAAGATTTCCACTGAGAAATAAAATTGGTTTAATCCAGTTCTTAGGCTGTAAATTGATTAATGCACACATTGAATTTATCTTTTGAAAACTATGGACATCTGTTTATATGTACACTTTTTAGCTGTCCAAACCAATGTGATGAGTTTTTCTGGAAGTCAAAATAGAGTTCTGATTGTTGTGAGCTACTTTTGGCAGGAGTGAGGCCTCAGTGTGATGTTGTGAGTTGCTTGGGAGAGGGGTGTGTCCTCAATGAGAGTGGAGCCTTTTGCCATTTGCTTGCTGTCAATGGCAGCTGTGTTTTTCTTCCATCCGGTTTCACTACAACTCTCACAACAAGAGCGAGAGTATTTGTTTGTTCCATTTATGACAGGGAGATCTGAGATGGATTCTAGTTGCACAGAGACAAAGGCTCACATACAAAAACCTTATCAATTTAGGAGGAAAGATTACTTACTCTACTAACATAGGAATTAGGAAGAAGAATGAATCAGATTCATAACTGGAGTTAAGTCAGGAAGTCTTTTCTACTCTGTTAAGCATTCTTTTCTGTGTATATAGATCTGTGCATGTGTGTGTGTATGCATGTATATGGTGTCCAGAGGTGTATTTCTCAGGCACTGTCCACTTTCATTTTGGAACTAAGTCCCTTGTTGCTCTAGAAAGTGCAGAAGAGGCTAGACTGGCTGGCAAGAAAACCCAACAATCCATCATCTGCATCAGCTCGCCATCACAGAGCATGCTACTGTGCTCTTCTTGCCTTCTTCCTACTCCTTCAGTTTAGGTTATAGGAAACCAAACTCACATTGTAGACTGAGATATCTCTCAAACTTGAGTAATTTTTAGTCTTTAATTATCTTCTTCATTTGTGTGTATGCATACAAGTGTGTGTTATATTTCTGTGTATACGTATGTATGTGTCTGTGCTTGTGAATATGCATATGTGTGTGTTAGCTTAACTATACATGTGCATGTAGAAGTCAGAGGTAGATTTTGGATATATTCTATCCTTACTTTCTACCCTATTTTATGAGCTAGAGCCTCTTACTGAATGTGAAACTCATTGTTTCAACTGGACTGGTTTGCTGAGCCAGTGTACCCCTGGGATCTGCCTGTCTTCCCTCCGTCCAGTGCTGGGGTTACAGATGTACTTCACCACTCTGGCCTTTTACAGGGGCTGGGATCTGAACTCACACTTGGGTAGCAAGCACTTCACCTGCTGGCCCACTTCCCCAGCATCCTGACTTTCTTAAATATCTGGACTAAGAAGATCAGTTGATAAAGTTTCACCCTGGACTGACCATCAAGCACAGGATGGAGGGGAAATACTTCTCTTTCACTGTCTATCTGGGGCTCTACATGAGAGCAGCCAGACATGAGCCTATGACAATCCAACTAGAGTTACTTATGTGACTCTTCTGATCTAACTCACTTCATAGGACTGCAGATGAGACTCCGGGACTCCAGGATGTTTTGCTGATTATAATATGGCCAAACATGGACACAAATGCTAAGGTATGATGAAGGAATATATTTTGTGGTATGAATCCCTTCTGTGAATTAATATTTTTGAAGATTAGCTTTTATTCTATGTGAATTTAGTATTTGGTTTTATGAGAGTATGTATACAGCCTGCATGCCTGGTGCCCTCAGAAGTCAGAAGAGGGCACTGGGTCCCCTGGAAATGGAGGTAGAGATGATTATGGGTTGCCATGTGGGTTCTGGAAACTGATCCCAGGTCTTCTGCATAAACAACAAATACCTTTACCTACTGAGCCATCTCTCTAGTATCTGTGAGTTAACCTTTGGTTTCTCTTCTTTGTTCTGTTTTCTTTTATTTTGAATAGATAGGAACCAAAAACATAGATTCACACATATTAGAGAGGCATTCTACTTCCAGGTGATACTCCCAGATCCAGGTTGATTTTTCAAGTTGTTGTTTTCCTTTTGCAATATTTGTCTGTATTGCTTGAAAACTATTTTATCAGAAATATATATAATGATTAAATACTGAGTAACTTGGTAAAATCATCAACACTGATGAATGACATTGTCTCTAATGGAGGTTGTGACATATGCAGATTTTCTACAGTTAGTATTTTAGGGCACATGCAATGTAAGACAGTCATAGTCTAAATTTTTTTCATTTTATTTAGCAATGGAAAAAATGGCATATTGAATGCACTGACTACAAGCCCGATGGCCTTCCCATGTCATTTACAGTTTTAGTAACATACAGTTCTCCACCTTTCAGTCATGGTTCTGCAAAACCCTCGGTGACAGACTGGAGACACAGACAAGCTGATGACAGAGGAAACCAGGAATGGGACAGCCATCCAGGAGTTCATCCTCGAGAGGTTCCCTGCAGTCGAACACCTGGGGATCCTCCTATTTCTAGTGCACTTGCTGGCCTACTTGGCTTCCCTTGTGGGCAACATGCTCATAATTGCCATCACCTGCGAGGACCACCGCTTACACACACCCATGTACTTCTTCCTCAGCACCTTCTCCTTTGTAGAGTGATGTTTTATATCTACTGTTATCCCCAAGCTGCTAGCCATCTTTCTTTCAGGGAGGCAAAGGATTTCCTTTGGAGCCTGCTTCACCCAAGCCTTTGTCTTTCTTTTCCTGGGGGCAACTGGTTTCTTTCTTCTTGCTGTGTTGTCCCTGGACCGGTATCTGGCCATCTGCAAACCTCTGCATTACCACACCATCATGAGCCCAAGGGTATGTGTCTTTCTTGTTGCTGTCTGTTTAGTTCTGGGATTCCTCTTCATGGCCATTCCAGTTGTGATGCTTTCCCGGTCATTTTACTGTGGCCCCAATGTCATTCCTCACTTCTTCTGTGACTTCGGACCACTGGCAAATCTCTCCTGTTCTGAAACCAGGTCTATCAAAATGCTGTTTTTTAACTTTGCTTTAATTGTGCTTTTTACATCCCTTCTTATAGCCATCTTTGCATACAGCAACATAGTAGTCACAATAGTGCGTCTGCCATCAGCCAGGGAGCGCCAGAGGGCTTTTTCCACCTGTTCCTCTCATCTCATTGTCCTCTCGCTGATGTTTGGCAGCTGAATATTTATATACATTAAACCAAAGCAGTCAAGCAGGCTGGACACCAACAGAGAGGCTGCTCTTGTGAACACAGTAATGACACCGCTTCTGAACCCTGACATCTACACCCTGCGCAACAAGCAGGTCCACCAGGCTCTCAGGGATGCATTCATTGTCCAGGGTCAAATTTCACAGATATCATGGCCAGAATGCACTTTCCCCTTGACTTAGTCTAACTCCATTTTTATATAAATGTTTTATAGAAATCATCTGGTATATTATTTTTTCAAAAATTCTTGTTTGGTATTAAAATTATGGATGACTTATCCAGTGATCCTATCTGAAGGTTTTAATAATACTGTGATGAAAATTTTCAATAAAGTGTCCCAAATTATCAATGCAGTTATTTGATATATGTTAGGTGTATGAAGCTATAGTTTCACACATTTTTTATAGTCATGGAGAAACAAAGAAAGTCTATGAGGATGGAGT